>NW_024742338.1:2708494-2798494 GCF_018991925.1 Homarus americanus
TTACTTTCAACCCCAGTCTGTTACTTTCAACCCGTCTGTTAATTTCGTCCCCAATCTATTACTTTCAACCCGTGTTACTTTCAACCCCAGTCTGTTACTTTCAACCCGTCTGTTAATTTCGTCCCCAGTCTGTTACTTTCAACCCGTCTGTTAATTTCCTCCCCAGTCTGTTACTTTCAACCCCAGTCTGTTACTTTCAACCCGTCTGTTACTTTCGTCCCCAGTCTGTTACTTTCAACCCGTCTGTTACTTTCAACCCGTCTGTTACTTTCAACCCCAGTCTGTTACTTTCAACCCGTCTGTTACTTTCAACCCTGTCTGTTACTTTCAACCCGTCTGTTACTTTCACCCCAGTCTGTTACTTTCAACCCCTGTCTGTTACTTTCAACCCCCTGTTACTTTCAACCCCAGTCTGTTACTTTCAACCCGTCTGTTACTTTCAACCCCAGTCTGTGACTTTCAACCCGTCTGTTACTTTCAACCCCTGTCTGTTACTTTAAACCCCCCTCTGTTACTTTCAACCCGTCTGTTACTTTCGTCCCCAGTCTGTTACTTTCAAACCCAGTCTGTTACTTTAAACCCCCTTTGTTACTTTCAACTCGTCTGTTACTTTCATCCCGTCTGTTACTTTCGTCCCCAGTCTGTTACTTTCACCCCCGTCTGTTACCTTCAACCCCTGTCTGTTACTTTCACCCCCCGTTTCCTCTTCATTAAAAAGTACCACAACCCACTTGGTGACGAAACACCCTCTTCATTGACACAAGAACGAGGTCACAGGTCTGGTGAGGGAACATGGGGTCACACTTCAGGTAGCACTGCACTATGGGAGTTACGAGTCACCTGGGTGGTTAGCCAAGTATCAGGTAATATCTATCAATCAATCAGAGTACCATCTTCATATCTGAGGGTTGGCGACCACACTCCTCCACTCTTATTGTTCTCGGGTTGTTTTTACCAATCCTCCAAGGTTTTGTATCTCTCTAAGGAGCCAGTTTTTAATTTTATTCATCCAAACTTTTTCGGAGTGAGAATTGTAAACTCTTGGAACAATCTGCCAGAGTGTTGTGGTGGCACCGAGTGTGAGCTCTTTCAACATCAGACTTGACCAACACTGGAGCGGGTTCAGATACATTCAGGAGCCATTGAATACCCAGTACTTGCCAATAATGTGTAACAGAGATGTGAACGACTGCCCAAGCGGCTAACCAGCCAATCAGTAGCGAAGATGATAAAAGTAAAAAGTAACATTCTAAAATCTCCTTCATTAATGCGTATTTTTCCCAAGATCTCTGTAAGTTTAATGTGCTTTACCTTATCAAAATCTTTTTCAAAATCAACAAAACAGATGAACAAATCTCTTTAGACCTCTAAACCCCTTTCACTCAAAATTCTCAAACCAAATATAGCTTCTTTAGTCGCCTTTCCCTTTCTAAATCCATTTTGCTCTTCAGATAACTAACTTTCTATTCTAAACTTTAATCTACTTAAAATTATGTTTTATATAACTTTGCAGGCATGACTTATTAACCTTATTGTTCTCAACTGGGTGCACTCTAAGGCTCCTGGGTTTTTAGGTAATAATACAAATATTGATTTCTTTAAATAACTGGGAAGGGCTCCTTTGAAGTACAGGTGTGCTGTATATAGAATTACAGTACAGCGCTACTGTACATATTTTAATCAAACTATTTATCCCATTCTTGCCCATTTGTTTTATAAAGTCTGTTGGAAGCTGATCAACCCCACAATATGATAATAGAGCTAAAAAAAATTGGCTATGGTCTTACCTTGATAACTAAATGCTAAAATGTAATGTTCTTTATTCAGCTTGGTGAGGGTACAAGAGGTGGAGGACCACTTAGCTGAGAGAAAGACCAGGTGTATCAACAGTAACAATGCCACAGTCGACAAAACCAGGTTGCCAGCAGGCCAGCCCGCTACCGTATATATATGTTCCCATGGACACCACTGATGCGTACGTATCTGGCTGTTGAAAAGTATTTATCATATCTTATATGCTATTAGGGGACATTGTGTACCGTATCGCCCAAGCGGCTAACCAGCCGATGAGGGGTGAAGAGGATAAAAGTAAAAGTACCATCTTTAAATAAGACACATGTACATAATGCTAATTTACTATCATTATGGACAGGTGTATCTAGGGAGCTACAGATGTGTGAGTGATGGTGTCATGAGTTAATATACTTCACAATAGCTGCTGCTAGCAAGTCAATTTTCCCCAGACTCCCACCCAAAGAAGGCCCCAATATATCAAATGATGAAATATATAACATAGGAAAACACACAAATAACAATGAAAATTATGGCCTCTATCTTAATCCAGATACATAGTCTGTATTATATTTCAACCATGCCCAGATAGTCACTTGTCCTCCAGAGACTGGAGTGCTCTTAATTTGAAGGCGTGTCATTATATATATACTGTATATATATATATATATATATATATATATATATATATATATATATATATATATATATATATATATATATATATATATATATATATATATATATATATATATATATATATATATATATATATATATATATATATATATATATATATATATATATATATATATATATATATACGTATATATATACGTATATATATATTATATATATATACGTATATATATATACGTATATATATACGTATATATATACTGTATATACAGTCAACCCTCGCTTTACGCGGTACCCTGCCGAACACGGAGTGCTCACTTTCCGCGGTGTGTGTACCCTTTTATGCGGAGAGCGGCGCGAGCAGGGTGCGCACAAGGTCGCCCAGTCATCAAAACATTACCGAGTTCTTCACCCGCCACCCACCACAGCCGGCCCAAGTCAGTGATAGTGATAATTATAGTGAGGATATGGACTTATATGGACTTTGAGGGGTTTGACAAAGAGGCCCTGCAAGCCTCTGTGGTGGATAGTGATACAATTGATACAAGAGATACAGGTGAGGGCCAATAATCTGCCCTCTGCCTCGGAACCAACCCCCCATCCCCGTGTGCCCAGCCATCTTTTCTACTAATGTAAGTGTTAAAAAACCTAATATTATTGATATTTCTCTTAATTATTAATTGTGTGTGCATACCATCATAAAATTAAGAAGTTATTTTTACTACAACGTAGGTATTGTGTGTGAAAGAGTGGAGTTTTGGGGTCGGCCCGGTCTCTATTTCAATTAATCCCATAGGTTATGTTGTTCACTTTACGCGTTTCTCACTTTACGCGGGCCGCCGTGGGTTCAATTGACCGCGTAAAGTGAGGGTTCACTGTATATATATATATATATATATAGGTATATATATATATTTTTTTTTTTTTCTGTATTCTGCACATGGATAGTTTACATAGGTGTGTGTGACTTGCTGTACACTGATGGAAATGTAGAAGTTATAATTAATACTGTTTCTTGCTCTTCAGGAAGCCAAACAGTGGGAGAAAGACGCTCCGTGAATCGGTTTCTCAAAAAGATTTTCATCTGTGTCAAAAACTGTTAAATGAAGGTGAAAGTGTCACATACAAAGATGAAGATGGGTCATCGCTTCTTCATATTCTAGCTAAGAAGTACTCCAAGAGAGAGACAAGAGCTCAAAATATTCCTTCACTTTTGCTTCAGTACGGTGCAGAAATAAATGTTAAAGATAAAAATGGAGATGCTCCTCTCCACATTGCAGCAAGAGAAGGTCTCAAAGACCTTTGTATCATCTTGGTGGAACATCAGAAGGTGAATAGTATGAACCCCAAAGTAAACATAAAAAATAAGAAGTCCATGACTCCCTTGCATTATGCTGCTTACCAGGGTGAACTTCAAATAGTGAAGTTACTGATCAAAGAAGGAGCTGATCCTTGTGCTAGAGACCACATGAGGTACCTTCCTCTCCACCATGCTGCTGACAGAGGCCATCATGAGTGTTGTAAGGAACTCGCACCATTTTATGTGGGAGACACAGTCCAAGGTCAGGAAATAAGTCCACCTGTCATGCTTGCTGCAATGAAAGGTCACTATCGATGCTTTAAAGAAATGGTTCATGTTCATGCTAAAATGAATTTGAATTTCAGAAATGCTGCTGGCAACACACCACTTCATATGGTTGCTAGATCAGGATTTGAAAAATTTGCTGCATTACTCATAGAAACTGGCGCTGCTCTTGATATACAGAACAATGTCGGGAATACACCATTAATGGAAGCTGTCTTGAGAAATAAAATTTCTTGTCTGAGTGTACTGATGGAGAAGGAAGCTAATGTGAATATTAAGAACAATTCCCAGAGTGGTGTACTTCACGTGGCAGCAACTAAAAAGGCTGAGGAGTGTATGGAATACTTACTCAAACATGAAGAAGTGAAAAAAGAATTAAACGAAAAAGATAAGGATGGCTACACGGCTCTCTTCATCGCAGTAAGAAAGCACAGTGAAAAATGTGCAGTTTTACTATTAGCTGCTGGAGCATCAACGTCTATTGTATGTCAACAAAAGCTATCACTTCTCCATCTGGCAGCAGATAATGTAAGACCAACATTATTAGAGAAACTCTTAATGATACGGACATTGGATGTAAACGTGAAAAACATTGACAATGAGACACCACTACATGTGGTGGCCCGCGGAGGTTCCAGGGAGGGGTGTCAGCTGCTGTTACGTAAGGGTGCCCATATTGATGCTGCAGACAAGAATGGCAGAACAGCTCTGCAACTGAGTGCTTACCAAGGTCATTCTTCTGTAGTGAGGTTACTGATAAAGTATGGTGCCAATAAACGTGCTAAAGATGACAATAACACCACAGCACTACATGCTGCTGCAGCTAAGGGGAACCTAGAATGTTGTGAAATACTGTCTGATGCTGACAAAGCTCTCTATAAACTACAGGATAGAAAAAAAAGATATGCACTTGATATTGCCTTTCTAAAGGGACATGACAAGGTATTCCAATTTCTACTGAACATCCTGCCATATAAGAATATTAACACAATGCCACAAGATCTACAGGATCATCTCCACAGTTACACCCACAAGGCTCTCAAAGGGAGGAAGAAGTAAGACATGATTTTGCTAATGATTATATAAAATATGTTAATATTAAAAATAATTTTCTTGTGTAGCAAAAAAACAAATATTTCAACAGTGTTTGTTGTACATTGCTTTCTGGTTAAGACATGCAGTTAACAGAAAATTATATATTCTTGCAGAACAGTTGTAGAGACCATTGTGAGGAGCCAGTGGTGGGAGGCGGGCTTTGGTGTGGTGAAGAAACACGAGGATGTTCCCTGTACCAACTTCAGGGAACTTATCAAATTGTACCCATTTCTTGCTCAGGTGGTGATGGACCACTGCACATCAGTAACCGAGAAATGTACTCTGTATGATTTCAGACTACTTGAGGACAACTATTGCATCAAGGAAGGTAATAGAAATACTGTATGTATACAGTACTATTAAACACACTGGTACATAACTCAATATAGAGCACACACACACACACACACACACACACACACACACACACACTCTCAGAAGCATTATGTTTAATATTCCTTTATGCTATTTTGTTGTTTTGTTAATGCATTTATGGACAGTAAAGGTATCCCTGATTTAAACTTTACCTTTATCCTCTTCACCACTGATTGGCTCGTTTGCCACTTGGGTAATCGGTCACGTCTCTGATTACTTTTCCTTTTCTTTTATCCTCTTCACCAAATGATGGGCTCGTTAGCCGCTTGGGCGATTGGTCACGTCTCTATTACACACTGTTGGCAAGTACTGGGCATGCACCGGCTCCTGAATGTACCTGAACCTGCTCCAGTGTTGGTCAAGTTTTGTCTTGAAAGAGCTCAAACTCGGTGCCGTCACAACACTTTCTGGTAGATTGTTCCAAGAGTTCACAACTCTCACTCTGAAAAAGTTTGCCCTCACAGTTTTCTGGACTGTTTTTATTGATGTGGTGAATGTTGTCTAATTGTGTTTTATGTATATTATTATTGTAGGAATTTTATTTTTGGTGATCCATGTGATAGGCTATTGGACTGGTTGGGAATGTATCCCATTGAAGCCCATGTTAAAATGATCCTGATTACAATATTTTGACCTGCAATGGGTTTTTCAAAAAAGTAACCCCATCATAAATAGGGGGATACCAGTATACTATCCAGGAATACATATGTATAGAGGAAAGTCATTCACATGTGGTTAGATGGAAGTATGTCTGAGTATCAAAGTTCAAGGAAAAATCATACTGTAAGTTACTTGGGAACATTACAGCAGAGGTAAGACGAATGTTGTGTTGAGGTATTACTGCATAGATATTGAAACACGTACTGTATAAAAATATATCTACCTGTAATTAATCCCAGAGTAAGCATAAGAGAAACCTAGAGGTAAGGTTAGAAGATTTCTTTGTGGAAGGTAAGGAAGGTTTGTTAAGTTATCTTCAGCTCACAAGACAGTCAGTCTGTTTTATGTTATGCACTGTTGGCAAGCAATGGGCATGTAAGGGCTCTTGTTAAATATGAAATGAATCATGACCCCCAAAACTAGAAAGTTTGCAAAGAGCAGCATCATGTATAGAAAAAAATGGCATGCTAGATATTGACTGACTGAAATAGAGTACAGAATTATAATGCTAATGAGATTTTTTTTTTTTTACAGACAAAAACATTTTACGATCCTCTGTAAAAAGCCCATTCAACCAACAGACCTGGGAAGTACTGCCTGCTGCCAAAGAACTAACATCTAAGGTGTTGGTATGGAAGAAGGAACATCCAGTGAGCATTATGGCACATCATAGATGTTTAGGCCTCCTTCAACACCCACTAACAGAGGCATGGATCAGTTTTAAGTGGAAGTCATACGCCAGATGGATATTTGCAGGGCTATTGGTACTACGGCTCTTTGCAGTTGGTGTCCTCATTGGCTTTATGGCAACAATTCAGTAAGTTATTTAGGATTATTGTTTGCACGAGTACACTATATTAGTCACATATTTACCTGATCTAATACGCATATAGTATTATTAGTGATGACGATCCAAAACACAAAGATATGAGACTCTGTTACAGCCAGAACATAGAGGTGATGTGGAGTGCCTATATGACATACTGTACTGTACCTGAGGATGGATATAGTACACTACTTCAAATTGAAAACTGAAACCATAAAATAATGTCAATGTCTTTTTAATTCCACTACCTGTAGCTTTTATTGGGAGATGAGTTTTGTTGTTGAAGATAAATTCAAAAGTATAGAACTGACTGCTGATTGTGACAGGGATAGTAAGGTACTGTACAATTACTATTGAGATATTTCCAGCAAAAACAGCAAGTTTATTTAGGGAGAAACAGTGTGGGTTTAGAAAAGGAAAACAAGAAGTATTTCCTTATGTTCGTTCTGCATGCTAACTTGGTAAGCTCGCAGTTATGTCCTCTAGTGTTGGTGGTGCGTGTCATCACAAACAAATGGCCCGGGTTCACTTTTTCCATCCCCTTCAGGATTTTCAATGAGATCTACCCTATTGTGCCTTGTCTGAAGGATTGTTAGTCATATGGCCCTCAGTTTTAGTGGCCTTTTGGAATTTTTAATAATATATGTCAAGTGCATATTTTTTTCTTTTACAGTTCAATGTCATTTGGCACATAATGCCTCCAGGACTTTGCCAAAATATTATTTGACATATTCATAGGCATAATTCTTTATATAAAATGTGATCACTGTATTTGTGTACAGTACTGGTGTCTGCCCTTCACTTATATGCTCAGCCAGTGTTCTGATGAGCATGGATCATTGTGTTAACATAAAATAAAACTTTCTTGACCTATGTACAACTCTAATGAAAACATGTGTGTATTGATAAGGGGAGAATTAAAGTGCACGAATTCATTCTTTTCAGTAATTGGGAGCAAGTCAAAAAGTATTCCAATAAATCAAAAGAAGTATTTTGTGGAGTTCTAGAAACTTCTCATGATACTGTTAATGCAGCAGAAGAAATGATGACGCCCGAGTTCACGGGAAGACTCCAGTGGAACTCAACTGTGTATTATACATGGCACGTCCTCCTGCTTGTTTCACTCATTCTTCAGGTCACACTGGAGGTTATGAGTACAAAGAAGGTAATTTATAATCCAATATATTTATGTACAGTAGACCCTCGCCAACAGCGGATGTCCCATCCATGGATTCTGGGTATCCACGGTTTTTACTCTAACAGTACTGTATACCATTTCACCAAATGTGGCATTGAATTTTAAGTTTCTGCAAATTAGTGTGCTATCTTTATCCTTCTGTGGTCTAATGTATTCCTTCATAAATGTGAGGAATGAATAAAAATAATACTATTACAGTAATTAAAAGAAAAAAAAAAAAATTATTGACATTTGGGAATCATTTTACCAAGGACATGGGAGACAGGAGCGCACCGCCCCTTCCCATAATCCTGGGCTAACTCCTGCGGATGTAAGAAATGTTTACAGTATTCTCTTTTGGACCTATGATAATTTATTATTTTTTTATTTATTTTTTTGCACATTTTGTATGAACAATTGTGTTTGCATGTAACAAGAGTAAAATAAATTTAAGAAAATTACGTATATACCCTGTATATACACAAATAGGAGTTGAAATATCACTTCACACACATACATACCTATACTCTTCATTTTCCTTATTTTATAGCAACATGCCATCTCCACAGAGATGTACTGTAAAATTAATATTACTGTACAATTTAATTTACATGTATTTGACTCAGATTTAACTAAATGTACAATACAGGTATTGTTCAGTGAAGGAACAGACAACTTATTTATGGTTTGACGAGCATTATCCACAGCCATCAAACCTAACCCTCTATTTCTCATAAGCCTTTAGTATTTCCCATAAGCCTTTAGTCTTGCCTATCATAGATTTATCAGCCATGGGGTTTTTCAAAAACCTAACCCCAGTGCTTGGTGAGGGACTACTGTATAACTACGTAATGTAGAATTCTGTATGGCTGGTTTGGGATGTAAGTCTTTACTTTATCCCACTGGCCACTTGTCAGCTTCAGATTCTATGATGCAAGAGGATATACCTTGTTATAGTATGGAACAGTATCACATCTCCTTTAAGTGCAGACTTGATCAACACTGAAACATGATCGAATACATTCAAGACCCCATACATGGCCAGTACTTGCCATCAGTGTGTAACAGAGAATAGACCGGCTGCCTGATCATCTAGTGAGCTAGCAAGTAAAGACAAAGATGATAAAGTAAAAGTAAAGAGTGTGTCTGTATTTAATAACTCTGTAATAAAAAGGCATCGGTATTATTAGTACTCAATAACAGGTGAAGGGATATTAATAAGTAGTGACAGAAGCAGCAGAAAGACAGGTGGCAATGTCTACACAAATGAAATAAACCAATTGAGAGAATGAGAAGTGTAAGGTTAGTGAAGAGTAGGATTAATTTAATATAATGGTTAGTTGGAGAAAAAGGAGGAAGGCCAAGAAAGAATATGGAAGGGTAGATAAAAGGTGGCAGTACATTACAGGGGAATGAACTTGGAGGAAACAGTGGTGTGTGTAGGACAGGTTGTGGGAGATGGACATGTGCTTGGGGGTGTAAGTCTAGGGTGAGACGTGGTGAAAGCATCTTGGGTATACCGAGGGGTAGTATAATAATAGTATCAATAAGGTTTTGTATTAATAACTGATTGATTGATTTGGGTAATAACATCCCTGGTGACGCGAGAGCTTAGGTCATATGCCGCCAAATTAGTCTAACAGCTTAGAAGGCTAAAAACAAATAATGTAAGGTAAAAAACAAATACTGTAATATATAGCATAAAACTTTCACAAAACCCATTAAAATATTAATAGTGTATTAATAATAGTAGTGTACCAATATTTTGACAGCTGCAGTGGGACTATGTTGACAGTACCTTCATCTTCGTGCGGATCCCTTCCTTGGTGTTGACTACTATAGTGTGCATTCCCTCCTGCAAGTGTGGTTTCCAGCTGGGCATCAAAATGGTGAGACAGTTTCCCTTTGCTGTTTTTTCATTTAATGTTCTAGATCAGCAACCTGCATTAAAAGACCATGGGAAGGTTAGCTGCTGCATTCCTCTTTACAAACAACTTTAAAACAAATATGCTTCACATAACACTGGATAGACCAACCGCCCAAATGGCTTGTACTGTGATCTGGTAAGTGGTGAAAATTATTTTTAAAAAATCCACTGTTTTTACTATTTTTTGTGAAGACCTAGAGAAGGATACAGACAAGGCATTGAATGATAGGTGGGGTGAAGATAGCACTACAGGACGGTGCTACTGCTGGTGAGGAGGGTAATTTTGACACATTTAAAGTTAGGTTGCAAGTACTGTATAATCATTAAAAGATTTTGAGAACTCACAAATTTTATTTGAATAACGGACATGTTTTTATCAATAAGTGACCATTATAAACTTGCAACCTTACCTAACCTGCACAAAAATAACTAAAATATAAATCAGAACTACAGCCTCGGGCTCGTCAGGTTTTGTGCAGTGTGGCAACCCTGTGTTTGTTTACATTCGACAGAAGGAAACTCGTAATGGTAAACATATTATGGAATCAAAGGAAATCAATATTAAAACAAATACAGTATCTCAATGTAATGATTTGTGGAATGTTTATATGACGAGCCCCAGTAAATGATTCATGAAGGGGACTGTGCCTTCACAGAGAATGTGTTGTGTGACTTGTTTATTTGGTATGTCATACTAAAGACTCACAGGTGGTGTGTAGTGCTGGAGATACCCTTGTACAGTATTATGGTGTAACAAGCAACTGGATTCAGTTTTATAATACCGACACCGGTAAGACCTGTACTGTATTGTCATGCGTGATCTGTTGATGTTCTTATAAAAGACTACAGCAATGATGAATTTGTGTACAGTATTTATAATGGTAATTACCATGTTGAACATGGATTTCTCCAAGTCCTACATGCACAACTAGCCTCTAAGATCCAAGCACATAGCACCACAGGCACGACTTTGAAGTGGATTAACAATTGGCTCAAAGGCAAGCAACAGAGTGGTAATAAATGAAGTGGAATACATTCTAAATGAAAAAGGTTTTCAGTGGAATACCATAAGGCTCAATCCTTTGACCCACCCTGTTTGTGATCTACTTTTACTTTTATCCTCTTCACCACTGATCGGCTTGTTAGCCGCTTGGGCGATCGGTCACGTCTCTGTTACGCACTGTTAGCAAGTACTGGACATGCAACGGCTCCTGAATGTACCTGAACCCGCTGCAGTGTTGGTCAAGTCTTGTCTTGAAAGAGCTCAAACTCGGTGCCATCACAACACTTTCTGGTAGATTGTTCCAAGAGTTTACAACCCTCACTCCGAAAAAGTTTGCCCTCACAGTTTTCTGGATTGAGTAGTGCCCCCTGAGATGTTTATACACCTCAACTAGGTCACCCCTTGCCCATCTGTAGTATAAGCTAGGCAAGTTCAGGCGCTGCAATCTCTCAGGGTAGCTGAGGTGCCGAAGTGCAGGCACCAGTCTGGTGGCCCTCCTTTGAACATTTTCAACCAACTGACAGTCCCTAGCATATCTCGGGGACCAGACTGGGTGACAGTACTCCAGATGGGAAAGCACTTCACTCTTGAAGATCGTTACGAGGGACAGACCGTCTAGATATCTCAACGACCTTCTTATAAGACCCAATAATTAATTTGCCTGATTCACCTTCTTCTCGCAATGGCCCTAGAACTTCAGCTCATTTTCAACATACACACCTAGGTCATTCTCACATTCAGTCTCAACAAGTGCAGTTTCTTCATCCCGTTGGGACATATGATAATCCTCTTACACTTCGTGAAATTGAATCTCAGCAGCCATTTCTTTGACCATTCCTGTAGCCCAGAGGTTTTTCTGCAGCTCTTCAAGCCACAATGTCAAGTTGGCGGACGAAACAAAGATATTTGGGAAGGTAGCAAATCAAGACAATGTCAGAAATAATGCAGCAAGACCTCTATGAACTGTTCAAATGGTCAAGACTGGCTAATGCTCTTTAACATTATAAAATGCAAGACCCTACACATAGGATAAAGCTACCCTAATCTCAACTATTCTCTTAATAACACTCTCCTGGATACTGTCAATAAGGAGATAGATCTTAGTGTTTTGATTGATCATTGGCTGAAGGCGGTGCAACAAGTGCGGACAGCAGTGAATAGAGCAAACCGAGATTTGGGAATTATAAAGCGTTCCTTCAAATACAATGACAGGAAAGATCTAACTTCCCTAGAAAGGTGCAAAACGAAGCAACTCAGATGATTCTGGGACTATACTATGTCATTTCAATTATCTAAGTAAACTGTGGGCCTTAAGACTAACAACCCTTCAGACAAGGCACAATGGGACAGATCTCACTGAAACTTTCCAAATCCTGAAAGGGATGGAAAACGTGAACCTGAGCCATTTCTTTATGATGCCATGCACCACCAACACAAGGAGACATACCGTAACTACAAGCTTGCCACATTATTCTGCAGAAAGAACATAAGGAAATACAGTACTGCAGACCTGTGGAATGGTCTACCAGCTCCAGCTGTGAAATAAAGAACAGTACAGTACAGTACCGTAGGCTTCATAATAGCATCCTTCCCTCAGCATGGCTACCTCCAGTGGATGGCCAGGAGGTAAATAAGTTTAATATACAGTGGTAATTCCTCTGTATGCAGTACAGTATTTAGGGAAATTTGCTCTAACGTCATATGAGAAACACACTTGGTATTTATCCAGGTACACATGATAGGTACTCCGCTCACACACTACTCATGCTAGGTAGATAGATACTTCTCAGGTATCATACCAGGACTATTCCAGCGTCCGGTATCATGGGGTCACTTAAGTGGCGACCGAGAAGCAACTCATATAAGACAATCATTGTCTTCTGTCCTGGATGTTAAGGGATGTTGCAAGGTGGCCAGCAGCGTTCCCCACAGCAACACGTGGGTGCCTCAAAGTAGGGCAATGATGGCTGGGCCAAGCATTCCTCCGACCTCACTGGGGACTCTACCTACGCTCTCGGCGTACACCTGTTTCACTGAGGGTGCGCCGTGCGTCTCACACTGAACTAGGCCTACAGTTTCCAATTGTTAATTTTCACTTGGACATCATCCCAGTCTCACATATACTCTTTCCTATACAGTATATTGTGACTTTATGTCTTATCATTACATACCTTAATTCTAAATTACATACTTATGTGAGTGCCTAGTTTGCCAGTTCCTAAGGAAATTAATTGGGCTATATCCTTAACTCAAAACTGTAGCCCGGGGCATCTTAGGCGCCAACATAGAACAAAGGCCTAAGCTGGTGTTTTCTTGGCGTGGGTATATCCACTTCACTTCAATCTGTATTTAGGGATCCTCTCATCACACGTTGCAATTGTTGAACACATTCATAAGATTCTCTGATCATTGTACTGTTCATGGTTATTTGTCACATGGGGTAACGATGTGTATTAAGCTCACACCTCGGTATACAAGATATTCTCTTTGAAGTATAGTTTCTGGATCACTTCCAAGACTTCACATAGGTCTGATACATTTATCCTTTTTCCAAATCATTGTTCTCATGTATTTTCATCTGATACCCGAGGTAGCTATGTTTACTAATTGTTCACAGATGTAAATATTATGACCTTCAGACATGGTCTACACACTTATCGCTTATAGTACACGAGCCCGTATCAATTGGACCTTCCAATCATTATATAGACACCTTGAGTTCTCCTTTACACTATCAGTACATACACTTAATATTATATGCCTGTTCATTGGTACAATTGGTATAAAACAACATACAGCAGGTGAGTTATTCCTTACAAAAGTTTCACATTTTCTACTGTTTTCTGTGACTGCAAACGCGGTGGATTTGAATGTTATGCAGCGTAATATGAATTGAAGAGATATTAAGGATGACCATGATGTGTGCAGTATAAGATATACTGTATGAGCTTGATAAAGCTTATTGTACTCCGAGACATGGTTGACTTCTCCATACTGTATATTGAGCATGATTTTCAACATTTAGAAGTGATCAGTGAATGTTAATGGAATGGCAACTATGACACTAATTTGACCAGATGGATAAGTTTGTATCACATGTAAACCAAATATTTTGTTTCTACCTGTATGTGCCAACGTAACTCCTTTGTAGTGAAACAGTGGCATATAGGCCATAAGGCTAACCATTCCTGCACTAGTGATAACCACAACTCCACAATGCTGTACAGCTGAAGTACACAGTGTGCATGGCTGCACCACCATGATTCTTCACAATTTTCGTTTCTTTTCTAAATTGTTCACATGCAAACCAACTATAATATTTTCATTTTTTGTATGATAAAGTAAATATTTCACCTGTAAATTTGGCATTACTGTACTCAGGCTAGCATTTGCGAGGAGTGACAATTTATACTTTATATTTATGTACAGTACTATTTTATTTAGTTACTTGTATTTATTAATTAATTTACAGGTACCCATATGGCAGTGTGGCATCTTGGCTCTGCTGATGGCATGGGTCCAACTCATCCAGATAATCAATAAGCTGCCCCAGTTGTCCATCTTCACTATCAGCACCTGGGACTTTATCAAATGTTATTTAAAAGGGTTGATGTACATTGGTATGGTAATAATCCTTTTTGCCTTTATCTTCTTTATGCTCCTCCGTGATCAGCTGGCCTTCAAGACGGTGCCACAGTCAATAATTAAGACTGTAGTATGGATGTTGGGCGACTTAAACTACGATGAGACGTTTGTGGGAGAAAACAAACTATCTTATCCAGTCCTTGTGAATGTTCTCTTCCTCATATTTATGTGCACAGTTTGGGTGTTTATCGTTACATTAATCAAAACCCCGTCATCAGATGAGAGAGAAGTTGCATTATACAGGAAGGCAGGGCGAGCAAATCTTATTTTAAATCTTGATGTGTTATTCCCATCTTTAAGAAGAAAATATGCTATAGGCAAGTACAATAACATGTATAAGAGGCCATGGCTAGTAAAAAAAATACAAAATTTCCAGAGACCTTCATCATGGATGTCACGAACTTTGGCACTATCATTTAACATGGTAGCATTAATGGATCTTGATGAGCTCAAAAAAGATGATAATAACGACCAGGTTCTATCAAAGTTTGAGGAATTTTTTCAACTTTTCAAAAAAAAAGTTGATGGAACTGCAAATCTTTCTCTGCCAGACCCACAGCAAGATCATTTAGAGGCACAGACAAGGAAGTTGGACCAGCTGTTGACTCTCTTTAATCAGTTGAATGATAACTACCAAAAGCAAAATGAACAAATGATAGAATTGAAGCAGCAATTAGATAATATGAAACAGAAGTCAAGACACAGTGTACACATTCCCTGATCAGAAGGATAAGTACCTTATTCTTAACAATGTTTTGTATGTACTGTAGCTCGAGAGATGCTTGGAAATACACCTGTACTATGTACTTTAAAAATTTGGGTCTATGGTTATCTAACCTCTGCCCATATTTATTTTGTGAATTGGTTTAAGTGAGTATACTAAACAGAGGATCAGAATGAAAATCATTTTATTACTGATGGGATGAAATGATTGACCTTAGGGCAGACCCCACCAGTACTTGAAGGGCAGTAAGATGTGTTGTTCATGCAGAGAATGTTTACATGGTAGCAATAAGTAAGCATTTATCTCACCATATGAATCCAACTTCATATTACAATTTACTTGTGGCATCACAAACTAATGAGGTTCAGAGCAGGAGTCTTAATACATAAATTTAACTAAATAGTAAATCTTGCTCTCAAAATAGAATCACACATCCATGCTGAGGTCAGTTCCTGGCTGTATGGGAACCCTACACATGGGAGGGAATCAATGTCATTTCTTTGTCCCTTTGGATGTACAGTAAATTGTCACAATTAAGACTTCCTTTTCTGGCCTGCGAGTCCCCATGAGAGACCTAACTTAAGTTTAGGAAGGTCAGTGTCAGCTAAAACTCATGTAAGGCATCATAGATAAGAAACACACTGTACCCTCAGAGTACAGTACCTCGATAACAGAATAGAGCTGACTCAGTACATCCAGCTCATCAAAGACTTTTATGGAGAAGTTAGTATTGAGTTAACGGTAAGTAAGGGTGAGTCTGCAGGTTCTC
This sequence comes from Homarus americanus, assembly GCF_018991925.1. Taxonomy (NCBI): domain Eukaryota; kingdom Metazoa; phylum Arthropoda; class Malacostraca; order Decapoda; family Nephropidae; genus Homarus; species Homarus americanus. The sequence goes on from NW_024742338.1 coordinate 2,724,711, forward strand.
TTACTGCAAGATCCCAAACCAGAGCAATAATTTAATTAGAAATGGTGAATTTAAATGGAGGTAAAGTCACATTATATACTATATTAGTATGAAGACATGCCAATAAGTGAATGAACTTATGATACATATGTTTTTTTCCTGCTTATACAGTAATAACATGACAGTAATCAAGTCATAATGGTTAAAAATGTCTTCATGTAACCAGCTTACTGACACATTCTTTACTATTATAAGCACTGTACATAAGACAATAAAGAAATTTTTATTACATACTGTGCTGTTTCCTCATACATTACCTTCTTTTTCTTTTATCCTCTTCACCACTGATCGGCTCGCTCGCCGCCCGGGCGATCGGTCACGTTTCTGTTACGCACTGTTGGCAAGTACTGGGCATGCACCGGCTCCTGAATGTACCTGAACCTGCTCCAGTGTTGGTCAAGTTTTGTCTTGAAAGAGCTCAAACTCGGTGCCGTCACAACACTTTCTGGTAGATTGTTCCAAGAGTTCACAACTCTCACTCCGAAAAAGTTTGCCCTCACAGTTTTCTGGGCCTGCGACTTCTTCAATCTTGAGCTGTGACCCCTTGTGGGGCGAGCGTCCGCCAGCTCATGAGAATCTGGTAAATATATCCACAACCAAATTGAGGTGTATAAGCATCTCAAGGGGCACTATTCAGTCGAGTGTCCTTACCTGGAGCTGGCGGACGCTCGTCCCACAAGGGGTCACAGCTCTGACCTTCATTTTTGGCGGAAATTGCTAGTTTTTGCCCCCCCCCCCACTAAGCCTCCTGAAGAAATAATAGGGAGTAAGTCTGGGAAATCAGGGTTCTTAGGTGGGAAAGAAAACGAAAACGAGTTATCTGACCTCACAAAAAAATAACGTAACTGACCTAACTCCTAGCCAGGGGCTCTGCCCCCGGACGGCCTAGCTTAAACTAACCAAAATGTTTCAGTAGTTAAAAACTTTGGGGCGCGCCATGTCCGAAAGTACTATACCTTAGAAGTGGAAGGACCAGGGATATACGTAAGAATTGGATAGAATGATCATCTTCCTCATAAAACTCGGCAATGAACTTAAAATAGTCGTAGGAGCAAAAACAACAACCTACCTCCACCACCGCCACTGTGAAACTGGTCAATGAATTTAAAATCGTACCCAGGCTGCTTCCTTCGAAAAAATTAAATGTGATTGGTCGAAAAAAATTCGCGTGATGATATCGATACCTCATTGGTCACGACTGGATGACGTCAGTCAACATTACGCATGCGTGATGCACCGATAACATCATCTCACAGACGAAGACTGAAAACTACTTAAAATCAATTGTGTCGCTATTATCCATATCTGCCAGGTATACTGTTTATGGGGTTCAAAATGCTCAGAACAGGGAGATCTAAATGCTTCAGTAGTTTATAACTTTTGGGGACGCTATGTCCGAAAGTTCTATCGCTAAAGTGTAGTGAATTTCCGGTTTTTTTTTCCACGGGGATCAACCCACCCAGGCCCAGGCATAGGCAAGGTAGGTAGATAACAGGTAGCCTCACTCCCATAAGATCTACGTAAATAAAAATTTCATTTTTACTTACGTATTTTTGAAGGCTTATGATGGTATTAAAAGTTGTACAATAAATGTATGGAATGGAGATTTTTGTTTTATTTTAATTGGAGCCACTGATTAAATATATAAAATAAATATAAATATCTTACTTGCGACCGCTGGATTTCATCCAACGTCGCTGATTGGCTAGCGATGACATTACTTATTAAGCTCCGCCCACTTAGTTACATCAAACAGTAGCAGATAATAATACAGTACCTCAATACTACAATAATAATACAGTACCTCAATACTACAATAATAATACACTACCTCAATACTACAATAATAATACACTACCTCAATACTACAATAATAATACAGTACCTCAATACTACAATAATAATACAGTACCTCAATACTACAATAATAATACACTACCTCAATACTACAATAATAATACACTACCTCAATACTACAATAATAATACAGTACCTCAATACTACAATAATAATACAGTACCTCAATACCACAATAATAATACAGTACCTCAATACTACAATAATAATACAGTACCTCAATACTACAATAATAATACACTACCTCAATACTACAATAATAATACAGTACCTCAATACTACAATAATAATACAGTACCTCAATACCACAATAATAATACACTACCTCAATACTACAATAATAATACACTACCTCAATACTACAAACGAGTGAAGTGGCAAAAGGGGCGTGGCTTAGCGATCTCGAGAGCAGAGTTGCCAATTAGTGAATTCCTATGGGCCTGAGTGAGGCTACCTGTTATCTACCTACCTTGGGCACAGGTCACTGACCCATATCGGGGCCTGGGGGCGAAATAATAATAATAATAATAATAATAATAATAATAATAATAATAATAATAATAATAATAATAATAATAATAATAAATACAAAAATGAAAAAAAAAGATAAAAAGTGAGAAACAATATACAGTATGTATGTTGTGTTGTCAAAGTAAGAGAAACAATTGAGACCCTGCAATTGTGTGTAAATGAGGCAGAAGGTCAGATCAGCAGCCTGGGACTTGGTCACAATTTTCGTGATGCCATATGGCAGCAGGGTCTACCATAGGCAACACATTATGCTTCCACTATCTTCACAATATCTGTTTGGTCGCTGCCTACTACCTACTATGCCACCCGAGTCGCCTAAACTGACTCCATATGCTGTACTATGAATTAATAATAGTTTATTATATAAACTCATATCAACATGACAATTAAAACATTAAGTTATCAATGTTTAGTAAATATGTGGGTTGTTTAAGGTTCAGTCTGTTAGTGTTGCGCTACTGTATTCAACACCAGCTTTAGGATTGTTGAACCCTGGCATACTCAATTTTATTTAAGGTATTCCAGGTTGTATTATTCATATTTGAATTTGATGTCCATTCCTTGTGACTTTTCTTTAATCCATGCGTCCATGCGTTTATTTTGGTCACTGGTAAAGGCGTTCTTCCAGTCTCCTGCTACACCCCTGCGGAAATGGCTTCCCGGGCCTTTGTTGGCTTTGGCTAGTTCCAAGTTATTTGTGGCCTTCATATTGTCGAAGCTGGTGCGTTCCATCACCCTGTAACAAAACATGCCCGAGGGTGAGAGGATTCCTAAAATTTCCACCTGTCTCATAGTGTTATGTTACATCAGAGAAGCAGAAGAGTGTCTTGTAGTGAATGAATATTTTAGTAATACAGTACTCACGTCTTCAGCTTCTGCTCGCTAAGGTCCAGCTTGAGGAAGTCATTCAGTTTCCTCAATTGTCCCAGTAAGTCATCCTTCATGTCTTCGTAGAACATAAAGTGGAGGTTGTGATGATCCTTGAGGCGCCACGCCTGTGAAATGTGCTCCCAGTAGCCGCCATCTTCCAGGAGAAATCGTGCGCAGTCTTCCAGATTACCCTCATAGCTCTTCTTGTTGGTAAAGAAGTGGTATATAGAAACACACACGTCTTTTGGGTTGCGGGCCACATATACTACCTGTAAGAAGAGGACTTATGTCACCAAACATGATATGCTACAACTGCTAGAATTGTTATTATTGGACAGTGATTACGTAAGATCCTCAAGATCGTCTTAGCGATGTGAAAGTGTAAATCGATGTCGGATTTTTAATGCTAGACGCGATTGTATTTTTTAAAACTCAATCTCCACTGACATGGAGGTACAGCCTACAACCACAAAATCATTGTCATGTGAAAAAGCTTTTATTTTATTTTGTTACGGAGTTGTGGTCACGGCTGTGATAAAGGCCAACCAGGGAGTGTAGTACTGTGCCTTTAGTTAAATCAGTTCATAGTGTCATCAGTGACCGCGGAAGAGGTTGTAAATAACTTAAAGTGGATACAAATTGACAAGCAAGCTGGTAAGGCACCACTGCCAGCAGAGACCAAGTCGTGTTATAGGTGCCTCACAGACTTTAAATTTGATTTTGTTTGTGTGCTTTCTCATGGACTGAAACTGTGCCCACAATGCAACATTCACAGGGAGATACAGTGTACACAGTGATAGCACAAAGAGATATAGTCGTCGATGAGAACGGTAAAAGAAAGTATAAGGAAATAATAGTTAAAATAAAAAATAAATATATAAAATCAACAAGCTTGGCTATCCTAAAGGTCATCCTATTACCGCCCCAAAGAAAGTTTTATTTTATTTTCCTGTGTTTCTAAAGGACTGATTGGGTGTATAAAATCCGTTATTCATAGCAAAATGCAGTGTACATAGAGATAGCACGTAAATACTGACAAACGCCGAAGTGAACTGAAAAAAAGAAGGAAAACAAAAGACAACTCTAAAGGCAACAGGGGAGGTTAAAACCAGCAGAGGGCAGCTAAGTGCTGTTATTTTTCTTTATTTTTACATAGGTGTAGATTTCTACACAGTCTGTACCCCTCCCCCCCAACAACAATCATGAGTATGATATGTGATTACTGCGGGGGGATGACGGATATGGGTGATACAGGCCTGACCCTTGCAACGTTTAGGACGATGCAAGCTGCCGTAAAGCATGAAGGCTGTTGCTGGTATTGCTCTGACTGCGTAGTCAAGGTGAAAGAGGCGATTGCAAGCCATAGGAGAACGAGTTGGGAAAGAAATCCTTGCTAAGACTGAGGAAGTAGCCGATAGAATGGAGGTGGTTGCTAAGAGCCTTCAGTGGTGAGCATTCGCAGACACTAGTTTCAACGTTTTTACACCTTGCACCCCTGCTTGAATGTGATGCAAATAACGCAGTTGATGCTTTGAAGTCACCATTACAAGCATGTGGACTTAATTTGCATAACATGATTGGTATTGGAACCGACAAAGCGAGTGTGATGGTTGGCATTAACAATGGAGTTTACCAGAAATTGAAAGAAGAGGTTCCTTCCTTAGTACATATCCGATGCGATGCGTATGTCATTCAGTCCAGTTAGCGGTGTCACATGCAAGTTCTGAAACCATGCCGAGGAACCTAGAATTTCTCGTTAGTGAAACCTGCAACTGGTTTGCGAGATCTTCCTCAAGGCAGCAAGCACAAAGTAACCTATTTAAACTCATAAATGATGGACATGGGCCACTCAAGGTTGTTCAAGCCTGCCAGACCCGTTGGTTTTCTATTGCTTCTGCAGTGCAAAGATTAATGACTGTGATCCCACAAATTTATTGGACGATCTGACACTTCTCATTGAAACACTGGTGAATAGTGATACTACCTTCTCATTAACATCACAGAGATCCCTTCACCTGCAACTTGGAGAAGTATCTAGCACCAAAACTGTATCTTGGTTACGAAACTGTGAAAATTTCAGAATTGCCAGTGCATCTGTCTGTGGTGCGACAACAAAGCCTTCGGGAACGATGCTCTAAATTTTTGATAAGTCTCATCAAGCAACTTCGCCAGATAATGTATGAATATTGAAAATAATGTCACTGTTAAGTGTCTCAAATGCTTTGCATGTAGTAAAAAACTCCATTGCCCTTCTTCTAGAATCTTTGAGTGTTAGTGCACAAGACTGATATTAAATTGTAGAAAAAATTTCAACCAATTCGGGCAATTCCTTCTGGTGGTCACCCTCTTCTACACCTTTACCACAATTTTATTTGTATGTTAGGAGTATCATTTTCCCGCAGTATCTACCTTCATTCTTTTCCATAACTTGATACCAGAATTACAGTATACCCACGTGTCCTTAACCTCGAGCCAACGCTACCAATGGTCAGAGGTGATGGAATAACTATATGGAGTAACATAATCATGCTTCAACTAATACCTATACTTAATGAAGAAAAAGAGAGAAGAAACAAGGTTGAAGAGTTTAAAAGTTAACAGCAGGGGGATAAATTAATGAGAAAATACACCAAAGAAATCCCTCCCTAGTAGCAGAACCCCTGTAAATAACAGTGGCAAGATACAATTGTTCAACTTAGTGCATGTGTAAATCACCTCACCATTACCTGTGAACACTAGTTAGGTCAACAAGTGGTGTAAAAGTGAAAGTGGGTCCCATAGGTGTGACTGCCCAGTAGGGAGATTGTTGATACAGCACCCTGTACACTAAGCCTTTGGTACACAAGGGTGCAGCATGATCAGTACTGCATTCGGCAGTATGAACTTCCCCAATTTATAAACTTAGGTACGGAGATCGAACAACCAACCCACGGAACAAGAGGTCAGCGCTATATCCACCCGACCGCTGCTCTCCCTACAGGTGGTAAAACAGCAGAAATTTCGGTAAATTTTCTCAGCCTCAAAGACATACCTTGCATGTGTTGAGAAGATGAGGACCTAAAAGGTCCAGTGCAAGATGCCAACCCAGGATCCTGCGGCCCTTGAAGGCGGCAGCCAACTGAACTTGCACACCATCCTCTACCCGAGCTCCAGGGCACACTTTGTTCAACATCTCCACGTCAGGGTGCCCAGGGTATAAATTCTGCCTCAATTCCTGAAACAACCACTTATACCTAAAAAAAATGTGCTTCCTCAGTGCTACAGTCAACAAATAAAAGTTGGATATTTTAAGGAGGTCCTGTTATTCCTTAGTTAGTGTAAAGTGATTTACCGTTAATGTTTGTTGTGAAAGCTGGGTAAGTTTAGTAGGCACCATTATTGTAATGGCCATCAGGTAGGGAGGTAGTATAGTGCTACTGCCATAGTCACAATGTAATGACCACGGTTGTACACGTCAGTTAACGTAAAATCAGACTATTCATATTACGCTCAATAGCCCACAAAACATGGAGCTATGTCTTCTTTATTGAGTCCCCCCTCTGAGGCGACCGTTTTCTCATCGCTCCTAAGCGTGGGTGCCATCCATTTTCTCTGACTTCCTGAAACCAACATCTCTATAAAGTTAATTTGAATATGAGAGAGGACACCATTGTTTTGAGTCAACTTAGAGATGTCTGATTACAGTTAAAGCATACAAGATCCTTTGTGAGTGATGTTGAAAGCTTTAACTGTCTTTATTGTTAGTAACATTGGTTAAGTGAGTGTTGAGTCTGCCAGTACAAATGACATCCCATGATACTGTCCCTGGGGATAGCCATGAATTTCCAATTGATACTGAAGTTAGATTATTTTGATGCTCAAACATTAGAGAATCTGATGTTTGTAGTCTAGTTAGTGTCAGTTGTCTATTCAAGAAAGCCATTAATCTCCTGCAAGAACCTGTCAAACTTCTTATTTCCAAGATATACCTATACTTTTTTACTTTTATCCTCTTCGCCACTGATCGGCTCGTTAGCCGCTTGGGCGATCGGTCACGTCTCTGATTACCCATAGAGGGTCCTTGTCTAGAAATTCGCTTATGTTGGGAGAACTAGTGATAACAGCGTGTGTAATTCCACTTTTTCCTGGCAAGCTCAATCTCTGATTAGCTTATATAAATAGACTTGAGAAATTCAGCTGACCCATGGCATTGATTTTTATAGTTAAATGTACAGCGACTGAGTTAAATGTAATTTTTGTCATTGCATGATTAGCCTTTCTGTCATGTGTTCTGCACAGTCCTGAGTTGCCAGTTAGCCGTATATAAGCTAGTGCACGGGAGGAGGGTCACATCTCTGACGCTTCTCCATCATTATCTCAGGTATGTGTACGATTCTCCGTCCGCCATATTAAGTCAGTCTAACTCAGTAAATTTTGTGAATATCAGTGTTCATGTTGTACCAGTGAAATTGTCCTTTACCAAGTGAAAGAATTAATGTAGCGTAAATATCGTCTGTCGTTGCTAGACGAAAGATTGTTTATGATTGAGTTATTATTCACATCTCTGACGCTTCTCCATCATTATCTCAGGCACTGTCTGTGTTGGCACCACTACTGAGGTTCGGTAGTCACCTATGGGCAAGATGGTTCTTGAAGGATGTCTTTAATATGGCGAGATTAGAATCCGAAGATAAGATTACCCAAGGATCGCCGTGCGGAGACAGTGCACCGAGTGTACTCGGCGCTCCTTGCTAGCGAGCTTCGGCTGTCTGTGGCGTAAACAACTCCCGCCACTAGGGGACGCAGTCTTATCCGTTCCATTGATCTGGGCTATATGTATTGAGCAATATTGGTGTCTATGATTGCGGATTAACTACCAGAAATATAGTTATCCCAAGTTAAGTATTGAACCCATGAATGTTGGTGTTACTAGTGGTTATGTTGTTATAGGAGTTGAGTCCACCAACCAGGTGTACTACCACTGAATGTTAGTAAAAGTGCCATGTTGTTCGTTCAGAACTAACAAGATGTGTTTGATAATATCTTAATTTTGGATCTTGTCGAGTGTGTTCTATAATCATCTATATAAGTAATAATTATAATGAGTATGTAATGTTGTAGTCAAGAAATTAATATCTATTTTGCTATGTGTAAAGTAAGACCTAAGTGGTCCAGTCTGGTCTGAGTGTAATTAATTAACATCTTATTCACTTCATATATTAATAAATATTGGATAAGTAAACTGCAAGTATCACCACTCTATTTCTTCTACCCGTTGGTTCTCAGAAAATAACTAGTAACTCACGTGCCTAGAAACTCGCTAACACGCTACCTCACAGTTCACTAAGATATATTATATTCTAATAAAAGTCTGGGTGGTGGCAGGCTACCGTGGTAAGTATACTAAGTGTTATAATAAGAATGACATGGTTTAACGAGATTAATCCATGGTATACAATATAACTAAAGCATAATAATAAATTGAGAGAAAGAAAATATATAAAATCTAGAAAACACAATAATATATATGACAAGAAATAAAGTATAGAAAAGAATATTAACTTAGAAAATATAAACAAAGAAATATAAGATATATACTGATAGAAAGAGTGAGAAAACATTAATAGAAAATATAGATATGAAGGAAGTATATAAGTATTGAAGAATAGAGAATAAATATGAAGTAAAAAACGAGCCCCCTACAGTGGAACAGAGAAAAGAAATCAGAGTAAAATAGTATAGGAAAAGATCCCCTAAACTACGTGTCTGATAGACTGTGGTCAAGGAACTAGTGGACATGGTCTTGGATATTTATTTACCTGTCAAGTACTTTTAATTTACTATGATTTTCCAGGTAGTAGCCACATGTATATTTCTTAAGTCAAACCAGTCGATGTTCTTTATGTCCTCCATCATCACTACTGTAATATTTTAACCTTGACCTGTTCCAGTTCTGTAATAGGTGACAGTTATATCAGAAGGACAGTGTCACTGTCTGGTGATGACTAGTGCCAATGGCGACTAAACCCTCCTTGTTAGTAGTTATGATGACATGCAAGGATTGTGGTGCTTGCTCATCGCTATAGTGAATGAGATTTTTAACATGATTGTTACCGCCACAGTAAGATAAGCTAGAAGAGAGAGAGAAAGAGAGGGATAACCATAATAAGATAAACTAGGCGAGAGAGAGAGAGAGAGAGAGAGAGAGAGAGAGAGAGAGGGTGAGATAAGAGATATAGTGTTGATAACGAATTTGCTGACCAATCTTCTGAGGTGTTTCAATACGAAAACATATGGCCCTCGCCTCCGGGCTGAGATTGCCCTCGAGGGTAGTCTACTGATTTCTACAGGACAGACAACAGGTTGGTTCAGACCACTAGACCCTAAAACGTTTTGACTGTTAACGCTCATAGGAGCGTTATTGGTTTGTTGCTGGAGAAATAAACCCTCAACGTTGACGCGTACCATATAATTCGGTCAAAACCTGTTAAAGAACAATTCTCATATAACAAATATTGTTATCTCAGGACACATAGTATGAATAATACAATCAATATACAGTACATAGCCTGTTAACATCTTAAATATAACTCGCATGTTATAACTCTTGATACAGGAGACAATTTGTATAATATGATCAAATTGCAGTACACAAATATACTGATTAAAGTTATCTAGAGTTTCTTAGCAGATTCTAATACTTCACGATCACTCACGTTTTAGGGTCTAGTGGTCTGAACCAATGTGTTGTCTGTCCTGTAGAAATCAGTAGACTACCCTCGAGGGCAATCTCAGCCTGGAGGCGAGGGCCATATGTTTTCGTATTGAAACACCTCAGAAGATTGGTCAGCAAATTCGTTGTCAACACTATATCTCTTATCTCACCCCCTCTCTCTCTCTCTCTCTCTCTCTCTCTCTCGCCTAGTTTATCTTATTATGGTTATCCCTCTCTTTCTCTCTCTCTTCTAGCTTATCTTACTGTGGCGGTAACAGAGATTTTTAACATGATGGAATATAAATTTGTTTCTCAGAGTTTCTACAAAAGATCTTTAGGGTTATCAATGTAATTTGGTGCACACTTATTACACCAACCACTATATTTGAAGTCACCCATGACAAGCAGGAATGCCATTGCATTTGCTATAACTATTAGAGTATCTCAATTTTCTGTGGTTCAGTAAACTATAATTAATTTGGGGTTTTGTAAAGGCACCCAACAATGACTGTGTGTCTTCCTTTCTGTTAGACTTTACACTATTTCGATTCCACAAAACACTTTTCACTCATAACCTCTTTTCCCAATAACAGGTCCCTCCTGAGTGGTTCGTAAACATGCATTCAACTGGATCAATCCTCTTCCTACACAATAGTTCCCTCACACCTATTACATTATATAAGTTTGATGGATTTTAGGTAAAGTATTAAACTCTACTCTCTTCTTGAGGAATATTTTACACCATTGTTGTTAATTCCAATTACGTGTTCATAAAAAGCATGTATTTAGCCACCTTATGTAATGGGTCGGCCCTCTCTCTGCTGAGTAAAATCATCTGGCGTTAGCTAACTAATATATTAAAAGTGGCGTGCCCGTAGTGAAACGGTCAGAGGAGATATTTTATTAATATACCTTATGAAGCATGAAGCTTCCTCCCCAATTATTAATCTTGGTGGGGTCTGGGGTGTCGTTAGTGTCAATCATGGTTCTCAGAATTTCCCTCGTCCAGACGGTGCCAGACTTCGGAAAGGTCACAAACACTATATCATCACTCCGGTACTCAAAGTTGTAGTATATATCCTTAAGCTGACGGTACCTGATAAAAGTATAGATTACAGAAAGTACCTGGTGTGCTGCGGACATTAGTACTGGCAGGGGCGGATCCAGGAATATCACAAGGGGGGGGGTCCAAGAAGTTGTGGGTGGGGGAAATGGCGAGCACAAGGAAGCGAGCCCACTTAGCTGGGGGATTTCAGAAAGGGGGGGGGGTGCTTCCAGCGCCAGAAATTTTTTTTAAATCTGATCATTATCATGGGCATTTTGAAGCCATGCGCACTTGATATTAGGAGATATCCTGAAGTCAATAGTAAATACTTTTTTCTATACAAAAATGCCTGAGTACAATCCTGCATTAAAGAAAAAGTGTTGGAATTTTCTGGTAAAAAGAGGGGTCCGAACCCCCAGGACTCCCCTGGATCCGCCCTTGACTGGTCTCTTCAAACTCTCGGGATTTTCTATGAGATTACCTGTATTAGTATCCTCTGTATTATATATAACAACTCAAATTATATCTCTCATGGTAGTCACTGGTTTAACACAACAACAGGGGAATACTTACAGTGAGGGCATTAAGTAGTTACCGGGGTTAATGCGGACTACCTTTAAATTATACCTCCGCATGCCTCTTGCCTCTCTCATGGCGGTCTCTTCCTCGCTAATATCCTCCACGGTTATCGGAGACTCGTTCCCCTTTATCACACCCATCCTAGTAACGTTAAAATCATATCATCAGAGTCATTCTTCAAACTAGATACATTCATCTCGAGTATGTTGGCGGCTCTTAAGAGTACGGATCCGTATTTTGGCGGCCTCTGGCAGTGGTCGCTTAAACATAATTATCACAGTGGCCACCAAGTGTTAAAGTATATGACAGTGGTCACCAAGTATTAATGTATGTGACAGTGGCCACCAAGTGTTAAAGTATATGACAGTGGTCACCAAGTATTGATGTATGTGACAGTGGTCACCAAGTGTTAAAGTATATGACAGTGGTCACCAAGTATTGATGTGTATGACAGTGACCACCAAGTGTTAAAGTATATGACAGTGGTCACCAAGTATTGATGTGTATGACAGTGACCACCAAGTGTTAAAGTATATGACAGTGGTCACCAAGTATTAATGTATGTGACAGTGACCACCAAGTGTTAAAGTATATGACAGTGGTCACCAAGTATTAATGTATGTGACAGTGGCCACCAAGTGTTAATGTATATGACAGTGGCCACCAAGTATTGATGTGTATGACAGTGACCACCAAGTGTTAAAGTATATGACAGTGGTCACCAAGTGTTAAAGTATATGACAGTGGTCACCAAGTGTTAATGTATATGACAGTGGCCACCAAGTATTGATGTGTATGACAGTGACCACCAAGTGTTAAAGTATATGACAGTGGTCACCAAGTGTTAAAGTATATGACAGTGGTCACCAAGTATTGATGTGTATGACAGTGGTCACCAAGTGTTAAAGTATATGACAGTGGTCACCAAGTGTTAAAGTATATGACAGTGGTCACCAAGTATTGATGTGTATGACAGTGGCCACCAAGTGTTAAAGTATATGACAGTGGTCACCAAGTGTTAAAGTATATGACAGTGGTCACCAAGTATTAATGTGTATGACAGTGGCCACCAAGTGTTAAAGTATATGACAGTGGTCAAATAAGTGTTAAAAGAGACAGGCCTGGGCATTGATGTGTATGACAGTACACCAAGTGTTAAAGTATATGACAGTGGTCAAGGGCAAAGTATAAGACAGTGGTCAAGTATTGATGTGTATGACAGTACACCAAGTGTTAAAGTATACACAGTGGTCACTGGCAGCAAAGTATATGACAGTGGTCACTAAGCATAATAAGGTGACAGTGGCCACCAAGGTTAGCTGTATATGACACAGTGGCCACCACAAGTATTGATGTGTATGACAGTGGCCACCAAGTGTTAAAGTATATGACAGTGGTCACCAAGTGTTAAAGTATATGACAGTGGTCACCAAGTATTGATGTGTATGACAGTACCGGCAGCAAAGTATACATTAGTGGTCACCAAGGTTAAAGTATATATAAAATATCGAGAAGCTGATGTGTATGACACAGTGGCCACCAAGGTTAAAGTATGACAGTGGTCACTGTTAAAGTATGACAGGTCACTAAAGTATTGATATGACAAAAATACCAAGTGTTAAAGTATATGACAGTGGTCACCAAGTGTTAAAGTATATGACAGTGGTCACCAAGTATTGATGTGTATGACAGTGACCATCTAAATATAAGACAGTGGCCACCTCAATAATACTTTATTGACACAACTTAAAATTTCATTGTAAATACCAATTGAAAGATTCATTTAGTTAAAGAAGCCATCGAGAACTCTCACTTACCTGCTGTACTTACTACTGCTGGAGTATCGTCACAGTGACTTTATCGAGCTCCTTCCTTCAGGGTGTCCGAGATACTGATTGGTAACTGTCACTCTATCAGGGCTCACTTCAGTGGGTGGACGAGTTCACCCCACCTGTGGCGCCACCAAGCGGCTGTCAAATAGAAAAACAGTTGCCGACAAACATATATACTGTATATTAAAGGGGGGAAGATGCACAGATCAGTGACTTTATAGTTTTTTTAATTGTCTTGTGCACTTTATTTTACCATCTACAATAGGATACAATTACTGTGCAGCTATTAATGGTTTAACAACACCAGAAGGAACAGAAACCCGTTTTTTTTCAGATTTCCGAAACATCCAGAGAAATGAGTCGTAGATCTATTTACTGTATGTCAATGTTGACTGTTCATTAGTCGTCTACGGTCAGTCAGAATTAAAAAAAAATGAGCGTGTTCAATTATTATGCTTTTACGTCTGTCACACCAAGACGATTGACAGAAGTCCGAAAGTTATTGAAAAATAAAAATAATTTATGAAATGATCATGCACCTTCCACTTGCCATCTAGACAGGCTTGTTAGTCAAGACTCAGGGAACTGCAACTTTGTACACCTACATATTGCATAGCGTCTTTGATGGAAACGTTTATCAAATGACCGACCATCTAAAGCCTTTTAGAGGTGGTCGGGATAGCGGGAAGTTTGAAAGTATTCGACATCTTTACCACAGTTGCTTTTTTAGTTTTAGATTCAGGTTGCACCAGTAAGTTACTGAGGATCAGTATTTGTTTTGACGATATAAAAATTATTGCTGGTTTCTTTCTCACCTTTACAGCAAACACAGGTTTTCTACAATGAGAGGTAAGGGAATGTGAAACGGCTGACACTGATATAATCAAGGGTTCCTTATAAATAATCAAGTAATTCAAATAATTTACGAGAATTAGGCACAAAAAACACTGCTAATGATTTGTCTAGTCTTGCACTGCTATTCTTTTTTCAGGCTAAAGAAGTGTGAACAAGATGAATACATTAGCTTCATACAGTAGTCTAGCGGTTAAGCCAAAAAACTTCCTTTTTAAGGATGCATTAAAACTGGTGGGTTTATAGATGTGTGAATGGTGAACCGAATATGATCAGGTCCCCAGCTGTGTCTGGCCTGTGAAAGCGACCATCTTGGATTTAAAAATGAACGCCACCCAAATCTGTTATTACTCAAATTTTAGGCTCAAATAGATACATTCTATTAATTTATGAGTAAATGTATGTGTTCATGATAATGATATACTGTACATTGCCCAGTACTTGCCAACAGTGCGTAACAGAGACGTGACCGATCCCCAAAGCGGCGAGCGAGTCGATCATTGGTGAAGAGGATAAAAGTAAAAAGAAACAATTACTAATTAATTATGGTGGTGTCAGCCAACTTGAATATCAAAATGGCTGCTACCAATGAAATTTTTACTTGATTTCTGTAGAATCACTAAGGATGCGATAGAGGCTACCAGGTGGTAAGAGCTTCCAAGATAAAAGCGACCTTGAAATTGGTGTGGCGGCATCAAGCGTCCTCCTATATATTTTTTATTTTTTTTTTAAGAAAGGAGGGTTGAAAGAAGATTAGAGGTGGGGGAAGGAATTTATAGTTCGGAAATTTAAGAAATTTAGGAGGAGGTAAGAGAGGGCGGGCTGACCGCCTAGCTAAGCTAATAGTGTGTGAGGGTTGTGTCATGGGTTAGTTATTGTCTGTCGGTACAGGCACTAGACATCCTACCCTGTCCCATATATGGGTGTTTTGAGGGCCTTATTTCATATTCCGCCGACCCTACTGGCGGATGCTGGTCTAGGGAGGTTGTCTATTGCCTGGCCGTGTAGATCAGGGGTGGTAATGGACCTTTTGAGATTTGGTAACTTTTTGGGAGCCATGTATGGTTGTTGTCGTTATCTGGCGGGAGTCTTTGAAGGAGTTGTTGCTCTGATCGTTCTATCTTTTGCCAGATCCTCCTACCAGAGATGGCACTGGGGTGAGAGGGTTACCCTCCCCAATGATTGGTCTCCAGTTGGTCAAGTTGCCAGAAGTGGGTCACAATAATCTAAAAAATTCAGGGAGATTGTCAAGAAAGCATGGGTACAAGTGTGTTTCTGTGACCTGGTGGAAATCTACCTGCCTGTTGTTTGTCTGTACACTGATACCGATCGTCGGGAAGTTACCGGAGACTGTATTGCACAGTGTATAACTTACACAGCACACCGACAGGACTTAAACGAACTACGTGCCAGGGGATAATTTTATGGTCGAGCGCTTGGTTGTGTGTGGCCATGAAGGTGATGCTGATGCTTGCTCTGCCAACTACCTGAAACAGCTACATACTGTCCAGGGGGTCTGGTGGCAGTAAAACAGAGCAGCAAATTACCTCGATTAATGTCTTGTTTTTGAGTCTTGGACACACTTAATCTTATTGTCTAGTTCATTTCTCAACCTTGTTCCCTCTACCCGTCTCTTGTTCCCTCTACCCGTCTCTTGTTCCCTCTACCCGTCTCTTGTTCCCTCTACCCGTCTCTTGTTCCCTCTACCCGTCTCTCGTTCCCTCTACCCGTCTCTTGTTCCCTCTACCCGTCTCTTGTTCCTTCTACCCGTCTCTTGTTGCCTCTACCCATCTCTTGTTCCCTCTACCTGCACGGCTAGTATATTCATCTCAACACATACTGTAGTCATATTATGCTCCAACGTCGTTCAGATATCTAGACGGTCCGTCCCTCGTAACGATCTTCAAGAGTGAAGTGCTTCCCCGTCTGGAGTACTGTCACCCCGTATGGTCCCCGAGATATGCTATGGACTGTCAGTTGGTTGAAAATGTTCAAAGGAGGGCCACCAGACTGGTGCCTGCACTTCGGCACCTCAACTACCCTGAGAGATTGGAGCGCCTGAACTTGCCTAGCTTATACTACAGATGGGCAAGGGGTGACCTAATTGAGGTGTATAAGCATCTCAAGGGGCACTACTCAGTCGAGTGTCCTTACTTGGAGCTGGCGGACGCTCGCCCCACAAGGGGTCACAGCTCATGATTGAAGAAGCCGCAGGTCCAGAAAACTGTGAGGGCAAACTTTTTTCGGAGTGAGAGTTGTGAACTCTTGGAACATTCTACCAGTGTGTGTTGTGAATGGCACCGAGTGTGAGCTCTTTCAAGACAAGACTTGGCTAACACTGGAGCAGGTTCAGGTACATTCAGGAGCCGGTGCATGCCCAGTACTTGCCAACAGTGCGTAACAGAGACGTGACCGATCGCCCAAGCGGCTAACGAGCCGATCAGTAGCGAAGAGGATAAAAGTAAAAATCCACAAAACACGTGTAAAATTAATGAATTGCCCCCAAAGAGACTTGTTTTCTCTAGTGAGAGGTACTATCCATTTCTATACTTCCTGAAGTGCTCTCTCTCTCTAAGGTAGATTTAAATTATGATGCAACCTGTACGAGTAGCCATAAGTCAGCTGTACCTACCGTGAGCTGAAGCATTCAAGATGTATTGAGTATATGTTGAATGCTTTAACTAGTTTGTTTGTAGTGTAAATTGTATTAAGACGATGTATTTTGACTGCCGGATCATTGTTGCGTCATTCGTGAAGTTACGAGATAGCAATTCAAAACTGAAGTTGTATTTCCTTGATTTACACATCTCAGAGAATCCGATGAGTGTATTCAAATTATTGCCATTTTTGTATTTAAGAAACTCATTAATTTCGAGAGAAGAAACTGTCAACTGTGGTAAAACTCTGAATTGTAACACTGCAGATATATTTGTGAGTAGGCTGGTTGTTATGGTTGTTGACTCTGCCCACAGTGTGATTACGATCCTATGCACTTGACATCAATTTAATTATTATCAAACACAAATTAGATTTTAAGAGTTAACATTCTTTAATCAATATAAGCCCACAGCCTATGTGTACCTTAACAGAGAACAATGTATGGGTGTATAAAAGAGAGCGTAGTTTGGTTAGTTTATTCTGAACACCCTTTCCTCGTCATCCAGGCACTGTTGCTGGAGCTGCGGCAGATAGGGTGTCTGACGCAGGATGTCTTTTGTACACCGGAATTAAGATCTAGAGTGGATGGGCCCGACGAGAGTTGTAGGTCTACGGGTGCGGCCATGTCCACGAGGCATGGGCCGAACTCAGGACGAAGTGAACCTAGCCACAGCATTATGGAGTGTAAACGCACAGCTGTATTCTGAATAGGCCTATGGTAATACCCTGTATGTATCCGTAATTGTTCCATCTCGGGTATCTTATTCCCACCTCGTAAATGGACACCAATGTATCATACGGTGTTAGGAGTTTTAACAGGTATAATATTGACAAGAAACGAGAGGCAAGGTTACATCACCACTCATGGAGTCGTGATAACTGTGTGTGCCAGAGTAACCTGTGTCCCCAGTATTGAGAGTAATAATAATTAGATGGACACCCACTAAAAATTATTTGGCACCCGTGTCATATTGTATCACTCCATAAGGGTGCCGAATAATTTTTTAGTGGGTGTACATGAATAACAATCTTGTGACGAGTTGAGAAGTGCTATGAAGTGTTAGTTTAAGTAGTGCTGTAATTATAGGACTGACGATCAATTCTTGTTGTGTGTCACTATCATAAAATGTTAACCAGTAACCTATAGTAATTTTGACTGAACATGGTCCTGTTAACGTTGAATACTTATTTGGCTGACGTTGAAGTAAGGCCAAATGGTCCCTGTAATGTGTATCAATGTTAACGTAAATTTGGTCAAGTGTTGAGTGAACCTCAAAGAGCGGTTCATGTGTTAAATTCATCAGGTACTCAACTTCATTGTAATAAATCATCTTTGTTGTACGTAAGGGGTATCATTATCCACGTACCCTACACCTTGCCACACTACCGCAGGTTTAAGAGGTTGAAGGTTATATGTATAAGAAGTAAAATAACTAAGAAATAGATAACAAGTAATAAATAAAGTAAATAAGAAACTGAAAGAAATAAATACTTTGAGAAGTTGAAAGAAAATATAAAAAGAAGGGAAGAAAATACATGAATCCCTCCCCCCAACGGTACAGACACTATAATCTACTTTACACCAATAACACCAACATCTACACTACTTCTACTTCTCTACACCACTATCGCCATACTCTACACTAACAACCATCTGTACACATCTGGGGTGGGTGTATGATACAGGTTAACTTGATCACCATTGTTCTCTCTCTGTCTCGTGCTTGGTGGCCTCGACAACACCACTGAACATAGGTAAAGAAAATACAACTTCTACATACTTCAGTGTACTTCATTATAAGCTTAGTGTACAGTGGCAAGAAGAGCAAGCTTAATGTACATATTTAAGTACAATAAGCTTCGTGTACAGAGGTAATAAAGCTATGTACTACGGCAATCTACTGTACAGGTAAAACAATGGTGTACCTCATCTTCTTCCACCACCACCTCCTCTTCTTCCTCCACCACCACCACCACCTCCTCCTCTTCTTCCTCCTCCCCTTCCCACAATCCTTAATTAACCCTTGCACGCCATCACCAAGAATTAGGAGAATCTACGTGGACTCGGGTAATACGTGCCCTGATTGGTGTTCGATCATCATGACGTCACATTAGGGGAATTTAGGTAAAATTAAGTGACCTTTGGATGAGTTGGGTTAAGTTAAGGTTTAGTTTGGTAAATGTTCTCTTAGGTTAGGTTCGGTAACCGTAGGATGGGTTAAAGCCTTGCCCGAGTACACGTGGATTGTGACACATACTTCGCATTGGTCAGATGTGCCGTGGTAGGGCGAGGAGGGGGAAGGGGGGCGGGGAGGGGGGGCCAGGGGGAGAATGGAGGAGGAACCTGGGGGAGGGGGCTGTTACTGGGTCCTCTTGGCTTGGGCAGCAGATCGGAGGGTCTTAAGGTCAGGGGCTGGGTTACCTACCAAACCTGAAGGCCCTGGCAGACCCCTCAGACCCTGGAAGCCTACCCCAGGGTTGCCCCTCTTGCCCTGCGTGCCCTTGTTGCCCTTGATGCAGTCGCCCGTATTGCCCTTCGGTCCGCGAACGCCAGAAGGCCCAGGATGTCCAGGAGGCCCTGGGATCCCCTGTCGGGTCCTGATGGTAGTAGGGCCCTCATCGCCATCGTCCCCTGGGAGCCCTGGTGGTCCTTGGGTTCCGGGGATGCCCTCATGCCCCTGAGGACCTCTGATACCTGAAAGGGGGAGAAATAGTCCGTCAGCCTGGATAACCCACACCCTCACCCCACTATTTATTATATTCATAAGCGACATAGATATAGGCATAGACAGCAACATAAGCAAATTTGCTGATGACACTAAAATAGGGCGTGTAATTAAATCTGACGAGGACTCCGCAAAACTATAGAAAGATCTAAACAAATGTTTTTGCATGGTCTGAAAAATAGCAGATGAAATTTAATGTGGACAAATGTAAAGTACGTACTTAATCTAGGAGATGTAAACAGAGAAACCAGATACCGGATGAACAACGTTGTTATAGAGAAATCCGACTGTGAGAAAGATTTTGGAGTAATGATAAGTAGGAATCTTAAACCAAGTCAACAATGTGTATTTGCTAGAAACAAGGCTAACAAAGTATCTTGGGTTCATACAAAGGAGTGTTAGTTACAAGACTAACGAGGTTATCCTAAAACTATATCTTGCGCTTGTGAGACCTCACTTGGATTATGCAGTTCAGTTTTGGTCACCGTACTACAAAATGGATATGCTGTATAGTAGAAACCCTAGAAAAATTTCAGAGGAGAATGACGAGACTAATCCAAGGCATTAGGAATCTTGAGTGCAGGCAGGTTAAGCATCTTAATTTGCACTTCCTCAAAAGACGTATAGTGAGGGGCGATATGATCGAGGTGTATAAATGGAAGTCAGGGCTAAACAAAGGTGATATAACAAAGGTACTCAAACTATCCAACCGGGAGAGAACTCGTAACAATGGTTTTAAATTAGACAAATTTAGATGTAGGCGCAAAATAGGTAAACATTGGTTTGGAAATAGAGTAGTGGACGACTGGAACAAGTTATCAAACATCACCATTAACTCGAATACGCTGGATAGCTTCAAACATAGGTTGGATGGATATATGAGCGATAGGGGTTGGGTGTAAATGGGACTGCCCAGTATGGGCCAATAGGCCCGCTGCAGTTTCCTCCATTCTTATGTTCTTATAACCCACACCCTCACCCCATAACCCACACCTTCACCCCAAAACCCACACTCTCACCCTATAACCCACATCCTCACCCCATAACCCACACCCTCATCCCATAACCCACACTCTCACCCTATAACCTAAACCTTCACCCCCTAACAAACACCCTTGCCCCCTAACTCACACCCTCAATCCCCCTAACCCACACCCTCAAGACTGACCTGCGTCGACCCATATGCCGAGTTGCTTGATGGCTGTGGAGATGATAGAAAGTTTGTTTTCCATCTCTCCAATGCTCTTCACCTCCTCCTCGAACAGGGAGATCTGGGCAGCGAGGGCGGCCAAGTCTGAGCACGAGCATCCTGTGTACCCTGCCTGTCAAGAAGGTCGTGGTTTACTGTTGGGTTGGGTTGGGTTGAGTTGGGTTGAGTTGGGCTGTATAGTTTATTAAGGGTTGGAGATGCATTGTGTTGACCATTACTGTTTGTCTGTGTGTTCCTTAACGTCAATGAATGCACATTTAGCCACAGTGTCATTGAATCAAGTTTACAGACGACAAAAAGATATTTAGGAAGGTACAGAAGCAAGTCAAGACGATGTCACAACTATACAGAAAGACTTGCATGAGCTGTTCAAATAATTCCCAGGTTGGAAAATGCTTTTGAACATTATAAAATACATGACTTTTGGTATGTAGGATAAAACCCTCATCAAAATTATTCTATTAACTCCTTCCTGGATACTGGTGATAAGGAGAAAGATCTTGGCGTTGTGATAGATCAGTCACTGAAGGCGGGACAACAAGTGGGGACAGTAAACCTAAATTTGGGAATTATATTGTAAAGCTTACCTTGGAATACAGAGATAGAAATATGCTCCTTCAATTTTTGAGTCATTTATGAGCCTAGATTACTGTATACAGGCATGAAAACCCTGCCTCCAGGAAGATCTAACATCCCTAGAAAAGGTGCAACAAAGAGAGACTAAGATGATTCCTGAACTATGTTATTTAGATTATCCACGTAGACTGAGGGCCATAGGACTAACAACCCTTCAGACAAGGCACAATGGGGCAGATCTCACTGAACCCGGACCATTTGTTGTGACGCCACGCACCACCAGCACGAGGGGACATAACTACAAGCTCACCAAGTTATTATACAGAACGAACATAAGGAAAGACTTCTTCACACAGAGGCTGGTAGACCTATGGAACGGTACAGCATCTCAAGCTGTGGTATAAAGAACAGGA
Source organism: Homarus americanus (assembly GCF_018991925.1). Classification (NCBI taxonomy): domain Eukaryota; kingdom Metazoa; phylum Arthropoda; class Malacostraca; order Decapoda; family Nephropidae; genus Homarus; species Homarus americanus. The sequence continues at coordinate 2,746,593 of NW_024742338.1, forward strand.
CTGAGCTTCAAAATAGCCCTTGGGAAGATTATCAAGAACAATGGAAGGATCCTACATACGCCACTGGCCTCCTTCCCTGGGCGTGGCCACCTCTAGTGGGCGGCCACTAGGTAAAAGAACCAGAGAGAGAGAGAGAGAGAGAGAGAGAGAGAGAGAGAGAGAGAGAGAGAGAGAGAGAGAGAGAGATCAGGTATGAGAGAAAATTTAATTTTTGAACCTTTGAGAATTGACTTCATCGCCACCACTATCCTCCTCCTCCTCGCTAAACTCACGGAGAAGAGCGTCCTCGGATGCCTGGTGTGCGGGGAGTCGTCCTCGAGGTCGGGGTCGCCCTTGAGAGATAACAGCTGCTCCTTCAAGCTTCTCCAACGAGCCATTCTCTCCTCTCCTCCTCCCTCTTCTTCGCCATCTGTACCTCCTTCTTCTCCTACGACACCGCCATCTAGAAGGGTATTTGAAGGATTGAGTTGACAAGGTTTAATGGCAACACCTGTACTGTAACTCACAACACCTGTAGTGTAACTCACAACACCTGTACTGTAACTCACAACACCTGTACTGTAACTCACAACACCTGTACTGTAACTCACAACACCTGTACTGTAACTCACAACACCTGTACTGTAACTCACAACACCTGTACTGTAACTCACAACACCTGTAATGTAACTCACAACACCTGTAATGTAACTCACAACACCTGTACTATAAACTTTGTCCACTTACCAACAATGGGCGTTGTAACATGGGCAAAGGTTACACGCCCACTCACCACCACCAGCAAGAGGGCGCCTATCCACAACACACTCATCATAACTCCTGTCAGAATAACAACAATAACTTATTACAACACATAACAGACTGTCTTTGAGTGACTGTACCTGCATAACTGACTGTAACCACACAATATTCTGTAGCTTGCACGTGCATCACTACAACAGTAAGTACAGTATTTATATTTTAAAAGTAACTGTATTTCTACTGTACCTTGGCAAGAGGCTGTAGGCGCCTCCTCCCTGTACGGATGCAAAGACCTGACTGAATAGTGTGTGTGTGTGTGTGTGTGTGTGTGTGTGTGTGTGTGTGTGTGTGTGTGTTCTAATTCGCACATGCTTTCACACACACACATACACACACAAAGTACCGTGTGTAGTTAAGGGTAGATTAGGTTAGGTTAGATTAAGTTAAGGTAGGTTAGATTAACTTAGATTAGTCTAGGTTAGGTAAGTATAGATTAAGTATGGTTACATTAGGTTAGGTTAGGTTAGGTTAATTACGTAAGTATACAGTACAATGAATATAAATGTTGACAGTGTGTGTGTGTGTAGTAATAATAATAATAATAATAATAATAATAATAATAATAATAATAATAATAATAATAATAACAATAATAATAATAATAATAATAATAATAATAATTAACGGTTTATTAAAAGATCATGGCAGTCAGAAGGCTGGAAATATACAGTTACATAATTAGGGAATGGGTCTCTTGATTAACAAATAATGTGTGTTTGTGTGTGTACAATGTTGTCATGTACTGTACACTGTGTAGTTATTTGTACACAGTGTTGGTGAAGATGGTGGTATGTTGGTGAAGATGGTGGTGTGTTGGTGAAGATGGTGGTGTGTTGGTGAAGATGGTGGTGTGTTGGTGATGGTGGTGAAGATGGTGGTGTGTTGGTGAAGGCGGTGGTGTGTTGGTGATGGTGGTGTGTTGGTGAAGATGGTGGTGTGTTGGTGAAGGCGGTGGGATCTGTCCTACAACAAGGGACCCTCTCACATTATTTGCAGCCTCCCTCCCTCTCCCTCGCCAATCCTCCAAACTACACAACACCTCCTTGTTGTCTCAAGGTCGACCTACACTCTGTGGATCTCAGCAAACAAGCATCAACTCCTCATGCTAGCCTGGTGGTTAGGTTAGGTTAAGTTAGTGTGGTCCAAGCTAGGTTAGGTTAGTGTGGTGTAAGTAACTGTTGCTATTTAATACTTCTAGTCATTTCTATTATTTTTCGTTTGTTTAATATTTCTTACGATCTTTTTGGTACTATTTGCATGACTTCAACAATATTGCTTCATCTCTATTTTTCTACAATTTCTTCAATATTTTATACCAGTTCTCAACCATTTCAGAATTTCTGCAATTTGATTACTTTTTTTTTTGGTAGCCTGATATATTTCCTGTGCTTGTATCTATACCTGTACTGTACTGTACTTCCAACTGTACCTGTACTGTACCTGTATTAAAATAAAATAAAATAATATATCATTTTTTTTATAATTTGCTCCACTAAAATGGGTACAAAAGTGAAGAGCAGCATGTTGGAGGGGGGGTAAGGGGAGGGTGGGGGGTTAGAGGGAGGGTGGGGAGGGGGGTAAGGGGAGAGGGGAGGTAAGAAGGAGGAGGGGGGAAGGCAACACACACACACCATCACCACGTCCTCCTCCAACAGTGCCCCTTCTCTGCCTGCCACCACCACCACCGGGCCCACTACTATCACCGCTACCACCCCCATCACATCTCTTATACAGGTATGTCACTAATGTTTCACCTGTAATTAGCATGTACAATGTTCTCCTCAATTGTACTAACTATACCTCCAGTGTACAGTTTAGTGCGACCTAAAGACCCTCATTAAAGGTACAACACCATAACCCTGTACAACAACACCATAATCCTGTACAACACCATAACCCTGTACAACACCATAACCCTGTACAACAACACCATAACCCTGTACAACACCACCATAACCCTGTATAACACCACCATAACCCTGTACAACACCACCATAACCCTGGACACCACCATAATCCTGTACAACTCCATAACCCTGTACACCACCACCATAACCCTGTACAACACCACCATAACCCTGTACAACACCATAACCCTGTACAACACCATAACCCTGTACAACACCATAACCCTGTACACCACCATAACCCTGTACAACACCACCATAACCCTGTACAACACCATATAATGAGACAGATCTCACAAGAAGATAATTATTACATATAAGTAGGAAGTAATAGAGAGTAGGAATGTAAATATAGCAAGGTTGGGTAGCGTGGCCGTGATGTTATTTACTCTGTGTCAACACGCTTATCTTCTACGTCAGTGCACATATTTATTCTTCTCAAGGGACAACCTCTCAAACACCTCTTCGATAAAACTATTTATTCATTCACTCAATGACATGGACACATTAATATCACTATTATATCGGGGGACTAACACATTACGTCTTACGTTACTCGACACTGACTTCTCGGACACATGAATGAATACACTTCCCACAGTAGGTAACTCACCCTAGAGATTGCTCTGACAATGACTCATATGTACTGTACACCTGACGAAGGCCCAGTGGGTGTTGGCTGGGCTCTCGTATGCGGGACTCTGCTTAGCTGGGGCGTTGTGAAGTCCCCCCCGACCTGGGGGGAGGGGACGAGCGTGACTGTGCGAGTGACAAGAATGACCTCAATGACCAACCTCTCTGAATGATTCTCATTCCATTCGTGAGATCTCATAAGACTATCACTTCAGAGAGGTTGTCCCTTGAGAAGAATAGATATGTGCACTGACGTAGAAGATAAGCGTGTTGACACAGAGTAAATAACATCACGGCCACGCTACCAGTTTCCTATCTTTACATTCCTACTCTCTATACTTCCTACTTGTATGTAATCATCTCTTCTCTGTGAGTTTGTCTCATTTTAACCATAACCCTGTACAACACCACCATAACCCTGTACAACACCACCATAACCCTGTACAACACCACCATAACCCTGTACAACACCACCATAACCCTGTACAACACCACCATAACCCTGTACAACACCACCATAACCCTGTACAACACCACCATAACCCTGTACAACACCACCAACCCTAACCCTGTACAACCACCATAACCCTGGTACAACACCACCATAACCCTGTACAACACCATAACCCTGTACAACACCACCATAACCACCATAACCCTGTACAACACCACCATAACCCTGTACATACACATAACTCCAACACCATGTACAACACCATGTGTACAACACACCATAACCCTGTACAACACACCATAACACCATAACCCTGTACAACCATAACCCTGTACAACCACCATACACCTACCACCATAACCCTGTACACCACCATAACCCCAACACCATAACCCTGTACAACACCACCATAACCCTGTACAACACCATCATAACCCTGTACAACACCACCATAACCCTGTGTACAACACCATAACCCTGTACAACACCACCATAACCCTGTACAACATCACCATAACCCTGTACACCATAACCCTGTACATGTACAACACCACCATAACTCTGTACAACACCACCATAACCCTGTACACCACCATAACCCTGTACAACACCATAACCCTGTACAACACCACCATAACCCTGTACAACACCACATAACCCTGTAACCACCATAACCCTGTACACCACCATAACCCTGTACAACACCATAACCCTGTACAACACCACCAATGTACAACACTGTACACCACCATAACCCTGTAACTCTGTACAACACCATAACCCTGTACAGCAACACCATAACCCTGTACAACAACACCATAACCCTGTACAGCAACACCATAACCCTGTACAGCAACACCATAACCCTAACCCTGTACAGCAACACCATAACCCTGTACAGCAACACCATAACCCTGTACAGCAACACCATAACCCTGTACAGCAACACCATAACCCTGTACAGTACAGCAACACCATAACCCCTAACCCTGTACAGCAACACCATAACCCTGTACAGCTGTACAGCAACACCATAACCCTGTACAGCAACACCATAACCCTGTACAGCAACACCATAACCCTGTACAGCAACACCATAACCCTGTACAGCAACACCATAACCCTGTACAGCAACACCATAACCCTGTACAGCAACACCATAACCCTGTACAGCAACACCATAACCCCGTGCAACACCATACAAGTGGAGTAAAAGTTGAGGTAAATGTCCTTCTCAATATGCTGGCTAAGAGCTCCGAGTCTAAATGTTGTAACTTATGTGATTACTTATCTCAATTACTTGGAAATTTGTGATTAGTTTTACAAAGGTAATTACCAATCATCTGTGACATGTGAATGGCAACTTTTGGCTTGTGGTTACTGTGTATGTTATAACACTGGTGGGAGAGCTGTAACACCACCACCACAGCAGCAGTATATTTCACTAGTTATCTCAAGCAAGTTTGGTAATCAACTATACCCCATCCTCCTCCCCAATGTCATTCCCTTTGGACTTTGACGTGACAAGGCTGAGGGCATTGACCACCTTTATTGGCACTATAGTTTGTAATTAGTTACGTGTCAGTATCGTTTGAAGTTTAGGTTAGGTTAGATGTCATCAACAAACCTTCAAACTTAAGAACAATCAGATCACTGAACCGTCATATTATTTCAGGAGGCAGGTAAAAGATGGCCGCAGATCGCTGGGTGGCGGTGACCACCTCTTTGCTGCTGGTTCCCCTCCTGTATCTGCCGCCCTCAGTGTCTGCTGCTCGAAGGAGAGGTCGCCTTCAGTCGGGTTCCCAGTCCCCTACCACCCACCCGGTGCTTCTCAACCCCACAACACTTGGTACGCTCCACTTACTCTGCAACTGCCCACTTCTTCTGGTAAATGTGTAGCAGTTCTACAGGATACTTACGTCTGCCTCCACTAATAATGAGCAGCTTCCAGAGAATATAGTACAGAAGTGCAGTGTGTAGGTGAGGTAGCGATGTAAAAATCCCCCATTTTGTTTTGTAATGATGTTTAAATAATGCATTAGTTCTTCAGAAGCATATTTGAACTTGACCAAAACTCAGAAATAAAATGTATGGTCAGGTAATGAGGACACAGTGGGAGAATGGATAAAGAAAGGTGGGTAAAGAGAGAGTAACTGAGAGGTGGATGGTAGGAAGGAGAGGGGGACACCTGTGATGTAGAAGGATGCATTGGATGTCAGGGTGATGGGCAGTAATGTGTGGAGAGCATAACACTGAATGATTTATGGGGACGAACCTATTACCGATGAGCAATATTGGCTTGTGTGAAGTAACGGACAAACCAGATAGTTCACACATTACCACTGAATGCCACAGTAAATACAAAACTAATGCAACAAAGTATGACTGGAAGGGCACAGTAAAACATAGGCTCTGCCATTTTCATGAAAAATTCTCATCACCATAGAGCCATGGGAGCTATGACCACCTTTTGCCATATCTTAGGTTCATATGTGTTGCACCGGCAGGGAGAGTGAATGGCACCAGCGAGAGCCAGCTGAACCAGCTTGACCACCTACTGGCAGAACTCCAACCTATGACTATCAACGAGGCAACCAGGCGCCAACTGCAGCCGAACCTGCAGCCGTACCTGCAGCAGAACCAGCAGCAGTACCTGCAGCCGTACCAGCAGCAGCGGTGTGTCTATGGTGCAGGATCACAATACTGCCCACAGCCTTGTCTAAATATGCCTTGCCCACAACCTCCAGTCACACCTTGCCCACAATATCCAGTCACACCTTGCCCATCATGTCCAATCACACCTTGCCCAGTATGTCCAGACAGTGATCCAACAGTTTGCCCACCTGGCCCGCAAGGTTTTCCAGGCTCTCCTGGACCCCCTTGCACAGGAAACCCCGGCCCCCCGGGACCCCCAGGACGAAGTATCCCTGGGCCCCCAGGATTGACTGGACCCCCTGGTGTATGTACTGATGGTGTTTGTCCAGACCAAGACTGTGACCACACGGACATCATGGAACGCATCATCATCATCATGGCTGGCGGAGGTTGTTGTGACAATCAGTGCTCGGTATGTTGCTAGCTGATCCTGTATGTCGGCACCATGACTACAAACTTCTCTGTCATAAAAATAATATACAATACAGTTCTTGTCAAATGAGATTAGGTAACAAAAATCTCCCAATACAGTACAATACAGTACTGTACTGTAAATAAAAAAGTAAAAGTTTCCCTTATCCTTGGAAAATATGACAACCATACAAGAGCTCAGACAACAGGTGATGATAATAGATGAATGAAGTTTGTTATTTGTTTCCCAAGTGTGTAATTTAAGGGAACATGGTAGTGTATGTGTTGATTCATTGGCCAGTTTGGGTTATTTTTTAATTTCTAGTTTATTGAGTTGTCCAGCTGATAATACAACACTTGAAGTTATCTGATGCTCTATATCCCTGTCTTGAGGAAGCACTTACTACCACTGGTTATGAATACATACTACTTCTGGTCACTAACACATACTATTATTGGCCACTAACACATACTACTACTGGCTACTAACACATACCGTACTACTACTGGCCACAGACACATACTACTGCTGGCCACAAACACACATCACTGGTTCATACAATGCTAAAAACTCTTGAAGTAAATTGTCTTATTTTCAACCATTAATTACATTTTTTCTGACTTCCTTTTGACACACAACATTTTCATTCAGTTTGACTTTGCTTTTTATTAATACTTTCAAACTAACATCCAACTATAGTAGATAATTTATAGATGTCGTTATAGAATCTTGATACAGTGAAATAAGGATGTTTATTTTCATTACCTGTGCTACACTGTTTGTCAATACTGTAGATAAGTTTTAGTAACTTACAAACTTTCAGAGATACAAACTTCATCACTGATGGGGTTACCTGCCAGAACAGGTGTTTAATGTGGATGGGACTGAATTATTTTGAAGAAAATTCCAGATAGAACAAACATTACCTTAGAGGAGAAGAGTGAGCCAGGTTTGAAGGCTGTATTAAAGAGTATAGCTGTACTAAATCTCCATAATCTTCATTTTTTACAATATGTTTGGTACCTACAGGAGTAAAGTTGGACTTACAAACAAGCCCCATGAACGTAACTCATTTATAAGTAGAGGAGCACCTGTATTTCCTTTTTTTATCATTATCTTATCATTCTTATTTGTCATTATGATTATCTAGGATGATTTTATAAACCTGAACCTAACCTGACCTGACCTGACCTACACAATATCCCCTTCTAGTACCATTCTATCATCCTTACTTTTACTATGGTTACCTAGAATGATTTTATAACCTAACCTGGCCTGAGATAACCTAACCCAACCTGACCTGACATAACCTAACCTAACTTATCCTGATGTAACCTAACCCAACCTAACTTGACATGACCCAACCTAACCTAAACCTGACCTAACTCGACCCAAACCAACCTAACCGAACCTGAGCTGACCTGACATTTCTCACACAGAAAGAGCCAGAGAAGTGCCCGTGGGAAATCTCTCTCCTGGTCTCCAAATACGTCTTGGTGAGGAAGCACGTTGATCTCATCTCTAAACTTGACACCAGGATCGACCTACTGATAGCTGCGATACTCCGCATGAGGGTTGCCATTGACAGAGGTCAGTACAGGGGTAATAGTGAGACAGGGTTGGGGAAGGTGGTAGTGGAGGTTGATAGGTGAAAAACAAATATTTCCATACTAAAAGTCATCCATTTACTGTAACATAATTTAGAGTCTTATTAAGGTTTTCAAGTACAGTACAGAACAGTGTATTCAAGCAGTAACTACACATCCCAAACACTTCAGCACTGTCACACAAACAACCCTGAGAATGTTTTAGTACCATCAAACATTTACAGCTTCCATAATTACCCTTAAATATACTGTACTGTATCCTGTGGTTAAGAGGCATTTATCACTCTAAAATATGACAACCATACAAGAGCTCAGGTAACATGTGATGATAATAGATGAATGAAGTTTGTTGTTTGTTTCCCAAGTGTGTAATTTAAGGGAACATGGTAGTGTATGTGTTGATTCATTGGCCAGTTTGGGTTATTTTAATCTCTAGGTTATTGAGTTATCGAGGTGATAATACAACACTTGAAGTTATCTGATACTCTATCTCCCGGTCTTGAGGAAGGACATACTGTACTGTACTACAGCCTTGACTACTGGCCAAACACATTCTACTTATGGCTACAAACACACATCACTGGTTCATACAATGCTAAATAACCCTTGAAGTAAATTCTTATTTTCAACCATTAATTACATTTTCTCTGACTACCTTTTGACACACAACACCAACTCTTTTTAGCTAAACTTTCACCCCATGATATATTTGCCAATGGTTAATAGCAAATTCTTTCCTTTTAAATACAATAATATAGAACCAAGATTTACTGAAAAAAAGGTCTGATTTGTAAATTTAATAGAGGTATCCTAACTGTGGATTCTACCGTCATATGATAAGAGTTTGAATCAGATATTGATCACAGGAAGGTGAGGGAGAAAGGGGAGAAAAGGATTTACTGTATGTGAGGAAGACACACCCAGGAGGAAAAAGTGAATGAGCGAGTGAGGGAGAGACCAGAGCATCAAATGATTTCTGGGGAAGGAAGTGTTGCTGAAGGGTGATGGTGTGTATTTGGGTCTAGTTTTCAGCCAGCATTTCATTAAGACTGGAAGGTGAGAAATGCCTCTTGATGCAAATGTCCTCAATAAGTAGCTACAATATCAATGGCGTACAGTACAGTCGTGGACAAAAATTTGCTCCTGCGGTGAAACTGAATCACGGGAATGAGTCTCTGAACTGACTTACCCCGACTGTCACTAGGTGCTGGTGCACTGTTTTATCTCACTTGGGGTCGATGCTGCTTCATTTTGGGAGGGGATGAACTTGTGACCCTGGCCGTACACTTCTGTGTTCCGCATCTTCACCACCACCGTTTAACAGCCATTTCCAAGCCTGTAATAATATTTTTTTCTTTATCTGAAGTTTCATTAAAATATCTAGCATACCGTATATGGTTCATAAGTTATGCACTGTATAAGACTATGAACTCTGATCTTGAGCAGTGACACTGACCTTTGAAATATGGTGTTGTGCCAATTGTCTCGTGCTGATACATACTCAGTGGTTTCATAGAAATATTTCTTGACAAAGTTTTGACCTTTGACAGTGACCTCAATTTAATGCTGTACACTTTATCAACAGATGATGCATACTATAGATAAATTTCATAAAAATACTGTACACTGTCTCCAAAACTATATACACACTGCCTTACAGATTTTTGTGGCAATCATATGAATGGTTGTGGGTCGAACATCAATATGCGAGGACAAAGTTGCTGTTGTAATTGACACATTCACGACAAAAACTTGTGATGCAGTGTGTAAACATGCATATGAGACACCCTGGACCAAGTCTTGATTTTTAACACCAACAGTGACCTTGACCTTTAAAACTTAATTTAGTAAAGTAATCAGAGCTTGTCTATTGGAGACACATCCTTGTAGTGTTTTTAAACTACAGTATACAGTAGTCTGCATTTACGAGGTCAATTGAACCCGTGGAGGTCCGCAAAAAACGAGAAACGCGTAAACGAAAGAACAGAACATATGGGATTAATTGAAATAGAGACTGGGCCGACTCCCAAACTCCACTTTTTCCGACACAATACGTACGTTGTAGCAAAAATAACATCTTAATTTTATGATGGTATGCACACACAATTAATATTTAAGAGAAATATCAATAATATTAGGTTTTTTAACACTTACGTTAGTAGAAAAGATGGCTGGGCACACGGGGATGGGGGGTTGGTTCCGAGGCAGAGGGCAGATTATTGGCCCTCACCTGTATCTCTTGTATCAATTGTATCACTATCCACCACAGAGGCTTGCAGGGCCTCTTTGTCAAACCCCTCAAAGTCCATATCCTCACCATCACTATCACCATCACTGACTTGGACCGGCTGTGGTGGGTGGCGGGTGAAGAACTCGGTAATGTTTTGATGACTGGGCGACCTTGTGCGCACCCTGCCCGAGCCGCTTCCCGCGTAAATGATGAAATTTACCGCGTAATTAAAACATTTCATTCTGGGAAGGCACCGCGTAAATGACCAAACGCGTAAACAAAAAACCGCGTAAATGCAGACCCCGACTTACGACTGCTACGACTTATGACCGTCGGGACTTACGACCGCCGCAGATTTTTTATTAAAAATTTTTTTTTTTTTTTTTTTTTTTCAAATGACACATGCATTTTCTATACTGAAACGTTTCCAGTTAATGTAGTTTCCATGTATAATTAGGAAATTATGGGGGCCCCATGTGCATTCAGCTGACTACATTAAAGGTAAGTGCTCAGTCACACTGTATCCATTCCTTATTATTTATTACTTTCACTGTACTGTATCCATTCCTCATTATTCATTACTTTTACTGTACTGTATTTCATTGTAGATTTTTCATTAAAAAAAAAAAAAAAAATGTTTATCTATGTCGGACTTACGACCTGGATTTGGGTCCCTAACCCCGTCGTAAGTCGGGGTCTAGCTGTGTACTGTATCTACAATACAGTATATCAACACAAGATCTATATCTCCCAAAAAAGTATTGAGCTTGACTTTCAATCAACACCTTGATGTTTTAACCCATAACACACAGACAACACACGCTATCTGTTCATGACAGTTAGACTTTCGTCCAAGTTTGAAGTCACTTCATTTGCAACTGTTGGGCTAGACACAGTACATTAATAAATTTGTTTTATAAAAGTTTGTCTTCTCAATTCTTCAAGTATTGATCTGGCCTTACTTTTCACAACAGCTTATGACATGGTGGGTGAGCCAGGGATTCCTGGAGAGGAAGGTGACCGTGGAGACAAAGGACACAAAGGTCCTGCAGGTGAACCCGGCCAGTGCCCCGAGGAGACGTGTTTTGTTGGACCAGCAGGTAGACCAGGTCCTAACGGCGAACCAGGTGAACCGGGACCTAAGGGCGAGTGCTGTTATGGGAAGAGAGGACCTAAGGGACGCAAAGGACCACCTGGGAAGGGCACTCCAGGTCACCCAGGACCGCCAGGACTCAGAGGTGACAAAGGAGATCCAGGACGAGCCACCTGGAACTTTGATGCGGATATCCATAGTCACCTGAGTATAGAACATATCACTTCCCACAGTGGGTGATCAACTTAAAACTCTTTGTACATCACTGACTGTTGCTGCCACTACTGCAACAGTCTGATGGTTGCTGCCACTACTGCAACAGTCTGATGGTTGCTGCCACTACTGCAACAGTCTGATGGTTGCTGCCACTACTGCAACAGTCTGATGGTTGTTGCCACTACTGCAACAGTCTGATTGTTGTTGCCACTGCCTTAGCCCTATGTAAGCCCTACCAGCCCACTCCACACAAAATGTATGTAATAAATTAGGTTATAATAATATACAAATTTCTATCTTCACTAACTCATCACAAATAATTCACGTCCATAATTAGTGGTAATGTTTAACTACACTAAAAACACTTCTGTACTGCCCTTCCAGGTCTCTCAACCCACACCACTCAGATGGCAAGTGCACTCAGGGAAACAATACTGTACTGTAGTAACTTTGCATCAGACTTGCATAAAAATAAATTCATGACAGAGTAAATGCACAAGCAAAATTACTGCTCCAACGAGATTCTATTCGACATCATACACCTTCAGTGGCTTGGGTGTGAAACTTGTAGGACTTTGTTCAACTCTTTGTTTACAACTATTGTTTGACTTCAGTTTGAATTGCATATTATTGCCTTTATAATACTGACACTGCCAGTATTTAAAAAGCAAAAAGTAAAGTTTTTTATATAATTAATAGCTAAAAACTATTAGTACAGAAAACTTTCAGGTTAACTTCTTTGATTCAGAGTTTTTAACGAGTGGTATACCTGCCAGAAAACATCGTAACAGCATCGAGAGTGAACTCCTGTAGGGCCAGACTTTACCAACACTGGCACACGTTCAGGTACAATCAAGAGCCCGTACATGTCCACACTGTCCAGTAATTGCCAACAAAGTGTAACACAGAACTGATGGACTGACCAACTGGCTAGTAAGGGCAATGTAAGTCCATTAATTAAAATACACACTAAATTATGAGGAATTAAAATAATACAAAATTTTTGTAAAATACTGAAATAACTTTTTCACTTTAATTGTTTTTAATCACATCTCATACATTGCGTTGAGATCACTTATGGTAGAGAATAACCACCGTGAAGACCACAAGTGTGGACAGCAAGATACACACACCTGGTGACCCACACAATTAGAACGACACAACTTGTCACATCTACTGGTTCAGCAACAGCGTCTCATCTCCCAAGTTGTGTTAATAATATTCACCTGGTTAACAAATACACCTACAAAAAAAAATACTGTACAGTACTTCACCAAAATCAATCTCCTTCACACACTGCACAACACAGCCAACCAAGGTACCTCTTCAATGTGTCATCTTCACACGTTACTGTACAACTAACAATCAAAATCATTTAGAAAAAAATGTATTTGTATCTTACTTCAACTAAAAAAATGAATTATGTACTGTTTTTATACAGACATACATACATACAGTATATTATTCACTATCACACTTGTTTCACACACTATTTGTACCTGCAAGGAAAGTTTATAAAAGAAAACTTTCATACTTTAGCCAACCCAAACTTCCCATGGACTTATGATAATGTTAAAAATGAAAGTAATACAAGAGGACAAAATTAATATGTTTTTCCTACAAGAGTATAAAGTATACAGCATCATGACAATATGGCCGACACTGTACTCTACCACCTTCCCTTCTACAACTACAGTATCCACCGACCACTGTACCTTGTAAATTAACCCCCTACAAACAATTCACCTTAATCCATCTTCAGCCATTCTGTAGTGTAGTCTATCACATCCTCAACCTCAATAAACAGTATACAAGAACATTTATGACGATGGAGAAGCTAAGGTTGTCAGATTAAGTGATGGTGAAGAAGAAAAATTAAATGTACGTGGGGCAGTGCAGGGATTAACCTGACCACTGTTTCATCGAAAAGGTAAAGGCGAAAGTCAATCGAAGAATAGATAAAGAAGTTGTAAGATTTCGTGAGCAAATGAAAGTACAGTAGAGGCAGTGCTCTTTACGGTGAAGCCCCGTCTAACGTAACCTTGCTTAACGGACCTTCCTCATCAACGTATCTTGTCTGTTATGTGAAGTCTGCCCGTATATGTGGTTGAAATATTGAAAGGAATGACCAAGAAAAAATGAGTAAATGTACAATGAATAATGGGGATGAGGAGAGAGAGCAATTGAGGAAGTATGGGACCGGATTATGGATCAAACTTCATAAAACACGGCAAAGACACACGACAACAGGTCATTATAACGCGAGAAGATGACTGGCAGATGAGAGAATGGTTCTACCCGTGAAGGAGGAAACTTATGTAACAACTGCAAATAAGGAAGAGAGGAGAGAGTGAATATTAAGAAAACTGGTGAAAGAATGCAAAATATACTGGCAGATAAAGACAATGGAGAAAATACTGTACCAAAGATATTAAAAGTAACAAGTTGGTTTCAAATGAGGAACTAATGGTAGAGATGATAAGGAGTGACAGCAAAAAATACAGAGGGTAATGCCTGCTTTGATCAGCTGCCGTGTTTTAGTGATGTAATCTACTTGGGTTACGTGTAAAGTAAAGTAACTACCCTGTATTGAGAGAACTATAGTGAACACGGTGTGGGTTCCGGAAAGTAAGAGGGTGATTGGTTTAAGTGTTTGTGTTAAAGAGTGTGAGTGATATGTTCCTAGAGAAAGGGAGGAACAAGATTATGGGTTTTATGTATCAGTAAAAAGATCATGTTAGTTTGATTGAAGATAATATAGACAGTGAGGTGTCTTAGGTTTGTGAGAGCATTTGTTTCAACGATCAGCGGACGATGAATTAAACCATGGAGTAGCTCAATTGGTGCACGGAGAAATACACGGATAGAGAAATGTGACGAGGGAGCGTGAAAAAAAGGGACTAGAATGCAATGAGGAAAAATTGAGGTCTAAATTCTGAAAAGCTGAGGAATCTTGTTTTAAATAATGGAAATGTTTGAGAGTAATGTGAGGTAAATGGAATACAAAGGAGATGATAGTATCGGATTGACAGCTGACCAGAGAGGATGCACTATGAGAATGGGTTGTGAAAAAGATTTGATAAAATGAAGGTGTGTGGGGATGTATAATTCATAAGTCGAAGAATGGGGGTGAGGGAGGTGCTGGAGGCAAGAAGAAAAAAGACATCTAGGAAATATCACGCTCTTTATACACTTGTAAGAGGGAATGTTCCATGTCTAGTTCACTTATACATGTCACAAATACATTTAAACTAATAAACTGTATCTAAGATGGAAGAGAGTTGTAAAAACAGTCATAATATAGTGGCCAACCAATAACTTATGTATAAAAAAAGGCTACTTATCTGAAACACAACTTACCCAGTACATGTAGATGGGTGTCCAAATGCCTCTTGCTTCAGTACATTTGTCTGTCTCATCGCTGGTCTAGCCTCAACAGTCTTCACCTCACTACTCAACAGCCAGTATACACCCCCACACAAGGTGAATTAACTTTTTTCTGGGACTTTAACATTAAAAGTACTCAGCTGCATTCACATCACAGACCATAACACCACTCCTAGTTCTGCCTGTCCTTCAGGTCTCAAACCATTTAAAACACTCACTTCCTATAATGAAGAACAACGTGTAAAAATCAGAGTAAAGTTGACATGATAATTTAGAATTCATAATTAACATCAAAAATACACCTGCATCACCAAACATAGGTCACAGCACAGCCATTTTAAATTTTCCTATGAATGAAAAATCTACACAAATTAAATACAAGTATTTGTCTCAGCTTACTGTGACACTCTAAAAATCTTCAAGGATTTCATTGTATAACATTTTATGAAGAACCACTTTAAAGGCTATCACAAAGCCTTCACACCATTATGCACTCTATCTAATGCAGTTACATCTTCCACAAATTTGTATGCTTTCTTTCGTAAGGGTATTAATAAGTAGATGTACTGTACACTCGCTCCAAAAAGTAACTTTACGAAGGAGTCCGATGAATTTCAAAATGTACATCACGACTCCTGTTGTCTAGTCAAAATCCTTCATCATTTGTCGTATTGTCTCGCACAAAATCGCAAGGATACTTTTTGGAGCGAGTTTACACCTCCAACAACCACATCCTGCAGTCATGTCATCTATTGATCTTACACAATTCATAATCTCACCCTCTACAGGTTATTACACTCTTACACAAATACCTTTACACTTTAATAACTTATGGTCATCTTCTCTATTTAAATCAGGTATAATTACTCTAAACAACTGAGGCACAGTTAACGCCACCAACCCGGTGAAGTGTGGAATAGGAAACTTAATATTAAAAACCAGACAAAAGTTCTGATAATAATGTAAATACTAAAATACTTGAAGAATCTAAGAAAAGTTGTCATCGGCAAATTTTGTGGAGATGCTCCTCTTTCACAACATTTTCTGCAAGTAACTACCTAAATGATGATACTTGATGAGACCGTCTTCTTTACACACTTACATAACCACTCTCTTAGTAACATAAAGTAACCTTGAGAAAAGTTATCAGAGTATTCAAGAACTTTAACAATGATGTTTCCAGGCATGTTGACTTTACATATTCTTTTTGGTCACTTTGGAGGTGATTAAAGAGAACCTAAATAATATAAACCTCAAATAAGAGAAGATTATCCTCCTGTACAGTCAACAACATGGGTCAATGATCCAGGTCTTCTCAGTATATTAAAAACAAAACAATGTCCACTTCAAAAGTTTAGGATCAGTGCAAGTTTTCTAAAGCACCAATATTCTCAACCATTGCCCACTGACACATACACACACACACACACAAATAATAATAATAAATAAAGTAAATTCAAAATAAATATCCGGGCTTGTCCAGTGATTAAAAGGTTCATTAAAAATTTATACAGGTATTTTAAAAAGAAACTAAAACACATCTATTCTTTAACAGCACAGTACAGCACAGCATAGCACACAGCAGCAGTATTTGGTTGTTTATTTGATACATTTATCATGAAATAAAACTCCATTATGGATGTTACTTCATAAAGAAAAGCCTACACTGACGAAACACTTACAGCTGATAGTTTAAGACATGCTGAAGGAGTAACTGTGTGAGAAGTGTAACAGTGCTTGGACTGGTTGATGCTGCATCCCTACATATACCTGGAGGTGGACTTGTAGAGTACTGTAAACACTGGTAGAAATTAACACCAAACTACTCGGCACAAGCAGACACTACTGATCACATCAAGTGGAAACTGGAGATGATTTGAGAGCAGACACAACCATAAAGGCATTACCATAAATGAGTTCATATAGGAATGAATTTTCCCAAAGCAAACTGTTTTTCCTGTAATACAAGTTCACTATTTCAACTAGAATTTATTCCAGTTCAGTAAGTTTTGTGTTTAATATCACCGTAATCATCAGGTATAGTTCTCTCCAATTTACAGTGAGACAACACACACATTCTTTAATTCTAAAATATTAATACATAATAAGGCACACAGCAAAGTTTATGATGCTACAGTTAGGTTATCTTCTATATACAGTACAATACAGTACAGTACAGTACAGTACAGTACAGTACAGTATATCTAATAAGCTGTCTGCCACTATCCAGCTGAGTAGAAAATACATCTTCTACACTAATATAATTCACCTACCTCACCATATCTGACTTAGTGTACCTGGTATGCTAAAGCTCAGCTGGCCATTAGTATGGCCTTCCAATTCCATGAGACAAGTTAAATCCCCTGACCAGAGTGAGTGAGTTAGGGAACCATTATTCATGTTCACATAGTCAGTCCATGGTATGTTGGAGGAGAAGGTTGTCACCCTAAATACTGTGAGACAGCATTAAGTATGTAAGTCAAGCTAAAATGTTGAAAAACAGATTATGAAATTTAAATCCAGAAGAATAAGTCTTGGAAAATGCTTAAAATCAAGAGATTTTTAAAGTACTTTTTCAAACTTTTGCCAATGACAAAATCTTGGGGTCCCAGGTATTATTAACTATGACATTTCAATCAAACCCATTTAGACACTGTTTGTGTTACACCCATGTGTGTGAACCCAAGAGTACCCACTGACAGACATGGAGTGTGTTCAGCAGGACAAGTTGGAAAATCGTCCTTAGAAGAGCCCAAAGGTTTGAGAACTCATGCTTGGTAAGATAATTTGCATAGAATAGCCTTGGAGTTTCCTATTCTAGCAGAGGAACTCGGGTTATAAAACAGTTCATTTGATTTTGTTAACTTACTTGCAAGACCCAGAATAATTAATGAAAATGATAAAGAGTATTACAACCTTTAGTCCAAACACAAGTAAACTCCAGATAACAATAATAACTGCAGCAACATGGTTCAGTGCACATAAGTACATTGTTGGAAACAGAACATGTTGCTGAAAACAAGAGACATTTTATTAAGTTTCTTAATACTGTATACCGAATATACCTGGTAAAGATAATTTCAACTTAAAACTGTTCCAACAATTTTACAATGGCTTATGTTACATTAGACAAAGACACACATGAAACATTAACAATTGGTAGATATGTTGGATATCTCTTATTTAACTGATGCTCGGTTTATTATGAGGCAGTGAGGCAGTGTACCAGTTAGCCCTGGCCACCCATCAAAGTATTACTGTACTGTGGCAAAAATATCATTACTCCAGTTTCTCCCACTTACAGTCTATGTCTTTGGCCACATTCGAACTGTATCACAACTCCGCGGTCAGTCACAGTTGAACTCTACTGTACACCAGTCTTCAAATATTGTTCCTGCTCATTTCTTCACAGTTTGGCCTTTCCTAATTTTCACCTGTCCCATGTCACTGATGTTTCACTCACATTATATTGTCTTTTGTATATTGTGCAGGTATTGTACTGTACTTGCTTCATGCACATGTCATTCTCTTTACACAATGTAGGCAGTCCAATAACAACTCTTTCACTTGTTAGATGCCAAAATACATAAAGAACTTTAGGTAAAGACTGAAGAAATTATACAGAGTCTCCCACACTGGACAGTGTCAGGTAGATCAGTAACCTGGCCATTGTCACACCTTCTGGCATCAGTGAACAAACACCAACACTTAAAAACACACAAACAATATTTTTCCATATTGATCAAGGTACAAAATGTGTGAAGTAGTCCTCAAGTGTTCCCACTATGACATGTGACCGGTAATAAGTGCAGTAATCCCTACCTGAGGGTTACCCTAGCTTGTACATCCTCACTGGTGAGTGAAGCTGTAGAGGAGGAGGAAAGGCATAAGTTAAGCAAAATACTGAATTACCAAAATATGGAGAATAACATTTGCCAAATAACTAGATGTTTTCACAAATGTCTGAATTTCAAGTATCACAAAAACTAACTCATTACTCTTTTCTCTGCATTTTATTGTCAAACATTCCTTTGTTCATCTCTGTCCATGTAGTCTATCAACAACATAGAAACAGAGAACAAAATGTTTATACAGATGAAGTTGAGGAGGAGAAGGAAAATGATCCAGAGCTGGAACGGATGTGTGACCGCTGACGAGAGAGACGAAAGTGGTCCTCCGGGAGTATGTCGTCGACGGCATTACCCTGGAGAGGACGCAAGGGATTTCTGGCACGGATACCTCTTGTGGTGGGTCTTGAGGTCGGGTCTTTTGACAACATCAGCTTGAGTAATGTACACTAATGAAGCAAAAGAAGAAAATCACACAATATTTCATCTAAATTTCTATTGTCTAACAGATACTCCCTCATTTAACATCAATAAATACATAAATCTACTGACAAATTCTTAATCAATCTACCGACATATTCTTAATCAATCTACCAACAAATTCTTAATCAATCTACCGACATATTCTTAATCAATCTACCAACATATTCTTAATCAATCTACCGACATATTCTTAATCAATCTACCAACATATTCTTAATCAATCTACCAACATATTCTTAATCAATCTACCAACATATTCTTAATCAATCTACCGACATATTCTTAATCAATCTACCGACATATTCTTAATCAATCTACCGACATATTCTTAATCAATCTACCAACATATTCTTAATTTACTAACTTATTCTTACCCAATCTACTGACACATTCTTTATCAATCTACCGAAATATTCTTAACCAATCTACCGACACATTCTTAACCAATCTACCGACACATTCTTAACCAATCCATGACACGTCTCTTACCTCATCTGGGAACTGATAGTCAAAGCCCTTGGGGAAATGTCCATCGCGCAGCCGTGTCATAACAGTCAGGCGCTCCATACCCGTAGAAAATGGCACCAACATCTCAAAGAAGATCAGACCCAAGCTGTAAATGTCCACTTTGTAGTCGTATACCTGACCGTTCACCTGCAAGATAATAATAATAAAAAAAAAAGCTTGTTTGTTATTTGGAACATAATGTAGATGTGAACTAAAACTCTCTAAGAGAAAATAAGATGGGGAGCTGAGGAACAAGAGAAAGATACTGTATTAAAAATAATGTAATACAGATAAGACTAATGATTAGCTTCTATAATACTTTCTCTTAAGATAATTATGTAGCAAGATGAGAGACATAGTAAGACATTTATGGATATTATAATGTGTCATCTGGAGGGAGGGGAAAGGGATGCTAAAGGTACAGAGTAGAACAAGAGAACAGCAGAGAAAAAGACTGGGAATACAACCAGGCACACAAACCAGAACACAGAGGACCCAGCAGCACATAACTCTGCCACAAGGAAACCCAACATACTATATAAATTGTCCTTAAACTGACTTGACAGACCAAACCAAGAGACAGGAAATCTTGATTACACTCATCTTATACATAGCAATGAAAGGCTTAAGTGAGTACAATAACTACCTGTTCTGGACTCATGTAGAGCTGGGTCCCAACACGATGTGTGTGGTTGTTGCCAGAAGAAAATAATGCAGGCAGGGAGTCTGATGGAGTTCTGACTTCCTGTTCATCTTCTGTTATTGTTGTCACCAGACCAAAGTCTCCAATCTTCACTTCGCCTTCCAGTGAAAAAAAGATGTTGGAAGGCTGAAAGAATAACAAATATGGAATGGTTAAAACATGTGATAACTGGCACATATTATCTTTCAACTCAAACATAGCTACTGTACTGTGTCAAGATGAGAAAGACATCCAGTGTATTCTATGGCAGTAACCTCCATGTTGTATAAATAAAAATGGTAAACAACAAAATACCCATAAAAAGGGAAAATAACAAAATATCCAAGGAGTGGTTATGTGTCTAAGTAACAAACCATAGGTAAAAATTCACTATTTATGGCACTTTATGAAATTTAATCAAAAATTTTGAAGGGCATTATTTGCTATGAGACTTTCATAATATAACAGTTCATATGACTTCCATATTCCCACTATATGGACAGTAAACTGAATAAGCACCATCACATTATATTTACAACGATAAAGAACAAGTAAACACACCTTGAGGTCACGATGCATGAGTTGATTGTCATGTACATATTCTACGGCACGAATAATGTCGTTAAACATTGTAAATATAGCTTTCTGTCCACGGTTTTGGTTCTGGAACAACCAATCTTTCAAGCTCTCTTTATGACACAGTTCCATCTGAATATACAGGAATGATCTTGGGTACTGAGTCTTCACCTCTTCCTTATTATGAGTCTGAGGGAGGACTTTCTCTGAGCTCGTCCCTAAGCTCAAAGTACGAGGTCTCTCTCCACTAACACTGTGGTTGTTGTGCATTGGTTGACTCTGCACTCGACGCCTGTTCACAACCTTAGGCTGACTTGTACTTTGGCTACTTTTATCTTGACTAGAATTACTTAAAGTATTTTGGGTGCTGGGCACAAATAAATTATTTTTACTTTCACAGCCAGAGTCGTGAAAGACAATAAAGTCACTAACACTACTTTCTATACCCCGCTCTTGAAGCTCACTGTCAACATTATCATAGGAGTTACTACTAAAGGTAAATTCATTACTAAGTTTGACTTCTTCCTTGCTCCTGTGTCTTGCTGTCACCTGACTTCTGTCTGACGGTTCAAACACAACATCAAAAGAGTCCTCACTGTGACCATTTACTTTATTTTTGGATGGATTGCAGGAATTTTCAAAAACAACATCAAATGAATCTTCCCGCAACAAAGGTTTAAATGGTTCACTGTCATCACTGGAGTTTTCATCTTCCTTATCACCACTGTAAGATCCACTTTCACTGTCATCACTGGAGTTTTCATCTTCCTTATCACCACTGTAAGATCCACTTTCACTGTTTTGGTCTTCAATGTTCCCAGAAAAACTGTCCAACGGAGATCCAATTAGCTTGTCCACAGCCATGGCCAGTGAATTCTCTCTCAACTGCACTGCCTTCATTTCAATTCCAGTTTGTTCCATCATCTTGTTGTGGGTCTCCTCAGTAGCAGGAGTGAGGAGAGATGTGGACATAACATCACTGTTCAGGCAAAACAACAACATTTCATAATATTTACAAAAGTATTTTCTCTATCCATCACTGCTCATTATCAAGGTATGTATGTCCTCTTAACAACATGTAACTTTCAACTAATCTTTCCAGAGTACTAAAATCATTCAACAGATACACAATAGCAATGAGTTAGACCTGTGACACCCTATTTATTTTATTTTTTTGCACTAAGCCCCAAAACTTTGTCTACTAACATCTCTTGTACCAACAATATTACCAACCAAATTAAAATGGTACAAAACAAGTGGATGACATGAATTTGTTTTCTATTTAAGAGAGAAGTTTCATTTGACTCACCCATTTTTCCAGAGTGCATCCACTTCATCTTGCCAGCCTGGAGGGGGTGACTCAAGCCAACTGTTGTAGTAGCGGACAATATTACTGTGGTTCAGCTTAGCCAATGCTCTCACTTCACGCTTTACTCTCTCAGCTGAAGACTTCCTGCACAGTAAACATGTATTTTAATCACATCTTACACACCCCTTGAACTATGGTGCACAGAAGAAACAGTGTACAGTGAACGGATTCTCCCTAACACTCACTTAATGTCATACTCTAACTACTGTAACATTCCTCTAAAGCTCTTGATGCTTTACTGTCCTATACTATCACTGGCCACATCTCTGGACAGTTAACACAAGAGAAAGCAGATTATGTCAGGCTCCACTACAAAAAAAGTCCAAGGCCCTAAAACTCTGTGTAATATCAACAAAAGTGGTTTATTTTTTAATTCCCTGGACAGCTTGTGAGTTTTATTTACAACGCTCAATTAAAATCCATGAAAATTTGTGAGAATTAGATTTACAAAGTCTTCATGAGCTAACATACAAAAGCAGGATGGTGGGAACAATTACAGTATTAAAGTCTAGTAAAATCTTCCAAGCTGTCTTAAGGAACTAGGAAATAAAAAATTAGTTCAAGCTTCCATCAAGTACAAAATAAAATTGTCTACCAATTTAGATTACCACATTAAGATGCTATACTTACTTAGAAGGGAGGATGATTCTCTTAACAGCGTAAACATTCTCGTCGAGTTTGTTCCGCACTTGAAACACGACACCAAAGCCTCCTCGACCAAGACACTGTACCAGTTCAAAGTCCGTCAAATACCTGGATCAAGAGGAAAGGTAATCACAGCTTTTTAAAATTACTGTACCTAAATGATTAAAACACATTAAATATACTGTACTGTACCTTAACCAGCACACACAGACAGTACACTAAGAACAGGTAACTCACAGTACACTAACAAATGCTGTAAATTATCTCACCTTGAGGTATATTCAGGTGATGACTCAGTCTTGTCTTCTGTTGGGAGTTCATTAGTCTTGACGGACAATGGTGAGGCAGCAGCTTCACCTGGTGGTGGTGGTGGTGCAGGCAGGGCAGGCAGTTGGATACCCATCCTCTGTATAAGTGCTAATATCTGTAAATTAAATTGTATTAATTCTTCGAAAAAATATAAATTAAAAAAATTGTCATTGTGGCGCCTAATATAAGTTAGCAAAATTTCAAAGTTTTCCTCTTTCTTCTAAAAAAAATTGGTTTTACACCATTAATAAACTCTACTTATTCCCCCCCTGCGAATAACAGATGAAAGCATTACTAACTTGTGGATTATTCTGAATCACAAGCTGTAACATCTGTGTGACGAGGACTAGAGCCTGGCGGGTCACGTGACGCTTCATGTGCACGAGTATGTACTGCAACAGCAGGTAATGAAGTAATGTATAGCACACAAGACCAAAAGCAATCTTCATCCACATTTCTGGCCTGAAAAAAGATTTTAAAGGAAATACTATATCGCCATACAGTACTGAACACAAATGAATTATTATGCACATACAGTGAAACCTAGCTAATCCAGACTAGGTCCTGCTTGGCATAACCACTTGGCATCAGTTACTGTTATTTCACAATAGAAGGAGTATCTCACAATACTTTTTGTTCTCTAACTTTTAGTTCCCTATAAACCATTTAAAATTCTTCCAAATAGAAAAAGCTTGACAATAAAAGTAAACATGAACAGTAGCCATAAATGTTGTAGAAAAGTTCAAAATAACTGAATAACTTGAGTGTGACTCAAGGAATTATTTGGTATAATTAGACAAACAGTTTCCGATATTAAGAAAAACAAAGCCAAATAAATGGTGTCTGATAATAAAATATCTTTTTAATGTTAATATGCCTCATTTACAAGACAATGCATTTTTTACTATACATTTTGAATAGTCCAGACCCTCTCCCCCATTTAGTCCTGACTAGCAAGAGTTTTACTGTACAGTATTACAATAAATGATTCCTGTAAATCCTTCTTTATAAGTTATAGACTACAAGTTTTCTTTATTCTCTTCAGCTCCAGTTGTTAGAATGGATGACAGCAACTGCATCACACTGAGCCAAGCAATGAGGGACAACAGTTCCCTCGCCCACCTGCTCCTCCTTACCAATTTTTACATTTCCATCTTCAAAACTGTGGATTTGTCATATTAATCTTTACTTGTCCTTCTCCCAATACTTTTCCTCCCATGATTCACCGTCTCACTCTCATTCCATCCCAGTACCTACAAGAATTCACCTTACCCAAGAACATTAAACTAATTAATAGTTCCTTTGACTTTATGAACCATTCTACCTATTCACAATTCAATGAGCCAGCCATTACTACCAAGCAGGGTGACCCATACCAAGTACCCTGTACCTGTTCCCTCTACACATCCCCATTCTTGAAAAATTCCAAAAATCCATTCAGTTTACCAAGAAAATACAAAGCATATAATCTTACCCGATGTGAAAACATATGTGAATGATTTGTGATGCAACTTCATCCATTATAGTTTCATCCTTTGGTGCTGATGCAGAGTCAGGTCTCTCCCACGGACGACTAAGATTAACCTGGCCGGTGTTTTCGTCACTGTACAAATAGTAGCCATTATCTGCGGCAGGGAGTTAGTTATATGACCTGCCAAAACTTTACACACATTTGTTTATCTTACTTCACTCTCTAAACACTAATGTTACACAATACAGTACAAAAGTTGAAAAATAAACCAGTAACTATGGTAAACAGTACACAGGTCTACTTAACTGTCTAAAACTTGACAAAAGGAAAATATCTAATTGGCAAAAAAAAAAGAAAAGATATACTGTTGCTATTGTACCGACATAATCAATTTCCTGGAGCAAATATCCACCAACATCATTATAATCTGATTAAAACTGGTAATAATCTGGTCCCCAAGATATGCTAGAGACTGTCAGTTGGTTGAAAATGTTCAAAGGAGGGCCACCAGACTGGTGCCTTTGGGGCCGCTTATGGTAGAAGCGGTACCGCTCTTGCCTCGCAAGCAAGATGTCACGGGTTCGATTCCCAGGCAAGCGGAAGTTGTTTGGACACTCTTCCTAGCCCCCTTGGTCCCTGTTCACCTAGCAGTAAAGTAGGTACCTGTTGTAAATCGAAAGGTTGCGAATTTGTATTCAGGGAAAGTTGTTGGAGCTTCTAAACTTGGAACAAACACAGTGGTGACCCGAGGATCACACACCCAACACAGACAAAACCAAATACGTGCGCTATGCGCTAACCAAATAAACGCAGTCGTGTAAAGCCACGGCACTATCTGTCCCACTACAATTCCCTTCCTAACCTCCTGCTCCTTCCTCTGTCATCTTCCCCACTCTACCTTTCACTACCAACAACTTTTGGAGCTTCTAAGCTTGGAAAAAACTGGTGCCTGCACTTCGGCACCTCAACTACCCTGAGAGATTGGAGCGCCTGAACTTGCCTAGTTTATACTACAGACAAGCAAGGGGCGACCTAATTGAGGTGCATAAGCATCTCAAGGGGCACTACTCAGTCGAGTGTCCTTACTTGGAGCTAGCGGACGCTCGCCGCACAAGGGGTCACAGCTCAAGATTGAAGAAGCCGCAGGACCAGAAAACTGTGAGGGCAAACTTTTTTGGAGTGAGAGTTGTAAACTCTTGGAACAATCTACCAGAAAGTGTTGTGACGGCACCGAGTGTAAGCTCTTTCAAGACAAGACTTGACCAACACTGGAGCAGGTTCAGGTACATTCAGGAGCTGGTGCATGCCCAGTACTTGCCAACAGTGCGTGAGAGACGTGACCGATCGCCCAAGCGGCTAACGAGCCGATCAGTGGTGAAGAGGATAAAAGTAAAAAAGTAAGACAGTGCCAGCCACACTGCCTCCCTGTGTACTGAATTCTCACTGCCAGGAACTAGTCACTTTGGATTTGGGGCCTAATATCAATGGTTAGATTAAGTTGGGGTTTATTTATTAGGACTTGGGCCCATTTAATCAGTCACCAAAGTGGAGTATTATAACAAAGCAAAAGCTAACATTAGATTTTATAGCACCAAAGGTTTAAATTTTAAAGGTTTATATTTTGCACATGTTAAAAAAAATTAATAAATAAATAAAAAATAAAATAAATAAAAATAAAATCACTTATCAATACAATATATATATTCTACCAACATATTCATATAAATCACAACCTCAATTTACAGCAAGCTATTTCAACAACTTAATACCACAGTTCATTTACACATACCTGTATAACACATTACAAAGTGAAAAAGATAACTTCTAACTAGTCACTTGCAAAGATATCAACACTAGCTTAAACTGACAAGAAATTAACAAACAACAAATGCCTGGTAATTAATCATATACTGTACAGTCACGGACAAAAGTTGGCTCCCCGCAGTGAAACTGAGTCACGGGAATGAGTCTCCGAACTGACTTACCCTGACTGTTTCATCTCATTTGGGGTCGACGCTGCTTCATTTTCGGAGGGAGCGAACCTTTGACCCCGACTGTACAAAGATTATTTCTGTGTAGTACCGAGTCACATGAACCATATCCTAGTGTCAGAAGTCACATTACTAATACAGACAAGTATTTCCTGAGGCTACACACACCTCATATCCACACCGTCAGTTATAATCCACCTTCATGTAATTGTATGAATGGATATCTGCATCCAGGTGTTAACGTGTAACCAGTCAGGTCTACAGATTAATCTCTTCATCTACTGGTGCCATAATACAACTGCACTGGCAAAGTTTTTACAAGTGGATATGTCCCAACAGTCACATCTGCCAGTGTGTTTAACTCCCAGTGCCTGTACGAGTCATGTCTACGTGAGAATACACATTTATGTACTAATCAAGTCTTCTAATGAATTTATCATATTTTCATCCTTTACTCATCGCTACAATGGGTTGTTTACATATCTGTGTGTACAGTAATGAAGTTTACAAGTAGCTCAGTACCCAACTACCTGCACTAACTACAGCTATAAGGAGATGTTTGTCTGTCTACTGAGCTGCCTTACTGAGTACTGCACTGTATCACATCAAGTTTACCTCTGTAGCCTAGTCCCAGTGTGTCATCCAGCAACAAAAATGCCGTGAGCATGCACTGGCTAGCTAAATGGCATGAAAATATCAATTATATTTACATACCTGTATATACAAATGACAGTAAAAAGATACAAAGTATAATGTAAACAATTCAAATGAGAATAACAACTAGTAACAAGAAGATTGAAGTAAAAACAATGAGCAAAAAAAATTTCCAAGTGACAAAGACTGATTAAACTACCCGTGAAATTTCTTCATGCACTGTACTGTACAGCCAACTTGTTCACATTGTCCAACTTTACCAGTCCATGAACTTAAATATGATTAAGGTAAAAATTATATATAAAAAAGATATAATACGTAAAACACATCAACAATACAAGATAAAAACAAATCAAAATTGTGATAGCTAAATGAGTCCTCTTCCATCCAGAAACTTATCGTGGTGGCCAGGCAGTTGGTCCACCTCGGCCAATATGGCAACCTGGAAATTTTTCAATCTGGATATCACGATCACCAGACAAAAACCCCCTTCATGAGTTTTTGTATCATATAAAACAAACTATCGTTTTATCACTTGTGGTTCTAAATTTATTAACAATCAAAGCTGTCCAGGTCTTTTGAGCCACCCTGTTCAGGCCTCTCATATCAAGGCTTTTCTGTCCCTCTCATATAAATGTGATGATCCTAGCCTGATGCTGTAAGGCCAAAGGCATCAAGACTGACACACACAGCTCAGCAGGCCCATAACACTATATTGTACTATAAGATGAGTGAGTGTGTACCTGCATATTCTTGGTGTTAATATAATTTGAGTGACTTACCAAATGGATAATCAATGCGATGGGCAACAGCTACAGCAGTGGAGGACTCGTCTTTGGCATCGTAGGTGAGAAGCAGAGGATGTGTGCGGCCACTGTGATGGACTATCGGTGTACGGGAAGGAGCAGTGGCCAAGTATGGACGCCACTGAACTCTTGGAAATTTTACCTCGGTGGGGTCTGCACCGAGTGAGAAACATTCATTAATTATAAAATAATCACATCCAAAACCTTAAGTACTGTACCTTAGCTGTCAAAGACACAGTTATATAATACAAGTATCTATACAGGCATACGTCTGATTTATGATTTTTTAAGGGATATTTTCTAGACTGATCAGTTACCCAAGGTTTTTGTAATGTTAAACTCAGATGGGATATTCTACAGTACTACTTTAACAATACAAATAACATGTAAGCAAACATAGACACACATACTAAATGAAATCTAAGTAAAAATATTCTTGACTAAAGATAGTTACATAGCATTTCTACTTGAGAGGTTAGTGAACACCACACACCCTGGGTGGACGAGTCAGCCGTGAATATCCTTGCTGCAGAGTTAACCTTATGACGCATCCCTCCACTCTGCTGGATGTACAGTTGTTTCTGATGCACACCTACGTACAGTGCTGGCTGCAGCTGCTGGTCCTCCTCATCGCTCTGATACAAATGAAACACACACCACTAAAAATGAGGAAGTGTTTCTAATATCCCAGGCCATGACCAAGTCTGGAACAACCAACTCATTCATTACCAACAAATATACAAGCTGAAAACCTTAGACCATGACCTTGGTGAAAAAATAAAAAGTACAATTATTAGTTCAAATCTTTTGTGTATTAGAGGCAATAGCTGCCACTGAGAGGTGAAGTGTCTTGTCATCACAGTAGCCCGGCACTCCATCGCCCCTATCTGATCAATTCCTTAGGTTCAACCCACAAGAGAAGGAAGTTGGATATCCCAGGCTTGGTTACAGGATGTCAGGATCAATTCCACTCTATAACTTAACACCTGGTTCAAATGTTCTATAAACCATAAGTGGATTAAATAAATAAAACAACATTTAACAGCAATGAATGAGCCTCTCCCACTCACCCATGCCACACAGAGCAATACAACCAACTAACTCATGATGAAGTAGCAGGACAGACTGCCAGGACTTGCCTCTAAAAGAAGGCCAATGAAGATACAATGATCCAGAGGACAACCATCAAGGAAAAATAATCCAGGAGACATTCAGAGATGACCAACTGCACTGTACAGGTAGGTGAGACTGGAAAATTGACCCAGTGAAGACTTATGACCAACCCAAATGAGCGTCACAAGGAACACACCTAATGTACTGCACTGTGAAGACTCTTTAATGACAGCTGTTGTCTTTAATTACCCACTTATAAGGAATATGACAGCCTTGGGAAGGAATTAAGTTGTTTCCCACTGATTACAACTACCAATATCATGGGAACTGGAATTTCAACCTATAGACTTTGGTTGGTAATGAACGAGTCATCCACGTCTGGTGTTAAGATATAAATACACACTGAGACAAATAAGCACATTACAAAGCCACATAATCTCCCAACTTTTACAGCACAAATTTCTTAATATTTTAGTATATTCTACTGGACATAAAAGTACAACAGGAATTACTTTGTTAATCAATATGTTAAAGACTTACCTCGCGCTGTGTGTCAGGGAGGCCAGTGTCTGGGTTCAGGGCCGGCACACTGCTAGTGCTGAACAAATCAACTTGTTCTAATTCTCCTTCCAGTACTCGCCAAGCGTTTACAACTGGTGACGTCAACTGTACACAATGAAAATAATGTACTGTACAATAAAATCGAAATATTGTACTCTCCCAAAAATATATTTTACCTGTGTGTATATCTATTAATAAAAAGCATCAAAGGACTTCAAGTCATTTCCTTACTTAAAACTGACTCATTAGCAATTGTCGTCTTTAAATTATAGAGGATTGTATTTCCTGGATTAGATGTACTGCACAGTAATGGTAAATAAGAATCTATATGAAAATTAGAATGAAATGCAGTTGTTGCTTTATGTGGACAGTAGAAGGAAGACTAGTTGGTCACTTTCTTATGGTTATCCTTTACCTTCCAACATTTTTTTTATCATTCCTAATATTCTTTGGTGAAACTAATCTGATAGTCACCATTATTTAACCTATGAATGCTGGTGAACATCAATATAATAAGGATCTTTACGTGCCATAATTTTTAAGATCGGTACCTCATTTCTGCTCGAGTGAATTACTGTAATGATATTTGTGGCAACTTTTCCATCTCCACATTGGTCCCTCTCTCCACAAGTAGCATTCTTTGTAGTCATGGAAGAAGTATCTAGCATTTCCAGTGACACATTGTACGGAAAGATCCACACACAGAAGCTTCCTACCATTGTTTGTGTCACTCGTTAGGTGTACAGGAAATATGATTACAGAAATGTATTCGGTGAGCAAATTTTGTCCATTTAATAGATAACTTTATAATTTTACCCATTCCTTTTAGAACTCCTCATCTATTCCTGTCAGTCAGAGCAAATAATCCTCACATAGCTCATCATCACTTGAACCTTATGTGCTCATCCGAAACAATGTCCCAAGATTACCGTCTGTTTTACCCGTCACTCCATACTGGCTGCCACTCATGTTCAAGGCTGGTTGGCTCTAAGGCCCTGTACTGTATTTGTTTAAGGTGTAAAATCTGTCACCAAGAACAACAGCAACACCTTATTGAGCTGTAAGATGTTGTGTGAAGGAATAATCCAAGAAGACTGCAGTGTTGAGTGTATCTCACCTTTTGTTGCCATATTAATCCACCGTCAGCATCCATGCCCATGATGATCCCGTCCGGCACAATAAAGTGAAGTGTGGGTAAGAGGGAATGACTCGTGTCCTTGGTGCCCATAGACTCACATCCACCTCCGGCAAGGTTCACTTCGTGCTGCCCCACACTGAAGTTCCATCTGCAGGTTTAATAAAAACAATTATTACATAGCAATAATGAAACTTCTATACACCTGCTGTCTCGTGAGAGGCTAGAAAATATTTATGAATTTTACCAAATTACAAATATTTTTTCTGATAACTGCAGTGTCCAAAATTAGGCCAAAATCCCAAACCCTGAAGCTCCAATGTGTAATTGTACAGTACACAGTATATACAGGCAGTCCCTGATTTATGAAAGGGTTCCATTTCTGATAAACCTTTTTGTAAGTTATTTTCTTGTAAATTGGATCACATTCTCCAAAGACTCCCAATATAAAAGCCGAGATACAATCCTACAAAACAAAACAAAACATTACCAAACTGTCTTAAAATACACAATAAATATTTTTTAATTCAAATTTTTGGTGTTCAGTATATATAGGTTGAAGATGGGCTCTGTGTAGCCTGAAGCATTAGAGTAATTAAGAAAATCAACTAACCCCGTGTTTCCCTCCCGTCCATCAAATCCACTTGTCGTCATGAATCGATCACATTACTGTCAAGTGGTTATCTATGAAGGAAGTGCTGAGGACTGACAAGAACCTCCCTGTTGATCCAACCGAAGGATATTGTTAACGGGACAAAAAGAAACACATACCTCTCATCCCCCGTCGTGGGATCCACTGCACGTACTGTCTGAGTGACACGTCGTATGACCAGCACGTGTGCGGGCTTTGACGCAGTTCTCTGACGTTTGCATCCTAAGGAGTTGCACACGTAAATAAGCCTCCCTGTGTCCACTGACATACCCCAAACTTCTGTTGCTTTTCCTCCTGAAAGTCAGTTCAACATCATTAATTATAAAAATTATAAGTATATTCAGTCTTAATAACAAAAACAGTAGATCAACTCATCAATACAATGACAATATTACTGAAGAGAGAGTGAGAGAGTCTGTTAAAATTTTTAAGAACAGACAACACTACAGTATCTAGACACCTATTACAGTACCCAGGAAAAGTCCCATTCAGGAGAGCACACCTACAGTACTTTACTGTACTTCCCAAATGTGGAAGTTTGTAAGTCATCCACCATTTGGTGTCTCTGCTTGTTTTTTAATTTATCTTCTGCTACAGACTGTTGTAAGGTCATGAGTGAGCATAAAAGCCTTTGTAAGCCCAAACTTGAAAAATTCCTATAATGTATAAACACCTAAAGAGGCACTGCTGCATCTTTTAGTAAAATTTTGGTAATTAATTTGTATTTCTGTGTACAGCAGTACTGTGCCTGGGGCCATTGTCTTATTAGGACATCTCCTGATCCCGAGGTGTTCAGACACTATGATGCTGACTATCAACATTCACTCATGTACCACAAGATGAACGGATATTTCTACATAATGTACAGTGTAAGTCATCTCTTTAAGTTACTTTCAAAATGTATCCTCAACTTCATCTCCCTACCCCTACACTGGAGCTCGTGCTGCTGCCGCTTTCATTTTATACCCCCCCCCCCCGCCTTAAATTTTACAAGTGTCATCCCAGAATCCAATAATCTCTACATACCAACGTTCTCACATATTTTTATCATCATCATCATCGTTTACGGCCATTTTCTATACTTGTGTGGGTTAGCCGTAATTACTTGATGGCAGTTCCCCATGCTGCATGGTCTCTTGTAGCGTCCCCTGTTAGGCTCCTAACTCTAACGCCATTTCTTACAGCCTCTACCCATGTCATATTTTACCTATCCCTGGGTCTCCTCCCCTTCACATATAATCTTTAATTTTTACATGAGCACAATTTCAGTTTTCACTCAACAGTTTGCATGTTCACACACAATACATTTATACAGTAAACTATAAGACAAAACATGCCACACAATACAGTACACTCTGGGTGTTGTATTCCATACCTGTGAAAATAGTGTCTGTATTGAACTTGAAAGATGAGTGAAGTAAAGTGTCAGCAGTCACAGGGAGAGCCTCCACACCCTCACCATCAAACCTGAATATTCCACCATCCAGAGAGGGAATCAGACGTACCCATTCACCGCGGGATGTTACTTCCAACTGTAAAATTTCAACCAATTGGCTATGTTAGTCCTTGTGAAAAAAAATCAAATCCTACTAACTGGTTGCCTGTACAGTACAGTACTTGCTGATGCAGAAAGTATCACTAAGTACCATAACCCTCATGAAAGCAGGGCTACCAGGACCAATGGGCATACCATAATATACATCATCAGTGGTTTCATACTGCTTCATACACAGTGTGGATGTATGAAATTCAAGAAAACAGAATAAATGTCTTTTATCTAACCTTTTCAACTGCAAATTTTCATCAATCAAATCCTTGTAAATCAGTGCCTGTCTGTACTGTACAACACGGTAATTCACACAAAAAAAAACATTAATTTCCCTATAAGTCATCCTGTACATAACAAGTTTACTCAACAGCTGTTATGACCTTTTACCTTTGACATAGATGAAGACAACATGGGTTTATTTATGCCGCCAGTCTGGTGGGACCACAACACAGCTCCGGTAGTCAGGTCCATGCTGGTCACTCTTCCATCTAACGTACTCACCACCACAGCCGGTCTGCACAAGAGGTACAGAATGAGATGATGTATTTGTAAGTAAGAGGCATAGTGACACGTTTGTCATGGGGAGGGGGGAGGGTTACTTCAGTCTTATGAGGGCAGAAGCAAAAATTTTAAATAAATACACTATAGTAGCACCCAAAATTGCATGATATAAATTATTGCTTTAGGGATTTCATATGCAAATTTGTATTAGATATCGTTTGTATTAGATATCGTTCCTGGGTACCAAGGTTTGGTCTGGTTAGGTTACAATAGGTTAGGTTAGGTTAAGTTTGTTAAGTTAGGTAGGTTAGGTTGGTTAGGTTAGATGATCGAAACTAAAATTTTACCATTGTTTCTGCTTTTATGCACAAAAAAACACCTTACAGTACTTTATTTAGCAAGTGGCATAAGAAAAAGTGATTCTACTTATGTATTTTCTTGTTTTTATCAGTAATTATCTTACTGTTTTCAGTGTTAAGGTAACAAGGGAGGACTGAATACGTCTAGATAAAATTTTTGTGCATAAAATCCTACAAAAATGTATTTAGTGAACTTAAATCTGTGAATATTGTTGTATCATAGTCAAATGTAGATCACATCCACCAAATGTTAAAGTGATTCGTTACGTACAAAACTATGTTAATTAATTCAGTTTTTAAGTGTCCATTACATAAATACAGTAAGATTCGGGTCAAAATCTGTAATGTTATAGGTTCAATACGTTAGGTAAAGTTCTAGAGGGTTTGTTTGGTGTTTCTCTTAGTTTTTTAACCCTTCAGTTTCCCTCGTCTACAAAGCCCTGGCCAATTTTAGAAGTTTCATTTCGTTGCTAGTGTTAAAAGAGAAACATTTCCATAGATACACTTTACCCACATTTCGGTTATCCATCTATTTGGAAGTATATGCCAGAATCGTTCAAAACACATCAAAAACCATCAGAAAAACCTAACCTAATCAAACCTAACTTAAACCTCTCTCGGACGGTGGTATGCTCAATATCCTAAAATTCGCTGGATGACCGAAATGAACAATAATACCTTAATTTATAACAAGATAAATAATATAAGAAAATCCTACATTAATAATAAATTTCTCGCAATAACATAAAATGAATCCTCACTACACCGTCGACAAAACGGTGTCATCCCGCTTGGACGATCATCTGATATAAGTCATTTTTATAATCTTAGTTCAATGATTAGGTTAGGTTAGGTTACATTACATTAAATTGAATAAAACAAACCGTACCGTAGAACCCCATCATCCTGCGGACAGTGGGGCAGCTCATCAAACTCAGGTCTGCTGTACACCTCCTCGTACTCATGGGGGCTAGAGTACATGGTCTCCAGGTCATCGTCATCCTCCACATCCACCACTATCATGTCCCCATCATCCTCAGGGTAGTCCAAGTCATCCTCGACCTCGACCCACCTGCTGTACCCTGAAGCCTCAAGTATCTCCTCGGACACATCATCACCATCCCTCTCAGCGTCCACGTAAGTCAATAACAACACAAACAAGAGTAATAAGATGGCCAGTAAGAGTCGTATTATACCACGGCGCCAATGATTCATCTTGCATCACGTGAATCATTCCATACAAAGAGTTTTAACTTGAATTTGTCTTAAGTGTTGCACCAGTAACACACACACGACCTTGCGTCACTACTCTCACCACCTGCCATACTGTTACGATGACTGTGATTGGTCGATGATGAGATATGACGTCATGGTGTGGAATAGTTTAAAGCCTCCTATTGGTCGGTGAGATATGACGTCTAGGTGTGGAATAGTTCAAAGCCTCCTATTGGTCGGCTGTTGAGACTTGTTTACAGCTGACGTGTATCTAAGATGTGAGAGTCTTTAGTTATTTTCATTAAAAGCTCAACAATAAATCTTAATTCTTTCTTTTTTTTTCATAATCTTAACCTACAAATTTATATGATTAAAAAAAATATATAATAAACAAGGAAAATGTTGAAAATAGTTAATACAGAACCCTCCTTGAAATAAGCATCTTGGTCAAGTTGCCTTAATTTTTACCATTTTCTTTTACCTGCACTATCTCTGTACACTCAATATACCTCCACTATTTATGTACATGTTTTATATCGCCAAAGTGTACATTGTATATCAGCACCACAACTGTATACTGTTTATATAACTGCACTATCTATATACTACATTGTACCCATATACTGTACATCATATACCTGTACAGTATTGTCTATTACACGGTTATT
The DNA here is from genome assembly GCF_018991925.1 of Homarus americanus. Lineage (NCBI taxonomy): Eukaryota > Metazoa > Arthropoda > Malacostraca > Decapoda > Nephropidae > Homarus > Homarus americanus. Next base: position 2,783,082 of record NW_024742338.1, read on the forward strand.
CAGTGTAAACTTGTCTTTGGGGATGTAGTAACAAGATATACAAGTTGGCCCTTCAAATGCTCATTCTCTGATAATGATAGAAAATGGTTCTTCCAGTGCGCCTTTCATGGGATAACACGACTAATTCTCTCGATTTTAATTTTGTTTATCTGTTAGCCACTGATCAGCTTACTAGCCCTTGGGACGGTTGGTCTATACAGAGTTAGTATTGGAGGAAATTGGAGTACCTGGAGGAAACCTGTGATGTTTGGTATGAAGGTCACACTGGATAACACCCTACTCACGTGGTCGGGCCAAGCAGGACTCCAACCCTTGACACATTAGTGAGAGGTACTCCCATTTCCCCGTTACAAACATCGTCAATCAGATATTAACCTTCAATAATATAAATTTAGAAGTTGTGGTCACCAGAGTGTGATCATGCGTGGCCATCAGAGTGTAGGTATGGTCCTCAGAGTGTGGTCACGTGTGGTCCTCAGAGCGTAGGTATGGTCCTCAGAGTGTGGTCACGTGTGGTCCTCAGAGCGTAGGTATGGTCCTCAGAGTGTGGTCACGTGTGGTCCTCAGAGCGTAGGTATGGTCAGCCACAGTGGCGGCTCGTGCATAGGGCTGCAGTCCCCCCAGACACTCACTGCCAGGCGTATGATTCCTTTAGAGAGACAGCTGAATAATACACTACCAACAAATATATCATTTTATATGTTATTTAATTATTTTCAATACGTTGCTAAGTGAATTTTCATTAAAATCAGACCAAAATTTAAGTTACTTTCATAGTTGTTGTCAATGCTGTACGATTGATGTCTGTTATTAATTGGCGCCGCCGCCGCTGCACTCAGTCTTGTACAACGTGTGGACGGTGTGGTTAAATCGTGCTTTGTGTAAATCAGAAAGTCTCATAGACTTGTTGGAGATGATGAATGACAATAATCTACAGTCAACATTTTCAGACACTGTCAAGTTGCTGAAAATTTTAATAACAACTCCAATGACAACGGCAGAAGCAGAAAGGTGCTTTTCAACTTTGAAGAGAATTAAAACTTTTTTCCGCAGTACCATGGTGAATGACAGACTGTCTGCTTTAGCAGTGATATCCATTGAAAATAAAATGATAACAGAAATAAAGGATTTTAATGAAATAGTAATGAACAATTTTGCTACATCGAAGAGCAGACGCGCGGACTTTATTTTCAATTAATACTGGTCCATCACCACCAACACTACTACCATGCCCTGGGAATTCGTGGACATCAACTCCAACTCATACCTGAGGTAGGTCACCTACTGTTGTGTGAGGCTTGCAGTCCCTCCAGTTTATTTTTCACGAGCCGCCACTGCCCCTTTCCTTCACACACTCTAACCCCATTCCTTCATGCAACCTATATCCCTTTCCTTCACGCACTCTTTGACCCCCTTCCTTCACGCACTCTATACAAATTTATTCACGTACTCTGACCCCCTTCCTTCATACACTCTGACCCCCTTCCTTCACACACCCTGACCCCTTTCCTTCACGCACTCTTTGACCCCCTTCCTTCACGCACTCTATACAAATTTCTTCACGCACTCTATTCCCCCTTCCTTCACGCACTCTTTGACCCTCAATACGTAACACACTCTAGCGTAATTAACATTTTGTGTGTGTGTGTGTGTTGGTAAAGTTTGTCCACAAGTGTGTTGAGGGTAGGTGGAGTAGCGGTATGTGCAAATATTAGTACTACTTCACTGTGAGATAACGCTCTCTCTCTCTCTCTCTCTATCTCTCTCACCACCTCCCCTCTCTATTTCCCTTCCACCCCCTCTCTCTCTCTCAATCACCACCTCCCCTCTCTATCTCCCCTCTCACTCTCCCCTCAGCTGGCGTTACGGTAAGGTGGACAAGGAAGGGGCATCAAGAACACACTTCACTGGCGTTCCATCGAGGTTTCTGTTGTGAGAGTAAACTGTGAGAGTAAACTGGTCCTTGTGAGAGTAAACTGGTCCTTGTGAGAGTAAACTGGTCCATGTGAGAGTAAACTGGTCCATGTGAGAGTAAACTGGTCCATGTGAGAGTAAACTGGTCCATGTGAGAGTAAACTGGTCCATGTGAGAGTAAACTGTGAGAGTAAACTGGTCCTTGTGAGAGTAAACTGGTCCTTGTGAGAGTAAACTGGTCCTTGTGAGAGTAAACTGGTCCTTGTGAGAGTAAACTGGTCCATGTGAGAGTAAACTGGTTGTGAGAGTAAACTGGTCCATGTGAGAGTAAACTGGTCCATGTGAGAGTAAACTGGTCCATGTGAGAGTAAACTGGTCCTTGTGAGAGTAAACTGGTCCATGTGAGAGTAAACTGGTCCATGTGAGAGTAAACTGGTCCTTGTGAGAGTAAACTGGTCCATGTGAGAGTAAACTGGTCCATGTGAGAGTAAACTGGTCCTTGTGAGAGTAAACTGGTCCATGTGAGAGTAAACTGAAAGAGAGTCAACTCACTCTCTCTCTCTCTCTCTCTCTCTCTCTCTCTCTCTCTCTCTCATAACAAGGGGGACGATAAGTGAGTTATCTTAAAGCTGATTTTGTGGCACTGATTTCTCTCTCTCTCTCTCCTTTTTCCTTCCCAACCTCGTTTTATCTTTCTGAGACAGTAAACGGGAATGAAAGAAGAGAGGGGGAGATACAAACATACAAACAGAGAGATAGACAGAGAAAGGAGAAAAGAGGAGAGAGAGACAGAGAGAGAGAGAGAGAGAGAGTTGACTTGTACCAATGTTATCTAATCCCAGGGTTCCTTTTGTTGACTCAAGGCTTTCACCCTCTATCCAAACACTCTCTCTCTCTCTCTGTCTCCTGTACATTCACACACAGCGTAAGAATATTTTGTTGTCATTTCCGAGGGACTACTGTGATTGGTGTTTCGTTTCCTGTACAGCTGTTACGTTTGGCTTAGCGTTCATGTTCCGTTTTCTGTGGAGTTGCGATTGTTTTAGTTCAGGTTTTCTTTTTATTATTATTATTATTATTATTATTATTACTATTATTATTACTTGTATTGCATATTAAAAGAAGTAAAATTAATGAATGAAACTTTTAAACTGAGATATAATGTGTGCGTGTGTGTGTGTATGCTTGTGTGTACGTATCTATGTAGGTGTTTGTGTGTGTATGTACGTGTTGGCCGTGGTCCAGCTATACACCGTCTCTGGCAGGTCTGGGCCCATATATGATTGTATACTACAGATATAACCGCTAAAAGAGGTGTGTATAACAGTATATCACACACATAACAGTCATGTGTGTGTGTGTTTCTTGTATGTATGTATGTATGTATGTATAACAGTAAGCATGTATGTATGTATGTATGTATGAGGTATGTATGTATGTATAACAGTAAGCATGTATGTATGTATGTATGTATGTATGTATGTATGCAAAGGAGTGTATGGCGTATGAGGTATGTGGCGTGTATAACAGTAAGCATGTATGTCTGTATGTATGTATGTAGTGAACACATTATCGCCACCACTGTCTGATAACCCCCCCCCCCCCCACTCACCATCGCCTGACGAAGAGCTCTCCACCACTCTGCCTATACTGGCGTTCACTTGGCGCGCTAACTGGCAATGTGAGAATGACTCTAAGTGACTCACCCTAACCCTATAGTCGGTAAGTGTGACTCAACAAAATAAAATACTTAAGAGACTGAACTTTTTTTTTCTAAAGTGTTAAGCTAAACGATACAAAGGCTTGAATGGAGGAAAATTTACACTGAGACTCTACCCTAACAAGCAATCACCAGTTCGAGTCCCTATAGTTGACCCCAGCAGCTAACGAGTGCCAACACCTGACCTAACAGTTGAGGCACTGAAGATGATCAAGTACAGTGCCAAATCATTAAATTAACTACGGTAATTACCTTTAAAAGTTAATTAATAGTGTACATTAATTTATAAGTGTAAAGTAAGAGTTATACTTTTTAAGGTCTCTCTCTCTCTCTCACTCTCTCTCTCTCTCTCTCTCTCACTTTCTCTCAGTCATTTTCTGTCTTAATATCTCTAGTTTTCTTTCCCTTTCTCTCGGTCTCTGTCTTTCACCTGTCTCTCACCCGTCTCTCGCCTGTCTCTCTCTTTCTCTCACCTATCTATCTGTCTCTCTCACCCCTTCCCTCTCACTTGTCTGTCTCCCTCTCACCCGTCTCTCTCTCTCACCCATCTCTCCGTCTCTCCCTCTCACCCGTCTCTCTGTCTCACCCGCCTGTCTCTCTCTCTCTCTCTCTGTCCATTTTACTTCTCGTAGTCTGTGGTAGATGAGGATGGCGTCGTCCCCAGGTGGTGTGAGGCAGCAGTGGCAGTCATCTCGTCCCCAGCTGCTCTAACACCGAGTAATCTTAGGTGGGGTAGGGGGGATGAGGGAGGAGGGGGATAGAAGGGGGAGAGGAAAGGGATAAGAAAGGAGGGACTCACATATCTGCAGTCTTATTATTGCTTCTTCTAGGATGTACTTAGTTGGGTACGAGGGGGAGGAGGGAGGGAGGGGGAGGAAGGAGGTTACATGATTTTTGGTCTACTTGTCGCCGTGTTTCCGTCTATGAAAATGTGTCTTTCTGTTCTTGTATTTACGAGCACAACACCAGACATACATTGAGACATCACGTATATATATATTTAAAAACAAATACGAAAATGAATAAATAAAAATAAAAATGAATAAAAGGAAAACAAGAAAATAAATAATAAAAGAAAATGTCTGAAACAAAAGCATTAATATGTCTTACCTTGACACACACACACACAGACACACAGACACACACACACACACACACACACACACACACACGTTTTCCCGGTAATTTAATGAGGTTTTTTTTTTTCTTTTGTTCAGGTCGTCAATAGTCTCCGGTTTGTAACCCGGAGAAAAAAAAATGTCAACAATGCGACCTTGATTTCGATGTCAACTGGGAAAATGAATCTAATGTGTGACCCTGATTTAGAAGTCTAGTAAAAATGCAATAATGTGTGACCCTGATTTAGAAGTCTAGTAAAAATGCTAACAATATGACCCTGATTTAAAAGCCTGGCGTAAAATGGATAATCTTGTGACCTTATTTACAAGAGATGTAATAGCGTGACCATTTGACCTGGTTGCCATGTTTTAGGGGTAAATTTTAAGGGATCCGTTTTAGGGGTTCGTTTTAAGGGGTCCGTTTAAGGGGTTTGTTTTGAGGGAAGTGTCTTTAAGAGGTTTGTTTTGAGGGGTCCGTTTTAAGGGGTTCGTTTTAAGGGGTCCGTTTAAGGGGTTTGTTTTGAGGGAAGTGTCTTTAAGAGGTTTGTTTTGAGGGGTCCGTTTTAAGGGGTTCGTTTTAAGGGGTCCGTTTTAAGGGGTTTGTTTTAAGGGAAGTGTCTTTAAGGGGTTTGTTTTGAGGGGTCCGTTTTAAGGGGTCCGTTTTAGGGGTTCGTTTTAAGGGGTCCGTTTAAGGGGTTCGTTTTAAGGAAACTGTCTTTAAGAGGTTTGTTTTAAGGGTCTGTTTTAAGGGGCCCGTATTAAGAGGTCCGTTTTAAGGCTCCACCATACCAAAAATTTAAAGGTAATCCCCAAATAACTTAAAACTCAAATGTAATAACAAATAAAGAACTAACCCAAGCTACTAAATATAAACCCAGTAAACAAAAAATAAATACAACAAAGAAACAACAACAAAAAACAAAGACAAACATAAAAACATACAAAAAAGGTTGACTCCTGACAAACATACGGAGTGTCTATACTTGAGCTTGTGTGTCAGTCAACAATATATGCTCTTATATCATGCCTGGATCTCTCCCCATTCATTCACACCACCACTAACTCGTGGTCCCCGTTACCTGTACTCACAAAACACCACATAGTAACACTGACTTATTAAGAGTAAGTTAATATATTGTGTTATATTAGAGGATAAATCACTACACTGCTAACTAATACATCACTTAATTACATTATTATCTACTGGTGTGGTGAACGTGGCCACCTGTAGGGGAGGAGGTGGCCATCATTAGGGGAGGCTGTGGCCACTTGTAAGGGAGGAGGTGGCCACCATTAGGGGAGGTGGTGGCTACGTGTAGGGGAGAGAGTGGCCACCAGTAGGGAAGGTGGTGGCCATCAGTATGGAAGGTGGTGGTCACCTATAGGGGAGGTGGTGGCCATCAGTAGGGGGCGGTGGTGGCCATCAATGGGGGAGGTGATGGCCACTGGTTGCGGAGGTGGTGGTCACCTGTAGCGGAGGTGGTGGCCATCAGTACGGGAAGAGGTGGCCATCAATAGGGGAGATGGTCATTAGTGGGGGAGGAGGTGGCCACCAGTAGGGAATGTAGCCACCAGTAGGGGATGTGGCCACAATCATGGGATGTGGCCACAATCAGGGGGTGTGGCCACCATCAGGGGATATGGCCACCAGAAGGGGATGTGGCCACGGGTAGAGAATGTGGCCACCAGTAGGGGATGTGGCCACCAGTAGGGGAGGTGGCCAGGCTGGCACTACAGGTTTAAAGGTAATCATGGCAGGTTTAAAGATGTGTTGTCCACGAGCTGCGGGTCTACACCGGGTCCTCCTCTGCCCATGGAAATTATTGAGTCACGCCTTGGATGCGTTATGGGCGTGGGTGTGTTATGGGCGTGGGTGTGTTATGGGTGTGGGTGTGTTATGGGCGTGGGTGTGTTATGGGCGTGGGTGTGTTATGGGCGTGGGTGTGTTATGGGTGTGGGTGCGTTATGGGCGTGGGTGCGTTATGGGTGTGGGTGCGTTATAGGCGTGGGTGTGGGTGCGTTACGGACGTGGGTGTGGGTGCGTTGTGGGCGTGGCCTCTTATGGGGCGTGGGTGTGTTCTGGGTGCAGGTACTCTTTGTATGCATGCGCGCGCGTGTGTGTGTGTGTGTTAAAGAAAACGAGAACATGAGACAGTCTCCAGCAGTGACTCCATTACGTTACCGTCTCACCATGAGAAGGCTCAGTCCTGTCAGTACTTAGTGTCTGTCTGTCTGTCTGTGTTATTTATTTATCTGTCTTTGTGTCCGTCCCGTCAGTATTACTTCGTCTTTGTAATGGGGTACAAGGAAGTCTCTCTCTCTCTCTCTCTCTCTCTCTCTCTCTCTCTCTATTTACACTCTATTGACAGACACCAAAACATAAAAATAGACTAAATTATCAATAGAAAAAATACAATTTTCTTTATTTACCCCAAAAAATAAAAATACATCCCATAATTTTATTCCACTATCAATAAAATAAATAATAAAAATTCTTCCATTTAAACCGTCTCTCCCTCCCCCCCAACCCCCTCTAAAAATTCCCCCAGATTTTTTTCCAGCTAATTTTTATTAAATTTGTTTATTATTAAAAACTAGACAAGTTATTTATTTATCCATTATCATCAATTAAAAAACCTATGGAAATATCTTCTCTATTGTTGTTATTATTAGTAAACACAACAACAAACAACAATAAACAAACAACAAAACAAACAATTAACCAAAAATATTACAACAACAATAAAAGCAAATGTTGTATTTGTTTACTGGCATTAATGAATCAATTATCATATTAATGGCTTTATCTTCCCCCCTCCCCTCCCCTCTTCCCCTTCCTCTGCCCCTCCCCCCCCTTCCTCCTGCCCCTCCCCCCTACCCTTCCTCCTGCCCCTCCTCTTCCCCCTCTGATATAACATCCGTACGAACAATCTGTATTATAAATGCTACATAATAAAACTCCTCCATCCTCCTCTCCTCTTCTCCTTTCCCTCTTTCTCCCTCTCCCTCTTCCTCCCTCTCCTATTCTCCTTCTCAATCCTCCACCAAATTACACAAAATATACCACCAAACAGGTATTTTATGCAGAGGAAGGGTGGGAGGGGGTTAGGAGGAAGGTGGAGTGAGGGAGGGAGGGAAGGGGGTGAAGGAGATAGGATAGATAATGGACTCAGGTGGGGGAGAGGATGGGTAAGTCGGGGGAAGAGGGGGGAGAGAATGTTGGGGGGAGAGATATGGGAATGGGTATGGGAGGAAGGAACAAGAGGGAGGAGAAATAGGAGGGGTAGGGGTGAGGAAGGAAGGAAGGAAGGAAGGAAGAGGGGGGTAGGACCAACAATAAAATGATCGGACATCTAAATTTGTGTATTAATATGTAAATTTGATCATAACACCCCTAAAATCTGAACCCTCACACGCCTGAAAATGTGTGTGTGTGTGTGTGTGTGTGTGTGTGTGTGTGTGTGTGGGTGGGTGTGTGTGTGTGTGCGTGTGGGTGGGTGTGTGTGTGTGTGTGGGTGTGTGTGTGTGTGTGTGTGTGTGTGTGGGTGTGTGGGTGGGTGGGTGTGTGTGTGTGTGTGTGTGTGTGGGTGGGTGTGTGTGTGTGTGTGTGTGTGTGCGTGTGTGTGTGTGTGATTAATTCAAACTGTCAACATAGTAACAAAAATTAAATAAACTTACGATTTACACAATAACCAAAAACAGTAAAAAACATAAAAACAAACAATTTATTCCCGTAAAAGTGTAAAACACTCTTAACTATACAGATTACTAAAAAAAATACAGTTTATTCTTCCTAATAAAAACATACAAAAGTAATTATAAATAAAACCCCACATACGTAAAAAAATAAACCAATTAAAAATATAAAAATAAACCCATAAACGGTAAATTAAACCCCGAAGAGAAGAAATAAACCTGAAAGTCTAAAAAAATAAATAAATAAAATAAACGAAGTATGTGTAAATTAAAGACAGAAAACGGGTGTATGAGATGAGCGGGAAGACGAAGATTGAGAGGGAGCTTATGTAAACTGTTAAGTCCTGGTGTTACGTGTAAAGTGTGAGTGTTAAGTGTGGGTGTATGTGGGTGTTAAGTGTTAGTTTGGGTGTAAGTGTAAAAGTGTGGGTGTTATGTAGGTGTTACGAGCAGGTGTTAAGTGAGGGTGTTTAAGTGTAGGTGTTAAGGTGTAGTGACAGGTTGCCCGGCTTCGTTTTCTCCATTTACTTAATTGTGCTCTCTCTCTCTCTCTCTCTCTCTCTCTCTCTCTTCCCTTCTGCCCGTCTGTCTGTCTGTCTGTCTGTCATTTTATCCAGAAGTCCTTATATTCGTCTAATTTTTCCGTACGCCCAATAGACAGACAAACAGAAAGAGACAGAACGAAACAGAGAGAGAGAGGAGAGAGAGAGAGAGAGAGGAGGACAAAAATAGAGAACAGGAAACAAAAACAAAACAATTAATCCAACCTTTACACCAAAAATAAAAGATCAACAAATAATAATAATAAAATTCCTTTAAATCCTTTTCCTTAATCTCTCTAATCCATTTTATAACTCACAGTATTACGAGACGATAAACACGACAGTAAACAAGGTATATCTGTTTACGCGGGAACACGACAGTAAACAAGGTGGATCTGTTTACCTGCCGACAACAGTAAACAAGGTGGATCTGTTTACCTGCCGCTGGGTATAATGGTAAGTGAGAGAGGCAACTCGCCCCTGTGACAGACGTCTTACTGTAAGTGTGGCATCACCTCAATAGATGGCGCTGAGGAGACATAACACAAACACGGCGTCTCCAGGTAAGGTAAACAAAGGTAAAGTCTGACCACAACACCAGCAGTCATAACAGCAAGTCACGAGGAGGGAGGGAGGGAGAGGAAAAGAAGGTGATGTACAGGGGTGGTGGATATTGGAGGGGGGGGGGGTTTATGATAGTAGTTGTAATGCCAGTGGGAGAAGCGGTAATAATAACGCCAGTAATAGCAATATCTACACTAATAATAGCAATAAAGATGTAGTTAGGATATACCACATATAGCTAGTTGATGTTCTACCTAGTAACTAGTTGTGAAATGTCAGGTTATGTCATCTATACTGGTTATACCTATACCACACATTGTTACCGTAGATAGTTAGGATTGGATTACATAGTTCGTAGTAGTTAGGATTGGATTATATACTGTAAACAATGGAGGAGATGAATAACATACATACATACATACATACATACATACATACATACATACGTACATGCATACAAAGGATAAATCAACAACAACAAAACAACAACAACAACAATAACAGCAACTATAACCATGACAACAGAAATGACAATAACAACAAAAATAAGAATAACAGCAGCGATAACAATGACAACAGAAATAACAATAACAACAAAATAAGAATAACAACAACAATAACACCAACTATAACAATGACCATAACAACAAAAATAACAACAACAACAACAACAACAATCCGCCCTCTCCCCTTCCCTTCTATTATTTCTTATTCTTTCTCTTTATTTTCTCTACACCTCCCCATCTGCCTTCTCTCCCCACCTAACCTCACCTCCCCTCTCCCCACACTTCTCCCCTCACCTCTCACCTCGCGCCACACTTCCTCCCTACCCTCCCCTCCACCCCTCCCATCCCCCGCAGGACAAAATGAACCGATTCAGCGGATCCTCCTAACGAGGCAATTACGTCGTTGACTCAATTAGCTAATTAGTTAAGACGATGAAGAATAGCACACGTGACCCACCAGCTGATGATGCCCGGGTGAGCTAACTCAACTCATAGTGAGCTAACTCAACTCATAGTGAGCTAACTCAACTCACAGTGAGCTAACTCAACTCACAGTGAGCTAACTCAACTCATAGTGAGCTGACTCAACTCATAGTGAGCTAACTCAACTCACAGTGAGCTAACTCAACTCACAGTGAGCTAACTCAACTCACAGTGAGCTAACTCACACTCACAGTGAGCTAACTCAACTCACAGTGAGCTAACTCAGCTCATAGTGAGCTATCAACTCACAGTGAGCTAACTCAATACAGTGAGCTAACTCAACTCACAGTGAGCTAACTCAACTCACAGTGAGCTAACTCAACTCACAGTGAGCTAACTCAACTCATAGTGAGCTAACTCAACTCACAGTGAGCTAACTCAACTCACAGTGAGCTAACTCAACTCACAGTGAGCTAACTCAACTCACAGTGAGCTAACTCAACTCACAGTGAGCTAACTCAACTCACAGTGAGCTAACTCAACTCACAGTGAGCTAACTCAACTCACAGTGAGCTAACTCAACTCACAGTGAGCTAACTCAACTCACAGTGAGCTTTATGTACCGCGTCACCCATTATTGTCTTGTTCTATAATGTATTGTAGGCGACTGTATTACAATGATACACTATACTACAGCCCCATACTAATACATATTACCATTGTACTGTACCAATATACTGTATCATTACTACACTACTCTATTGTATTATATTGTATACCAGTGTACTGCATTAATACACTATTGTATTACGAGATATTGTATAGCTTATGTATATACCTGTTTGTTATACACTACCCTACTGTATTTTATTGTATCTCTAATATTTATTGTATTACCAGTCTGTTCTACATTAATACACTACCCTACTGTATTTTGCTGTATTACCTGTCTCTACTTCAATCACCTCAACACCCACAAAAAAAAAATTATATTCATGGTTCTCTTAAGTGTGGCAGCCATTACTTATCATAGTTAATTACTTACAAGGCACTTAACATTAATTACCCCTCCTTCCTCACCTCTCTCTCTCTCTCTCTCTCTCTCCTTCCTCACCTCTCTCTCTCTCTCCTCCTCCTCCTCCTCCTCTTTCTCTCCTCCTCTCACCTCCCTCATCTCCTCTTCACCCCTCCTCTTCCTGTCACCTCCTCCCTCCTTCACCCTCCCTCCCCTCATCCCTCCCCACTTACCCTCCTCCTCCCTCCCTTCCCTCACCCTCCTCACCTGTTACCCTCCCTCTCCTACCCTGTCACCTCCCACCCCTCTTACCCCCTCCCCTCACCCCCCACCCACATTTCCTCACCCTAACACATAATTATCCCTTTACTATCCAAGCCTTTATCTAACCGCTGGTCATGTAATGCATTAGTGTGTGTGTGTGTGTGTGTGTGTGTGTGTGTGTGTGTGTGTGTGTTTTCATTTTCGTATTTTAGAACTACCGACAGTTAGCTAGTTTGAGAGGTGGTCGTGGTAACTATTCAACACTGTACATCCTGTTGGTGTCATATGTGTACAATCACCATCACTGTACAATCACCTTCACTATCACCATCACTGTACAATCACCTTCACTATCACCATCACTTGTCACTGTCACCATGAGTCACCATACAAAACAGTCACAAGACAGTCACCACATACACCATACAGTCACCATACACAGTCACCATACACCACACAGTCACCACACATACACCATACAGTCACCATACACCACACAGTCACCACACATACACCATACAGTCACCATACACCACACAGTCACCACACATACCATACAGTCACCATACACCACACAGTCACCACACAGTAGGCAGCAGACAGAACCTCACCTTTAAAAAAACCTTCACCTTACCTGACTAATTACCATTAATTACTACCTCCACCTGTTATATACGTCCAGCCTATATCATCACTACTGCTATATCATCTACAACACCTATATAATGCGCTATATATATACACACACCATTATTGTATATTTTAGTTAGGTTAGATCAAGTTAGGTCAGGTCAGGTCAAGTTAGGTAAAGTTAGGTCAGGTCAGGTTAGGTAAGGTTAGGTCAGGTCAAGTTAGGTAAGGTTAGGTCAGGTCAAGTTAGGTAGGTTAGGTCAGGTCAGGTCAAGTTAGGTAAGGTTAGGTCAGGTCAAGTTAGGTAGGTTAGGTCAGGTCAAGTTAGGTTAGGTCAGGTCAAGTTAGGTAAGGTTAGGTCAGGTTATAGGTTAGGTTAGGTGTTGTTATAATATTACTATAACACTGGTAGTGGTATATAATCTAATCATTTTCATATATTAAATCCTATAAGAGGTGTGCAGTGGGTGAGTTGATACGACGTTCAACTCTTAGATATAAAGGACATTGGTTCGATCCCAAGGTTACTGCCGGGTTTAAATTATCTCTATAAGTGTCTCTCACCATGTTTCAAAATCGTCTCTCTCTAACATTGTCTCTCAAGCAGTATATCTAGTCAATCATTCTATCTCTCTGTCTCAAACACACACACACACTCCAACACACACACACACTCAGACACACATACACACACACACACACACACACTGTATGTCTGTCTCTCTCTCACCCACTGTCTCTCCAGGGTGTGTTTACCTTATCTCTTGTGGTCATATTAGAGACAGTCATTCCTTGTGTGTTTTGATATTCTCTCCAAACACATAAAATATAAACAAGTATATCGAAAATATTTAATGTGGTGCTTGGCTGTGTGTGTGTGTGTGTGTGTGTGTGTGTGTGTGTGTGTGTACGTGTGTTGTGTACGTGTGTGTGTGTGTGTGTGTGTGTGTGTGTGTGTGTGTGTGTGTCGTGTGTGTGTGTGTGTGTGTGTGTGTGTGTGTGTGTGTGTGTGTGTGTGTGTGTGTGTGTGTGTGTGTGTGTGTGTGTGTGTGTGTGTGTGTGTGTGTGTGTGTGGGTGTGTTGTGTGTGTGTGTGTGTGTGTGTGTGTGTGTGTGTGTGTGTGTGTGTGTGTGTGTGTGTGTGTGTGTGTGTGTGTGTGTGTGTGTGTGTGTGTGTGTGTGTGTGTGTGTGTGTGTGTTGTGTGTGTGTGTAGTGTGTGTGTGTGTGTGTGTGTGTGTGTGTGTGTGTTGTGTACTGTCAGCATCTTCACAATAATAACCACTACTATTACTGTACCTACCACTACTACTACCATCACCACCACAACAACCACCACCACCAAACCACCACCACTACTACTACTACTACTACTACCACCACCACCACCACCACCACACAACTACCACCACACCCACCACCACAACAACAACCACTACTACTACCACCACCACAACAACCACCACTACCACAACAACCACCACAACTACCACTACTACCACCACCACAACAAAACAACCAACACTACTACCACCACCACAACAACCACCACCACCACCACAACAACAACAACCACCACTACTACCACCACACAACAACCACCACAACCACAACAACAACAACAACCACCACTACTACCACCACCACAACAACAACCACCATATCTACCACCACCACAACAACAACCACCACCACCACCACAACAACAACAACCACCACTACTACCACCACCACAACAACCCACCACCACAACCACAACAACAACAACCACCACTACCACCACCACCACAACAACAACCACCACTACTACCACCACCACAACAACAACCACCACCACCACCACAACAACAACAACCACCACTACTACCACCACCACAACAACCACCACCACCACAACCACAACAACAACAACCACCACTACTACCACCACCACAACAACAACCACCACCACCACCACTACCACAACAACTACCACTACTACCACCACAACAACAACAACAACCAACACTACTACCACCACCACAACAACAACCACCACCACCACCACCACAACAACAACCACCACTACTACCACCACCACAACAACAACCACCACTACTACCACCATCACAACAACAACCACAACTAATTAATCAGCACCACGAACCACAACATTATACAAGATTATCCAGTAAATGCATCACCGATTTGGGCGTAGCTTAAATCGGTGTATTAACGAAATCGGGACCACACCGATTTTTACCCAGGTTTACCAACTAGTGAATTATGTTACTTATAGGTCGTAATTATAGGGCGTTTTACCCCCTCTCTCTCTCTCTCTCTCTCTCTCTCTCTCTCTCTCTCTCTCTCTCTCTCTCTCTCTCTCACAAATTTCTTTCTCCGATTCCAGATTTAGAAAAAGAAAATTTTAAATGGTGGAAATCTGGAATGGGAATGTCATAAGAATTTGGAATGAGATTTTCCAACTGTACATCTGAAATAATTTGTCTAGGTTAGGTTAGATTAGGTTAGGTTAGGTTGTAGGTTAGGTTAGCTGGTTGGGTTAGCTTAGGTTAGGTTAGGTTGGTTAGGTTAGAGGTTGGTTAGGTTAGGTTAGGTTAGGTTAAGATGTGAATTACACACTTTAGTGACCGTTTTCACCTAACCTAACCTAACGCCATAAAGAAAAAGGATGAATAAGACACAGATAAGGAAATAAATCAGATGATAAATAAACAAACAGATAAACAAAGAATAAATTGAATACATAAAAGAGAAATAAATATAAATTATCAATAAAATAAAGACTCAACGGGTGTCAGTTCCCGAGCCACACACACACACACACACACACACACACACACACACACACACACACACACACACACACACACACACAGACACACACACACACACACACACACACACACACACACACACACACACACACACACCTGGATGGAACAGTTAATTAAATATAAGCAGTTCTTACCGGGACACAACCACTGGACGTAATCCAATTGGCTACCTACTGTGGAGTCTCCG
>NW_024742338.1:2800994-2825994 GCF_018991925.1 Homarus americanus
CCACCAGTACCACCACTATCACCACTACCACCACGATCACCACTACCACAGTACCACCACTATCACCACTACCACCACGATCACCACTACCACCAGTACCACCACTATCACCACTATCACCGCGATCACCACTATCACCACTACCACCACTATCACCACTACCACCACGATCACCACTACCACCAGTACCACCACTATCACCACTATCACCGCGATCACCACTATCACCACTACCACCACTATCACCACCGTACCACCACTATCACCACTACCACCACTATCACCACTACCACCAGTACCACCACTATCACCACTACCACCACGATCACCACACCACCAGTACCACCACTATCACCACTACCACGATCACCACTACCACCATCACCACTATCACCACACCACCACCACCACCAGCCACCACCACCACTATCACCACTACCACCACGATCACCACTACCACCAGTACCACCACTATCACCACTACCACCACGATCACCACTACCACCAGTACCACCACTATCACCACTACCACCACGATCACCACTACCATTACACCACCATCACACCTCACCACCATCATCACTTCTCTTGGTATAGAGGTCAGCACACTCGCCTTGCATCCCAGAAGAGTCAGGTTCGACTCCCAAGAGGGGTTCACCTGAGAGCCGACTCACCTAGGGACAGGGTTCGACTCCTTAATGAGATAGGTGAAATATCTCTCTCATACACCTGGCTAAATTACCACCGATTAAAGATGGTGGACAAGATGGCGCATAAACTGTTCCGAGACTCGACGTTACATGTTATATATATATGTGTGGATCTCTCTCTCTCTCTCTCTCTCTCTCTCTCTCTCTCTCTCTCTCTCTCAAATAATCAACATGTTAATTATTTTAGAGACAGACGGAAGAGAGAGAGAGAGAGGGGAGAGAGAACGTCTGCAACATCAAGTAGATACACATGATCATTGCAAGACTTATTGATCTTTCCTCACCCCACAAGATGGCCCTCTCCCTCCCTCTTACTCTCCCTCCATTTCTCTCCCTCCCTCCCACTCTTATTTCCCCCTTCCCCCCCCCTCTCTCTCTCTCCACCCCTCTCCCCCTCTTTCTCTCTCTCCCTGTCACTCTCTCTCTCCCTCCTCCCTCTCTCTTTCTCTCTCTCCCTCTCACTCTCCCTCCCTCTGCCTCTCGCTGTCTCTCCTCACCCTCTCCTGCTCGCCCTCACCCTCTGTTCTCCCTTGCCTCACCCTCCCTTTCCCTGTTCTCCCTCCCTCATTTCCCTTCCTCTCCCTTTCCTTGCTCTCCTTTTATCCTCACTCTCTCTTTCTCCCCCTTTCCTCCCTTCCTTATCCTCCCTTTCTCTTCAATCTTCCTCCCTCATCCTTCACTTTCTCAATTCTCCTTTCACTCCCTCCTGAAGCGACGTAGAGAAGGAAAACGAAGGAAGGGCAAGAGATGGGGAAGGAGAGGGGAAAGGAGGGAGTGATGAAGGTAGGAGGAAGGGAGGGAGTGATGAAGGAAGGAGGAAGGGAGGGAGTGATGAAGGAAGGAGGAAGGGAGGGAGAGCAGTAACCCACAACTTAACATTCAAACACACACACACCTGGGCCTTACCTAGCCTAGCCTCTCTCTCTCTCTCTCTCTGTCTCTTCTCTTTCTCTCTCTGCCTCACTCACTCACTCTATCTATCTCAACTCTCTCTCTCTCTCTCTCTCTCTCTCTCTCTCTAATCAACGGGTTAAAATAATAAAGTGGAACGAATCATTAAACAAAACACATATTTCTTTAATGTTCATCTCGCCACAAAACATTTCCAAGATGGCGTCGTCAACAAATTTCATGACCGACAAATTTAAAGAGAAAAAAAATCACAAATATACATAAAATAACCGATATATAATAACAAAAACAACCATAATCACTATAATAAAATACTTTCAAAATTATATAACAAATAACTCGTAAATAGAGAAGATTAAAACAAAAAAAACTCGATATTATAACCGGATAACAACAAAAAAAATTGATTATACAACCTGATTTTAATGTTTCATCTTACAAAAATTCCAAGATGGCGTCGTCAACAAAGTGGTGGGTGGTGGCTGTCTGGGGTCGGTCCTCTCGCTAGACGCAAACTTCGCCTCACAAACTTAACTCTGATTCTTCTTTAAAGAGATTTATCCCAACCGACGTATGCAAATTTCTGACCAATCTTTTATAGGAGTTCCTTTTCACCTGTTTAACTACGTATATGAGTGTATATTATAGTCTTTCAGTACTATAATGCGAGAGGTAATGTAAGGTGGTTGTTGTTCTTGTAGTGGTGGTGGTAGTAGTAGTAGTAGTAGTAGTAATAACAGTAGTAGCAGTACCAACAACAGTAACAACAGATAACAGTAAAAAAAATATCCCTATTTATCATCATCATCATATCACTTCCTACTTTTCCTCTTTTAACAGTATTCAAAGTATTAATATTCAGGCTAGGACAAAGTTTGTTTAGTTTTTCTCGGCTCTATCAAAAGTTTACCTCAAGTCGGCAGCGGGAAGGTTATCAATCATTGTTTTTGTCGGCTTATTTATTTTTTTTTGATACGTTAGGCTTCTACGTTCTTTATTCAGTGTTGTTCTTGTTGTTCTTGTTCTTGTCTGCCTACTTTTAATTGTTGTTGTCTTTTAATTAACGTCTTGTTCTTGTTCCTCATCCTTTCTACTTCCTTCTCCTCTCCTTCTTTCTCCTCCTCCTCCTCCTTGTTCTCTCCTTCTTCCATCTTTTCCTCCTTCCTTCTTCTTAAAAATGTACACAGAGGAAGACAGATAAACAAGACGGGTAAACAACAAAGATAGATGAGTAAACAACAGGTAGGGATATAAACAACGGGCAGGTAGACAGGTAAACAATAGACAGAGGTAAACAACTGACAGGTAGACAGGTAAACAACAGACAGGTAGAGAAGTAAACAACAGACAGGTAGTAAGATCAATAAACAGGTGGCCAAGGTGAAGTAAGAGGGGCAGCCTTACCTGTATGTGTGTATAATTAGAACACGTTCACCTGTCCCCTACCTCACCTACCTACCTCACCTCCCCCTACTTCACCTGCCCCTACCTTACCTGCCCCCTACCTCACCTCCCCTACCTCCACCTCCCCCTACTTCACCCTGCCCCCTACCTTACCTGCCCCCCTACCTCACCCTACCCCTACCTCCACCTACCCCTACCTCACCTCCCCTACTTCACCTGCCCCCCTACCTCACCTCCCTACTTCACCTGCCCCTACCTTCCTGCCCCTACCTCACCTCCCCCTACCTCACTGCCCCTACCTCACCTCCCCCTACCTTACCTGCCCCCACCTTACCCTACTTCACCTGCCCCTACCTTACCTGCCCCCTACCTTACCTGCCCCTACCCCTTACCTGCCCCCTACCTCACCTGTCCTCTATTTCGTCTAAGTCTTCAAAACCAATAGGAACGCTGTGTACATAGGAACATAGGAATGGATGAAACTGCTGGAAGCCTATTGGTCCATACTAGGCAGCCCTGTTTACACCCAAGTCCTATCGCTCATATATCTGTCCAGCAATAACAGACAGTGACAAGAGACAGGTGGGAGACAGTGATAAGAGACAGGTGAGAGACAGTGCCAAGAGACAGTGCCAAGTAACTATCGCAGACAAATGGGAGACAGTGCCAATATAGATAGGTGAGGGACAGTGCCAAGTAACTATCGTAGACAGGTGGGAGAGACAGTGCTAAGAGACAGGTGGGAGACAGTAACAAAAGACAGGTGGAAAACAGTGCCAAGTGACCGTGGTAATTCTGTCCCTAAGTGTTTACCCTTGACAACGTAATGGAGACTAATGTTGTCAAAGTCACCCGTCACAATGTTGTCAAAGTCACCCGTCACAATGTTGTCAAAGTCACCCGTCACAATGTTGTCAAAGTCACCCGTCACAATGTTGTCAAAGTTACCCGTCACAATGTTGTCAAAGTCACCCGTCACAATGTTGTCAAAGTCACCCGTCACAATGTTGTCAAAGTCACCCGTCACAATGTTGTCAAAGTCACCCGTCACAATGTTGTCAAAGTCACCCGTCACAATGTTGTCAAAGTCACCCGTCACATACGACACTTCATTTTCTTTCTCTGACTTAACCGGTGCGTAAACTGGTGAAAAGTCGAGTCACAGTGTAGTTTCGACGCCATTTTATGAGTCATTTACACGCTGTAGCAAAAGTGAAGTGTGGTGGATGGTTCTTAGGATAAAAAATTGACCTTACGATAACAAAATTTACCTTACTTTAAAATAATTGACCTTACGATAACAAAATTGACCTTACTATAAAAAATTGACCTTACTATAAAAAATTGACCTTACTATAAAAAATTGACCTTACGATAAAATTGACCTTACGAGCCTTGGAGAATACTGGCTCTTTTAACCCCCGTAATATATTTAAAGAGGGTGGATTATAGGGTAATATAGGAGTATAAGACGGCACTATAGTGATCATGAGTCAGTGATGCATGGATTGTGATCACGGCTCCTCTCTCTCTCTCTATTGTGATCACGGCTCCTCTCTCTCTCTCTCTATTGTGATCACGGCTCCTCTCTCTCTCTCTCTATTGTGATCACGGCTCCTCTCTCTCTCTCTATCTCTCTCTGTGTGATCGGCTCCTCTCTCTCTCTCTGATCACGGTTCCTCTCTCTCTCTCACTCTCTCCTCTCTCTCTCTCTCTCTCTCTCTCTCTCTCTCTTTCTCTCTCTCTCTCTCTGCTTGATCACTGCACCTCTCTCTCTCTCTCTCTCTCTCTCTCTCTCTCTCTCTCTCTCTCTCTCTCTCTCTCTCTCTCTCTGTGTGATCGCTCTTCCCTCCATCTAACTATCTTTCTATCTCTTTCTGTCTGCTCACTCTCTCTCTCTCTCTACCTCACACACCAGCAGTGAGTCAGCGGCCTCAGTTTGGTGAGTCACTCGTGGATAACCGATCGAGTTATTACGCCTCAGTGGCCATAACAAGGGAAACCGCCCCCCTACCATTACAAGGGTCCCTCCCCATTACTACCATACCTAACCTAACCTGACCAGACCTAGCCTAACCTAACCTAACCTAACCTGATCAGCCCAGACCTAACCTAACCTGACCAGACCTAACCTAACCTTACCTGATCACACCAGACCTATACTAACCTGATCAGACCTAACCTTACCTGACCAAACCTAACCTTACCTGACCAGACCTAACCTAAACCTGACCAGACCTAACCTAAACCTGACCAGACCTAACCTAAACCTGACCAGACCTAAACCTCGTACTAACCAAAATATAAATTGTAAATAATACTACAAAGGTTTAAGTTATGTTTAAGTAATACACGATAGCTTGAATGTTAGTATCGTATAAAGGAGACATATACAATTACGAAGTTATATGATAAAAACAAAATATATAGTTGCCAGGAATGTATGAATCCGTGTGTAAATAATTTCCTATAACTCGTATATATTTACAAAAATCTGTGACACATTTAAATTCGTCTATATATTAACTTATATGCTCACAGTAACATATATTGGAACATATATGATATAAATAATTCACATTATATATTGACACATTTAAACATATTACCAATCATTCATTAAGATACATAGAGTATTTATAAATAATACTCAATCACAAGGACACATACATATAATCATCCAATAAGAAATACGTTTATAATCATTCATTAAGACACATATTTATAATCAAACAATAAAAATATAAGCTAACAAGGGCGACTGTTTACAGAAGCTAGTTCATGTACTCACAGAGAGGCACTGTTGTCACGAGGCCATCATGACGTCATAGCCATACTTGTTTACCAATGTTTATTATCCATCAATATGTAAAATGTCACTGTTTATGTCACTTATATTTATTACTCTTATGTCACTTATAAAAATCATCACAATTATTTATTATTTCAGATTTATATAAAGTTTTAAGTAAAGTTTAAGTTCCTGCTTATTTTTAACTGTTTTCTGAGTCATTTCACCACATTATCGTTTTTTCTAATTTAATTACAATAATTCTTCCAACAAATTATTACACGTATAATGCGACTGAAGCACTTAGTAATTATTTATAAGCGAAAATGTCATTACACATTCCTACACACACAACTATAATCTGTGTTTGTTTTGATCAGCTGCTTGGGTGATACACTATTCTTATTTACCAAAAAATTTTCATATATATTTTATATTTTATGTTCTTCTTCCTCCAAAACGAAGGTAAGCTCAAATATAAATTAATAAATAAAAATAATGATGTATTTTATAGCACAATATTCATAGAGAATAATGATCTAATACCTCGTATATAATAATCACACACAACACATAGTACATCTTTTGAAAGTCGTAAATCTGCGGATAAGCCAAACTTACAATGTTTATTAACTTGATCTGTATATATTTATCTGTATAATGTAAATAGATAATAATAATAATAATAATAATAATAATAATAATAATAATAATAATAATAATAATAATAATAATAATAATAATAATAATAATAATAACAATAATAATAATAATAATAATAATAATAATAATAATAATAATAATAATAATAATAATAAAATAATAATAATAATAATAATAATAATAATAATAATAATAATAATAATAATAACAATAATAATAATAATAATAATAATAATAATAACAATAATAATAATAATAATAATAATAATATAATAATAATAATAATAATAATAATAATAATAATAATATAATAATAACAATAATAATAATAATAATAATAATAATAATAATAATAATAACAATAATAATAATAATAATAATAATAATAATAATAATAATAATAATAAATAATAATAGCAATAATAATAATAATAATAATAATAATAACAATAACAATAACAATAATAATAATAATAATAATAATAATAATAATAATAATAATAACAATAATAATAATAATAATAATAATAATAATAATAACAATAATAATAATAATAATAATAATAATAATAATAATAATAATAATAATAATAACAATAATAATAATAATAATAATAATAACAATAATAATAATAATAATAATAATAATAATAACAATAATAATAATAATAATAATAATAATATGTAATAATAATAATAATAATAATAATAATAATAACAATAATAATAATATTAATAATAATAATAATAATGTCAATAATAATAATAACAATAACAATAATAATAATAATAATATTAATAATAATAATATTAATAACAATAATAATAATAATAATAACAATAATAATAATAATATTAATAATAATAATAATAACAATAATAATAATAATAATAATAATAATAACGTAAATAATAATAATAATAATAATAATAATAATAATAATAATAATAATAATAATAATAACAATAATAATAATAATAATAATAATAATAACAATAATAATAATAATAATAATAACAATAATAATAATAATAATAATAATAATAATAATAATAATAATAATAATAATAATAATAATAATAATAATAATAATAATAATAATAATAATAATAATAATAATAATAATAATAATAATAATAATAATAATAATAATAATAATAATAACAGCTCGGTTCAAGGGTTTCATCCACATATGAAACTCAAATACAAACTTAATTAAACATTTACCATATTTGTGAAGTCCTGGCAATGTTTGTATGCATGTGAAGTGGAATATTTATATATATGTAGACTATGTATGTATGTGTACATGAGCATTATATGTATGCGCATGTACAGGCACGGCAAAAGGCTAGGTGCACACCAGTTGGAAGCAGTATATCTATCTATCTATCTATCTATTATACTTTATGGGATGCAATATACACACGCACACAGTCTGGCCGGCACTGCACTCAACCACCTGCACATCCTCAACTGTAAAGTCAGCTGGGCGGACCTTGGGATACCCCGGACCCTTACGCTTTACCATAACCTAACATAACCTATTTCCGGATGATCTAGCAATCACAACAATGCCTGTTTGTCTGTCAGTCGAAATCTCTCCCCCCTCCCAAAAAATAAAAGATTCACTTGTTTTTATTTGTATTTTTTTTTAATCCCTGGGCCAGGATCCGGATTCACATTAACCGGAGAATCCTTCATCGAGAACGGATTTCCCACTAACAGTATCCGGCTACAGCTACGCGGCGGTGACAGCTATGACAGTGTTTTGTTTTGGGGTGTGTTTTTTTTGAGTGAATAGAAATGTTAATGTCAAACGCTGAAACTGATGTAACTTTTTTAACGATTTTACTACTGCTACTACTATTACTACTGTTGCTACTACTACTATCCAGCCTCCCCCAACAGCCACACCTTCGCTGGCATTTTATTACCATAATGTTTAAAAAGTAGTAGTAGTAGTAGTAGTAGATTATCCTGGGCTACGTAGTTTAAGAAAGTATTAGTATCAGTAGTAGTAGTAGTCTGCCTGGTAACCCCGGACCATCTGGTAGTCTCGCGGGAAATTGAGGGAAAATAGAAGGCTTTTACAGACCACAAAAGACCTAATCAAAAGTTTTGGTGATTCCTTTTTGACCTGATCAGATTTTTTCCCAAGACCTACTGCTGTTCAGACCTACTGCTGTAAAGACCTACTGTTGTTAAGACCTACTGTTGTTAAGACCTACTGTTGTTAAGACCTACTGTTGTTAAGACCTACTGCTGTTAAGACCTACTGCTGTTCAGACCTACTGTTGTTAAGACCTACTGTTGTTAAGACCTACTGTTGTTAAGACCTACTGTTGTTCAGACCTACTGTTGTTAAGACCTACTGCTGTTCAGACCTACTGTTGTTAAGACCTACTGTTGTTAAGACCTATTGCTGTTAAGACCTACTGTTGTTAAGACCTACTGTTGTTAAGACCTACTGCTGTTAAGACCCAATGTTGTTGGTGACCCCACTGTTGTTAAGACCTACTGCTGCTACAGACCTACTGTTGCAGTTAAGACCTACTGCAGTTAAGACCCACTGCTGCTAAGACCTATCTAACTGTCTATCTCTGTCAATCTAACCCTTTCTCATGCTTTTCGCATATTTGTTCAACTCTCACATTCTCTCATCTCTCTTACTCACTCTCTCGCATTCTCTTTTCTTCGCATTCAATTTTCCTCACTTTTTCTCTCTCTCACTCTCTCAATTTCTCTCTCACCTGAGCTGTTTAATATACCACCTGGTCTTTCTTCCTCCCTCACACCTCTTCCTCCCCCCGTCACTCCGGCTCTCTCCCCCGTCTAAAACTCCCGTCCATATCGAGCACTTCACAGTAACCCCTGCCATCAATTTTTACGACGACACAAAAATAGAACGGAAAAGGGACGGAAGAGGGCGGTAAGGGACGGGAAAAAGGGCAGAAAAGGGAGGCGGTGTAAGGGCGGAAATGGGGCTGTAAAATGGGCGGAAAGTAGCGGGGAATAAGGCGGTAAAAGGGCTGATCAAAAGAAGAAACACTGACGGAATGAGGCAGTTAAAAGAACGGATTGAGGAGGAAAGGGAACAGTTAAGTGAAAGAAAAAGCGGAATAAGGACGAGATTGAGGGAAAATGGACGGATTAGGGAGAAAAAAGGGTTATGATAAAGCAGTATAGGTCGGAAAGGGGCGGAATAGGAACGAAAAATAGTGGAAAAAAAGCTGATGAGCGGATTACAGCGGAAGATAAATCTCTGCTTATGCCATCAGGTGAGTTACAACATTCGAAAGATGTATTTATTGCATTATTTATTTCATATCAAATCTCTCTTATCTGTGAATTATGTACTATAAATTTATTTTTTATTTTTTCAATATATAATTTTGTCATGTATAGAATAAGAAAGATAATGCCTTGAAAAAATAGATAAATAGTTAGGTAAATAATAAAAGTACATCACCCATCCGCTGCAAATCAAAACAAACAAGTGTTGAGAATCGGAATTTATACGTGTGATTACATATTTCACTTATATATACTCACTAACTGTCTTAATTACTTTGTGTATGTGATTATATTTAAGAAGAAACATTATACGTGTATTTGAAATCAAGATAATGATGTGAAAAGACTTAGAAAACTGTTTAAATGAGGAATATGACAGTGCCATTCCCGAGTGGACTGGGGCTTCGTTGACATCTTGAACTTATCTGGAATTATATATTTAAGTGGAGATTTAGGGTAAGTACCGATACTTTACACTATTAATCGCATTTTTAAGTAATGTTAAGTGATATAGATTATAATTATTGAGGTAATATTGAGCTTTTGGACTTTTATCGTTACGTAGATTGAGAGGTGGTGGGGTTAAAATTTATATTAGGTTAGGATTGGTTTAGTTAGGTTAGGATTGGTTTAGTTAGGTTAGGATTGGTTTAGTTAGGTTAGGATTGGTTTAGTTAGGTTAGGATTGGTTTAGTTAGGTTAGGATTGGTTTAGTTAGGTTAGGATTGGTTTAGTTAGGCTAGGATAGGTTTGGTTAAATTTGATTAGGTTAGGGTAAGTTTATGTTGGGTTAGATTAGGTTAGGTGAAGTTATGAATATTAGGGAACGAATTACGGTGAACAGATTATCCATAAACCCGTGTAAATTAAGTTCAGTATCACTATTCTCTCCATAGCTGACTACCTCGGCGTGACAAATGATAGAGATTAGCGCCCTTTTTCACGTTATAAATACGTAGTAACACTGTGATAAGTGATGATAAACACCTGTTGAGGCTTGTGACATCATAAGCACAACAGCACCTCCCCCAGTGAGTATCGTTATAAACAGAGACGTCGCGGTATGTTTCATCAGTATATTGACAGTGAAATTTGTCTAATGTATATAATTTGACGTAGCCATAGAGATAAATAACCCCTTAAGTTGAATTTTTAGTCAACAAGAGCAAGGTTCAAATTTATTTTAATATTCGATTTGTTTTATAATATTTTCGTCTCGAGAAAGTAACTATATGTGAATTATAATATATATATTTTTTTACAGATGTTAATATAAAAATGAACGGTTTATTTTCAGTTTAGCCTAACCTCGCCAACTTTAACCTAACCTAACCAACAGTAACCTACAAACCCAAACCACCAAAATCTAACTATAAACAAACGAAACCTAACCAATTTACTTTGTGTTCGTGTGTTTGGCTTCGTAAATGTTATGATACGAACATAATAAGAAGGGTGTGGGTAGGAGGTGAGGGAGGGGGGATGGGGGATGGGGATATCCTGTCACCTATTACCGAGAAATAATATACTGGAGGTGAACGTGTTAGCTAAGTTGTGATGTTATTGTGTTTTGGGGCAATTTATTTTTAGTCTGTCGTGTTTACGGTGTGTGTGTGTTGTGTGTGTTGTGTGTGTGTGTGTGTGTGTGTGTGTGTTGTTATTGTGCAGATGGGGAGCTTGATATGTATGTAATTTATTTGTTTATTGTAGAAATGGTCAGAAGTAGATTTTCACTTATAGGCTTATCCATTTTTATTTACACGCGTCTCTCTCTCTCTCTCTCTCTCTCTCTCTCCTTCTCTCTCTCTCTCTGACTGACTAAATAAATAAACTAATATATAAGTAAATAAACACAGAACAGGACTTGTGGATCATACGGTATCATCCTCCAGTAATCTTTAACACTCTAGCTCCACACACACACACACACACACACACACACACACACACACACACACACACACACACACACACACACACACACACACACACACACAAATGAGATTAGCAGCTTGTTTGTGCTGATATAATGCATCCCTCCTGATACACTTATTTTGCACACACATGAACATCCAGCCTCTGTAACCCATGTGTGTGTAACTTTAAGCACATCCCACTCCTGATGCGTTGACACCACACACACACGCCAGACGTCGGCCCTACCAGCAGCAACCGCGGTAGCTGACCTCAGCATCCGCCGGTACGCGGCACGCGGTCGTCCGGCCTCTGTTGCTGGCCCGCCAGCCTTTGACATAAAGCATCCACCTGATACGCTGACACACACACACACGCCAGGCCGCTCAGCCTCTGTTGCCAACGCCCATGCGCAGCATCGCGCCCACTCCTGATGCATGACACGCACACGCGACGTCAGCCTCTCGCTTTGCTGCCGCTTGTGCGTAAAGCATCCACTCCTAATGCTCTGACGCCACCACACGCCGAACGTCCAGCCCTCTGATTTGCCAACCCGCCCGGCCAGCGACATCAAAAGCATCCACTTCTGATACGCTGACGCACATACACACATGAACGTCAGCCCTCTGTTTGGCAACCCTTGTGCTGACACTCCAGCATCCCTCCTGATACGCTGACACACACACGCAGACGTCCAGCCCTCTGTTCGCCAACTTCCGCCAGCTGCTGACACTCCGGCATCCACTCCTGATGCGCCTGTTACACACGCGAACGTCCGGCCCACTCTGTTGGCGGCTTGTGCTGACCTCGCTTTATCCACTCCTGGTCTCCTGACCTTATACACACATGACGTCAAAAGCCCCCTCTGTTGTAACCCCGCGTAGCTGACATAAAGCATCACTCCTGATACGCTGACACACACACGCGAACGTCAGCCTCTGTTGCAACGCCAGTGCTGACGCCAGCATCACTTTACCGATACGCTAACACACACACACACACGCCGAACGTCCGGCAGCCCTCTGTTGGCAACCCCTTGTGCTGACAGCATCCACTCCTGATACTCTGACATACACACCAGACATCCAGCCCCACTCTGTTGTAGCCCTTAATGTGCTGACGCAAAGCATCCGCTTCACGATGCGCGCAGCACATACACGCGGAACGTCGGCCTCTGTTGCGCCCGCTTGTGCTGACAGCGCCATCCGCTCCTGATGCGCTGACACACACACACGCGAACGTCCGACCCTCTGTTGTAACCCTTGTGCTGACAAAGCATCCACTCCTGATGCGCTGACACACACACGCTGAACGTCAGCCCTCTGTTGCCAACCCTTAACTCCTTTGACATAAAGCATCCACTCCTGATACTCACCGACATACACACATGAACGTCCAGCCCTCTGTTGCCAACGCCGCATGACGCCAAAGCATCCGCCGCAATCGCTGGCACACACACGCAAGACGTGTTAAAGCCCTCTGTTCGCCAGCCCTTGTGCGACATAAAGCATCCACCTCACCGATACGCTGACACACACGCGAACGTCGGCCCTCTGGTTGGCAACCCTTGTCGCTGACGCCAAAGCATCACTTCTGATACTTCCGGCACGCACACACGCCAGACATCGGCCCTCTGTTGTAGCCGCTTGTGCCGACATAAGCATCCACTCTACCGATACGTTGACACACACACATGAACGTCAGCCCTCTGTTTGTAACCCTTGTGCTGACATAAAGCATCCATCACCGATGCCTTCGGCACACATGAACGTCCAGCCCCTCTGTTCGCCAACCTTGTGCTGACGCATAAAGCATCCGCTACCGGTAGCTGACACACACACACGCAGACGTCAGCCCTCTGTTGCAACCCTTGTGCTGACATAAAGCATCACTTCGATGCTCTGACACACACACGCGAACGTCAGCCTCTGTTTACGTAACCGCCCGTGCTGACATAAAGCATCGCTGATGCGCTGACACACACATGAACGTCAGCCCTCTGTTTGCCAACCCGCCCGTGCTGACATAAAGCATCTCCCGCCCCTGCAATTGCGCTGGCCCACACACATGAACGTCAGCCACTGTTTAACCCTTGTGCGACGCCAGCATCCGCTCGATGCAGCGACACACACACACATGAACGTCAGCCCTCCTGTTGCCGGCTTCCCTTGTGCTGACGCAAGCATCCATACGATGCTCGGCACCGCACACGCCAGACGTCGGCCCTCTGTTGCTGATAGCACCGACATCTGGCTTCCATCACTTCACCGATACTCTGACACACACACACATGAATCGGCCTCTGCCCCATCGCATGCTGACATAAAGCATCCTCTGATGCTCCTGACCACACACACACGCAGACATCAGCCCTCTGTTGTAACTTGCTTGTGCTGACATAAGCATCCACTCCTGATACGCCCCAAACTTTTACACACGGAACGTCAGCCCTCTGGCTTCAGCGCCAATGCTGACATAAAGCATCCTCCTGATGCAGCGGCCACACACACGCCAGACGTCGGCCCTCCTGTTGTAACCCTGTGCTGCTGACATCAAGCATCACTCCTGATACGCTGACACACGCACGCCAGACGTCAGCCTCTGTTGCGCCACCGGCCGCCAGTATGCTGACATAAGCATCCGCTACCGTGCGCGGCACACGCCAGACGTCAAGCCACTCTGTTGCCAACCTTGACCTGCTGACATAAGCATCCACTCTGATGCGCTGACACGCAGACGTATCAAAGCCCTCTATTTTGCTAACCCGCCCGGCTTGCTGACGCCAAAGCATCTGCTTTCCTGATACGCCCAGCACACGCCAGACGTCAGCCTCGGCAACCCGCCCACGCCGACAAAGCATCCGCCTTCTGATACGCTGGCCACACACGCCGAACGTCCGACACCTCTCATTTTGTAACCGTATGCTGACATAAAAGCATCCACGCGCTTTCTGATACGTTGACACATACACACATGAACGTCAGCCCTCTGTTACGCGCCAACCGCTTCCCACTTTTGACCGTAAAAGCATCCTCTACCAATGCGCTTCAACGCACACGCGAACGTCCGGCCTCTGTTTGCGCTTCGCCCATGCTAACCTCACAACATCCACTCTGATACGCCCCGACACCCGCACGTCGGCCTCTGGTATTTGCCCAACCCCGTAGCGACATAAAGCATCCTCTGTGATACGCTGACACACACACGCCAGACGTCGGCCCTCTGTTGCGGTAGCACAGCATAAAGCATCTACGATGCAGCTGACACACACACGCAGACGTCAGCCCTCTGGTATTCGCCAGCCCGCCCGGTACTTGACATAAAAGCAGCATCCACTCCTGATACACTTCAACACACTGCATGAACGTCAGCCCTCTGCGCAACCGCCAATAACGACATAAGCATCCACTCTGATACGCGCAGCTTTACCACACACGCGGAACGTATTCTCTGTTGTGGCAACCCTTGTGCTGACCTGCAGCATCCCTTCTGATACGCTGACACACACACCGCCGAACGTCAGCCACTCTCTATTTAGCCAACCCTTGTCTTCAACATAAGCATCCACTCTGATACGCTGGCCACCGCGAACATCTGCGGCCTCTGTTCGCCAACCGCTTGTATAAGCATCCTCCTGATACGCTGACTACACACACACATGAACGTCAGCCCACCTCTGTTGTAACCGCCCAGCTGACATAAAGCATCCACTCTCACCGATGGCGCTGACACACCACGCCAGACACGTCAGCCCTCCTGTCGCAACATGACCAACACGACATAAAGCATCCACTTCTGATGCGCCCCAGCACACACGCGAACGTCAGCCCTCTGTTGTAACCCGCCCGGCCGCTGACATAAAGCATCCACTCCTGATACGCTGGCCACACACACACATGAACGTCAGCCTCGGCCGCCAACCCTTGTGCCTGACGCAAAGCATCCGCCTGATACTCACAGCACACACCGACATCAGCCTCTGTTTAACCCGCTTGTTAGCACGACGCCAAAAGCATCCACTTCACGGTACGCCAGCACACACACGCGAACGTCAGCCCTCTGTTCTTAACCTTGTGCTGACAAAGCATCCTTCACGATACGCTGACACACACACGCAGACGTCAGCCCTCTGTTGTAACCGCTGTGCTGACATAAAGCATCCACTTCTGATGCGCTGAGCACACACACGCCCGAACGTCGGCCCTCTGTTGTAACCCTTGTGCTGACATAAAGCATCTTCTGATACTCTGACCGTCTACCTTTATAACTCTCAGCACATTGGCACTGTACTACTGTTCTACTAAAACTGTAGCAGTCTGGTCGCTGGTACACCATCCCTTCTACCTTCCTAACTATCCCACCATCCCTCCTACCCTCCCACCCCTCTCTCCATCACATTCTCCCTCCTAACTAATCCCCTCCTACCCTTCTAAATCCCTCCCTCCCTCCCTCCCTCGCTCCCTCCCTCCCTTCCATCCACCTTTTTTGTTCTGTTTCTTTGTTTGTTGATTGTTCCTTGTTTCTCTGGCGTGCACAACGACTCACCTCACCTGTGTGTGAGTGTGTGTGTGTGTGTGTGTGTGTGTGTGTGTGTGTGTGTGTGTGTGTGGTAGGTGGTCCCTGTTTACAAATATGTGAATCTTTCTCTCGCTCTCTCTCCTGTCAATCAGCGTGTGTGTGTGTGTGTGTGTGTGTGTGTGTGTGTGTGTGTGTGTGAGTGAGTGAGAGAGAGAAGAGAGCTGGGCCCACGACGCGCTAGCATTGGACCAAAGCCATTACAACTGTCAGGGGTTTAAAATTCAGAATGGTTTCCCCCAGGCAAGAAACTGGGAGAGCTGTAGGCGGAGCGTCTTTCACATGGAATTAAATCCTGAAGTTTTAAAAGCTCGTCATTCAGAAAAAATCACTTGTGTGGAGGAAAGTAATTTTATTAATTGAATAAAAGTGAAGGAAGCTCTGTAGATGGCTTTGTTGGAGTGTTGATATTGTGTGTTGTGTGTTGTGTGTTGTGTGTGTGTGTGTGTGTGTGTGTGTGTGTGTGTGTGTGTGTGTGGTGAGATGTAGAGGGGTAAAGGGGTTATAGGAGGCAGGGGAAGGAGGAAGGGTGAGGAATGCCGGGGTGGGGGTTGACGGTGGTGGAGGGATGAAGGGGGGGGGGTGATAAGGGGTGAGGAGGGTAGGAGGGTTCTGAAGGTACTGTTTGTTGCTTGTATGTGTTGTTGTTGGAGACGTGGGGAGGGGGAGGGAGGGGGTGGGGTGGGAAAGGATCTTGACTACCACGTCTTATGTTAGTCAGTCTTGTTCTTTTAACAGGTTTAATGATCAGCCTCAACCAATCAAATAATCGCCCATTTCCCCCTCTTCCCTCTCTCTCTCTCTCTCTCTCTCTCTCTCTCTCTCTCTCTCTCTCTCTCTCTCTCTCTCTCTCTCTCTCTCTCTCTCTCTCCCTCACCTCAACATTAGTAAACATTCTTGAAGCCACGACCCAACATTCTAACACATTCTCTCTCAATGGCCACCAGCATGACCCAATCAATTCTCTGCAATGTTGGAGAGGTGGGGGGAGTGAAGAGACCGCCTACAATACCTCTTGACATTTGCAAAGGAATATGATGTGAGTTTATATTAGCATTGAGCCTTCGTTGAGAATTGTTACTCCACTGTATGTTCATTTAATTTAACCTGGTTGTGTGTGTGTGTGTGTGTGTCTGTGTGTGTGTGTCTGTGTGTGTGTGTCTGTGTGTGTCTGTGTACAATCGCACCCAGCCCAAACGAGCACGAACTGATCGCTATAAGAACAGCCCAGTCCCAACCATTGTAAAAATTATAAATAACTTGTAATCAACCAGTGCATTCACTCCCAGTAAATCCTACTCCTTGCACTGTCACTATGTTGAAATGCCCTGTAGTTTGAGCTTCTCCCCACCTAGTTATTATATTGTATATCATATTTGTATCACTTATGTTACTTGTATATATTATTTGTAAATCAAGAGACCCATTCCCCAATTATGTAACTGTATATTTTCAGCCTTCTGACTGCCATGCTCTTTTAATAAACCGTTAATTGTTATTATTATTATTATTATTATTATTATTATTATTATTATTATTATTATTATTATTATTATTATTATTATTATCATCACACACACATACACTATACAGTCCAATCACCACCACCACCATCCCCACTACACTAGCACCGCTTGCTTTAACTGGGTGTAGTGTGAAGGTCTCATAGCGATAGTTGTCTCATTTATCTGTCTATCTCTCTCTCATATATATATATAAATAAATAAATATATATATATATACATATTTTACTTGCATATATATATATATATATATATATATATATATATATATATATATATATATATATATATATTTATATTTACACACACACACACACACACACACATACACACACACACATACACCACACACACACATACACCCTACACATACACACACACACTCCCCACACACACATACCCCCCCCCACACACACACACCACCTCCCCCACACACACACACACTACCACCTCCCCCACACACACATACACCACCTCCCCCCCAAACACACTCCACACACACACACCCCCCACACACACACCCCCCCACACACATCCCACACACCCACACACACACACACACATCCCCCACCTCCCCACACATACACTCCCACACACACCTCCCACCCCCCCCACACACACACACCACACCTCCCCCACACACACACACACACCCACACACACACACCTCCCCACACACACACACACCACCTCCCACCACACACCCCCACACACACACACACCTCCCCCACACACACACACATCACCCCCACACGCCCACCACCCCCCACACTCCCCCACACACACACCTCCCCACACACCTCATTAACGTAGTTAGTGAGACAGGTATCAGCTCAGGAAAATAGTGCCGCAGGTGTATCCTCCTCAGGGGTGAAGGAGGTGAGGGAGGTGGTCCTCCCTGGGGTGGGAGGTGCAGAGACGGAGGAGGGAGTATGAGGGGTGAGGGAGGGAGAGAATGAAGGAGAAGGTGAAGGAGGAGATGTTTTATGAGGTGGGGGGAGGAGGTAAGGGGTGGTGAAAAGGGAGGGAGGAGAGAGGGTGAAAGGGAGGGAGAGAGAGAGAGAGAGAGAGATTGTCAACACTAGAATAATCTGTACCATAGACACAGTCCTTCCTTGCCTGCAGTATCCCCCCTCCGAATATTTCAGGTCTGGAATATCCCCACGATAGATATTCCCACCACAGGGATTCTCAGAGGTTCGTGAGTTTTTCCTCTTAGTGGTGTGTATACAAAGATGGCGACGAGATTACACCAAGACTACTGTTTTTACTGTGCTTGTCGGTACCTATCGTGGGGGGGGTGAAGTGTAAGGTGTGGGGAGGTGAATGTGGGAGGGTATTATATATGTGATGGTGTTGTTATTTTTGTCTTATATTGCGGTCTGTTTGTCTGTCTATATTACAGTGTGTGATGTAATCTCTCTCTCTCTCTCTCTCTCTCTCTCTCTCTCTCTCTCTCTCTCTCTCTCTCTCTCTCTCTCTCTCTATATATATATATATATATATATATATATATATATATATATATATATATATATATATATATATATATACACACCCACACTCACTAAAATGTATGTATGTATGTATGTATATATTTCCAATACCACCACACCATCGGAATCTGACAGAATATCCACAGGTATCACCTCCCCCCTCCCCCTCCCCCGGCCCCTCGGCACGTCTGGCAGCCCCGCTACAGCGCATGATCCCTCAGAATTCCTTTTAAAATGGATCTCTATTAAACAAACACCTTTGTGTAGGTTATCGACAGCAGCCAATATCTGCCCTTTGACCTGTGTTTACTGATGTGTCTCATTTACATAAGTTAATATTAAGTGATGGCTTGAGGGTGAGCTGTTAACCTTCCATATGTGTGTGTGGCGCGGGTTGATTAGCTCA
Source organism: Homarus americanus (assembly GCF_018991925.1). NCBI lineage: Eukaryota > Metazoa > Arthropoda > Malacostraca > Decapoda > Nephropidae > Homarus > Homarus americanus. The sequence goes on from NW_024742338.1 coordinate 2,820,687, forward strand.
CAGGGGGACAGAGGAAATTATCGTATAAGTCCTTCCGATCAATCGTTTTGTCCTCCCATGTTCCTTTGTGACCTGAGCTGACCGCCTCTCACTACCTGCTGGGGATGACGTGTGTAAGGTCACACCACGTCAGGGAATAAAGACCAAGGAAGCGGTGGAGGTATAAAGGAAAGAGGAGGAGGTTGCGTGGTAAGTGTAGCGCACATCGAACTGGCATCCCCAGAGCTGGTTTATACAGTGTGTGTCGATGCCAATGTCATCTCAGTATACCTCTGACAGTGGAAGGGAGAGGAACGCTCCGGCTCGACGCGTTCTTTAAACATTATATCTCTCCCCCCCCCTCCTCTCCCCCTCTACCGGGTGTTTCTCGTGTGTCAGAACAAAGGAGCCAGAATTACCATGCTATAGAAACCTCATGTGTCTAGTGACCCAGTATGTACTTGGCCGTGTGGTAGAGTGAAGGCGGCCGAGGTCTACCCTACATTACCATAAGAATTGTTCGGTGGTCGTCCATCTAGAGTGTGTGTGTGTGTGAGTGAGTGTGTGTGTGTCTGTGTGTGTGTGTGTGTGTGTGTGCCATCCCCTCCCTACTCTTCGGCCAACAACTGTTTCGGAAATTAAGAGAATAAAGTGTTTGTTTTATATATATAAGAAGCTGCTGGTACACCTCTTAACTTGGCCCTGTCTTGAGATTGTTATGGGTGATGGTGTCTGTGCTGGAGGAGGTGGCCGTGTAGGCTGTATTGTGGTGTGAAGGAAACCCATAATAAAACAGAAGACGAAGAAAACCACAGGAATAGAAGAAACAATGGCGTGTTTTAGAAGTCGCCGTCCCAGAATGGTGAGTGTGTTTACGTGTGTGGCTGTGTATTAACGTTTGTCTTGTGTAATGTTTCGTGTTATATATATAGATCTCTCTCTCTCTCTCTCTCTCTCTCTCTCTCTCTCTCTCTCTCTCTCTCTCTCTCATAGCAGTTCCATCATCTTTATTATCTGATCTGACCTCACCTGACCTGACCATCCATCACCTAACCTGAAGCCTACCATCTGTTCTGACCTGTCCTGTTCCCCTACCACCACCATCTGTCCTGACCACAAGCTCCACCACCTGACCTGATCTGACTGTCAACCTCCACCAGCTGTCCTGACCTGACTCTCCTCTCCACCATCTTGATCACATGACCTGACCCTTCACCACTACCTGACCTGCCCTGAGTCCCTGCCACCACCATCTGTCCCACCCCACCTGACCTGACCCAGCTTGATTTTGAATTCAGGTTTGATATGTTGCGTCATATCAAAGGTGTTATCTCAAGCTTGTTATTGTGATGTAATTATTGAAGCTTATTTTACACATAGCTTATTTTTTTACTTAGGTATTGCGACGTATCTCAAACATGATATATATTGCAAGCTTAATTTTAATTTTAAGCTTTTACACCTCAATCATTATCTCCCAGGTGCTGAGAAAGAGTCTAAATTTCGTCCTCCAGCTTAATTTTCATTTTAAGCTGCGACGTGCAAAAAGAAATCCTCCAAGCTGATTTTTATGCTTGGTATTACAACGAAGATTTTTAACCCCAGCTTATTTTTATTTTTTGTATTCGTGACCTGACTTCAGCTTGATTTTGATAAACATGATTTGGTCTGGTCTAAAACACGTCTCATGCTGGATTTTTGAGACAGATTTTAAGATAGATTTTGAGGGTAGATTCTAAGATACATTTCGAGGTCAGATTTTGAATTTGCAGGGACAACCACCACCTCGATTTTGACATTGAATTTGATATCGATAATGTGGGAAGACCCGTCAAAATGATCAAGATTATTATTAAAATTGATATTGATATTTGACCTGACTTAATCTAGCCTAATCTTACTTCTGACCTGATATGACCTGACCTAACCTAGCCTAATCTTCCTCATGACCTGACCTGACCTAGCATGAATATTGTGAATAATGATGGTTGATTTTTACCAAAGTGTTAGGTTTGAACTACACACACACACACACACACACACACACACACACACACACAGTGATTAATCATGTAGCGTATATTTTTCGTGCCAGATCGATTTCCGGTTCTGGATTTTCTCTTAAACCCAAGCGACGTTTTAACCCTCTGAGGACAATGGTTTAACCCCTTTGTTGAGGACGATGTTTTAACCCCCTGAGGATTATGTTTTAACCCCCTGAGGACAATGGTTTAACCCCTGAGGACAATGGTTTAACCCCCTGAGGACAATGGTTTAACCCCTGAGGACAATGTTTTAACCCCTGAGGACAATGGTTTAACCCCCTGAGGACAATGGTTTAACCTCCTGAGGACAATGGTTTAACCCCCTGAGGATAATGGTTTAACCCCCTGAGGACGATGTTTTAACCCCTTGAGGACAATGGTTTAACTCCTGAGGGACAATGGTTTAACCCCTGAATGTTTAACCCTGGGACAACAGCAATCACAACAACCAACACAACAATATCCTGCACAATACCACCATTCACAACCACAACTACAACAACCACCATCACAACAAACAAGAACCACCACCACCACTACAACCACACCGCAGCACCACCACAACCGCAATAACCACAACACAACCACACAATAACCTTATAAACTAATTCCAACATCACCACAACCACAATACGACCACAACGAGAAGGCAAGTCAACCCTTCTACTTGATGTCCACCAATCAGGGCCCGGCTGACGCCCTCTCCCGAGCCTTGTGTCGAGTGGTTTGGTCCATCCTCTTTGTCTCATGCCGCAGTGGACCGGTCCATCATTATTCCCCGTGTATATAACTTTTATTTGACATAGTAGCTCCTCTTCCGTACGTCTGGCCCGGTCCATGGTTCTATATATGGCCCGGTCCTTTGTTTTGTTCTATACATGGCCCGATCCGTTGTTCTATACATGGCCCGGTCCTTTGTTTTGTTCTATACATGGCCGGTCCTATATATGGCCCGGTCCTTTGTTTTGTTCTATACGTGGCCCGGTCCATGGTTCTATACATGGCCTGGTCCATTGTTCTATACATGGCCTGGTCCATGGTTCTATACATGGCCCGGTCCTTTGTTTTGTTCTATACATGGCCTGGTCCATTGTTCTATACATGGCCTGGTCCATTGTCTTGCTACATGGCCTGGTCCATTGTTCTATACATGGCCTGGTCCATTGTTCTATATATATGGCCCGGTCCTTGTTTTGTTTTATACATGGCCGGTCCATGGTTCAATATATGCTCGGTCCTTTGTTTTGTTCTATACATGGCCCGGTCCATGGTTCAATATATGGCCCGGTCCTGTTTTGTTTTATATACGGCCCGGTCCATGGTTCAATATATGTCTGTCCTTTGTTTTGTTCTATGCATGGCCCGTTCCATTATTTTACATGGCCCGGTCCATTATTTTGTTCTATACGTGGCCCGATCCGTTGTTTTCTGTACATGGCCTTCCATTGTTCTATGTATGGCCTGGTCCATTGTTCTATATATGGCCCGGTTATTATTTTATCCAATACATGGCCTGGTCCATTGTTCTATACATGGCCTGGTCCATTGTTCATGTATGGCCTGGTCCATTGTTCTATGTATGGCCTGGTCCATTGTTCTATGTATGGCCTGGTCCATTGTTCATATATGGCCCAGTTTATTATCTTGTTCAATACATGGCCTGGTCCATTGTTCTATACATGGCCTGGTCCATTGTTCTGCTACGGCCTGGTCCATTGTTCTATACATGGCCTGGTCCATTGTTCTACATGGCCTGGTCCATTGTTCCATGTATGGCCTGGTCCATTGTTCTATGTATGGCCTGGTCCATTGTTCTATACATGGCCTGGTCCATTGTTCTATACATGGCCATGTTCATTGTTCCTATACATGGCCTGGTCCATTGTTCAATACATGGCCTGGTCCATTGTTCCCATACATGGCCTGGTCCATTGTTCCATACATGGCCTGGTCCATTGTTCTACTGTATGGCCTGTCCATTGTTCCCATATGGCCTGGTCCATTGTTCTATACATGGCCTGGTCCATTGTTCTATGTATGCCTGGTCCATGGCCTGGTCCATTGTTTCATACATGTATATGTTCATTGTTCTATACATGGCCCGGTCCTTCGTTTTATTCTAAATATATACATGATAGCAAGAAAGCTTCCGGGTGTTGTAGTTGTCAGGCTGCCGAGGAGGAGGAGGAGGAGGAGGGGCGTTTGGTGACTACTGGGAGAGACCTGAGGAAGAGGAGGAGGTCTTGTGTCACTCACGGGAGGCGGCGGCGTCTTGTTCCTCTGTCTGTGTGTTTGTTTCTCTGGCCAGACGATCAACAGTGTCACAGGCAGTAACTCCTAAGTATGATGGATCCAGAGATACTTGACGGGGTTTATCAGTTTTGTGGAGCCCCCTCTTTCCTCCCGTGAGGGTGTTGGCGGTAGGGTAGGATTTGAAGCTCGCTAGTGAGGGGATACTGTGGTTTAGGATATAAGAAGGTTCTGTCGGTAGTTGAGAGTGACCTTTGACCTTTGAGGACGTAGTATATGTCCTTAGGAGGTGGTATTTCACTTCCTCGGCGATGATATGAGGTGCTGTGGTCCTCATTAGTTCCCGACAGCTGTCTCTGTCGGGTGTCGGTCTTATAGCTGTCGTTAAGTTTCACCTTGACCCTTTCCTTGATGTCTTCTGTCCCAGCCCAGGTCGTGATGGATGTCCTCTTCGCTCGTCATCCACCTTCCCCAGTAATCTTCCTTCTCATCACGTGACTGACAGAAACTTACCGTCTTGCCGTCATCAACCTACCACAACATCATCTCTGTACCGCCGATCTTGTCCACAACACTGTCTTGTTCTCCGGGGCATCCGCAACACTGTCTTGTTCTCCGGGGACCCACAACACTGTCTTGTTCTCCGGGGCATCCACAACACTGTCTTGTTCTCCGCATCCACAACACTGTCTTGTTCTCCGGGCATCCACAACACTGGTTCCTCGGGGTATCCACACCACTGTCTTGTTCTCCGCATCCACAACACTGTCTTGTTCTCCGGGGATCTCACAACACTGTCTTGTTTCTCCGGGGCATCCACAACACTGTCTTGTTCTCCGGGGCATCCACAACACTGTCTTGCTCGCATCCACAACACTGTCTTGTTCTGGGGCATCCACAACACTGTCTTGTTCTCCGGGGTCCACAACACTGTCTTGTTCTCCGGGGCACAACACTGTCTTGTTCTCCGGGGCATCCACAACACTGTCTTGTTCTCCGGGGCATCCACAACACTGTCTTGTTCTCCGGGGACC
>NW_024742338.1:2828494-2903494 GCF_018991925.1 Homarus americanus
AATAAACCCCAATAGCCACAACAACCTTCAGGCTATTATTGGTTCCATCTACAACACACTCAGATATTTGTACCGAACAACAGAGCAGCAAATTATACATTCATTTAAAGGCAACAGAATATGGAAATCTGTGTTAACGGTCAACCTAGGAGGTGGTGGGGGTGCTCCTGTGTGTGTGTGTGTGTGTGTGTGTGTGTGTGTGAGAGTGCTATGTACACCACCATAATTTATGACTAATGACTGCGACACACACCACCACACACTGCAATATACTCAAAAGCATATGTACACTAACTGTGGTTGTAAGATTACCCCGCTGTACATGTGTGTGTGTGTGTGTGTGTGTGTAGACAAATGTATACACACACACACACACACACACCCCCCCACACACACACACACACATGTTACCCCCTTATGTTTCTGCTGTTAAACGGGAAATAAGGATGTGTTATGTGTTTGAGTTAATCCTGGAGTGGGTAGAGAGAGAGAGAGAGAGAGAGAGATAAGAGCTAATCAAGTGTTAGTGGATAATATAAACAACTCGAGTGTGTAGTGGTGACTGGTGAGCTGCACTCGAGTAAGTTACCTTCATACCTCTGTTTTTTTATTGACTTTTTTTTTTTACCGTAATGACCTTAACCTTTGACCTATTGACCTTAAAATCAATACACTTCTAGGGCTGTATAGACGTTATGTATATATGATGTTTGAACACAATATCTCATGTTGTTTTTACGTTATCATGCTGACACACATACAACCACTGCTAAATACCCCACTCACGCGGCCAGTGTCGGTATGGTAATGGCACCGAAGGGTAGTACGTGCTGGTAAGTATCCTACCGTGCCATAATACACTTCAGGGAGCCATAAGTCGGGTTAATGATGGCACGGAATACTGATTATTAACTTAGACGCCACACAACACAATCTGAAGTGACATAATTCTGAATATTAATGGCGCAGGTTACCGATTATTTTCTTCCGTGCCATAACAAAGTCCAAGGTGCCATAATTCTCAATAATAATGGCGCAGGTTACCGATTATTTTCTTCCGTGCCATAACAAAGTCCAAGGCGCCATAATTCTCAATAATAATGGCACAGGTTACCGATTATCTTCCTCCGTGCCATAACAAAATCCAAGGTGCCACAATTCTGAATAATAATGGTACAAACTAAACTAATTATCCTCTGTCGCGCCACAACAAGGATCAAGGTGCCATAACTCTATCCAATTATGATACAGAAATACACAGATTATATCGACCTGTTGTTGTTATTATCAAGAGTCTGAGTTCAGTCAAATCACATCGATATTTTTCATCGCACAGACAGACTGACAGATAGACAGACAGACAGACAGATAGACAGACAGACAGACGAATATGTCATGTGGATCAAACAAACAAACAAACAAGCAAACAAACACAGGAATGTAACCCCGAGTTTATACAGATGGATAGAATTTCTGTAAACAACTCACCAAGGTTTGTTGATAGAAAGGAATGACGTAAGCAGTGACGTAAGCAGTGACGTCAACAAATAAGAAGTGACGTAAGCAGTGACGTCAAAAAAAAAAGAAATGACGTAATGAGTGACGTCAACAAAAAGAAATGACGTAATGAGTGACGTCAACAAAAAGAAATGACGTAATGAGTGACGTACATAATTAAGGAATGAACTCTACACTTAAACCAACGAACAAAAGAACAAACACAGAAACTTGACCTTGTTTATATGGACACAAACAACAACAAAAACAACAACAGCAAAAGCAACGTAAACAAACAACTGAGGTCTCTTGAATGTTGAGTGTTAAGTTACGATACTAAGACCAATACGGTGCCTTATATAGCGGGGTATCTTTCAACACTTACACTCTTTTAAACTTACGATACCTGGGTTAAGTGTTCAAGCCATTACAGTTGACCTGGCTTGACCTTACAATACCTGGGATAAGGTTTCAAGCTATTACAGTTGACCTGGCTTGACCTTACAATACCTGGGATAAGGTTTCAAGCTATTACAGTTGACCTGGCTTGACCTACGATACCTGGGATAAGGTTTCAAGCCATTAGAGTTGACCTGTCTTGACCTACGATACCTGGGTTAAGTGTTCAAGCCATTACAGTTGACCTGGCTTGACCTTACAATACCTGGGATAAGTGTTCAAGCCATTACAGTTGACCTGGCTTGACCTTACAATACCTGGGATAAGGTTTCAAGCCATTACAGTTGACCTGGCTTGACCTTACAATACCTGGGATAAGGTTTCAAGCCATTACAGTTGACCTGGCTTGACCTTACAATACCTGGGATAATGGTTTCAAGCCAGTAAGGGTAGAATTGACCTGGCTTGACCTTTTGTGTGTGTGTGTGTGTGTGTGTGCCAATAATAATAATAATTAACGGTTTATTAAGATAACATGGCAGCCCGAAGGTTGAAAATAAAAAATAAACAGAGATGATAAGGAATGGGTCACAAAAAACTTTCAATACAAGAAATATAGAGTCAACATATAGAGTAACTACTGTTTATAATCGGTACTGTGGGAGCTGGTGTTGTGAACTGATGTGGGTGCCAACAAAGTCCTTCCCCACTGTTTGGTTGGCTGGCCTACCAAGGTCGTGTGTGTGTGTGTGTTTTGTGGGGTTGTGGTATTGGTAGTATGTGTGTGGGATGATGTATGTATGTATGTATGTATGTATGTGTGTGTGTGTGTGTGTGTGTGTGTGTGTGTGTGGTGTAGTATGTGCGTGGGATGGTGTATGTATGTATGTATGTATGTATGTATGTATGTATGTGTGTATGTATGTGTGTGTGTGTGTGTGTGTGTACCACTTCAATATCCCTTGAAGACCTTAGACCCTCCTATCTAGTTGCCATAAGCCTCAGCTAGCTAATTGTCATGGCCCTTACCTAGTTGTCATGGCCCTTACCTAGTTGTCATGGCCCTTACCTAGTTGTCATGGCCCTTACCTAGTTGCCATATCCCTTCTCTGGTGGCCATGGCCCTTAGGTGGTTGTCATAATAGGTCTTAGCGTGTTGTTACAGCCCTTGCAGTGTCTCCCAGGCCAGCCCTTAGGCCCTTGCTGTGTTCCCTCTCTCATTCTCTTTATTCAGGTCCCACACACGGCTTGTCCCTCTCTTCCACTCTCCTCTTTGTTCCCTCACCCCTCACCCTCTCAACTCTTCATCCCTACCCTCCCTTTCTCCCTCTCTCTCTGTCTTTCTCCCTTCTACGTCACGTCAACCACACTAATAATGGCCCCAGGCTGCCTCTGTTCTTTTATTCATCTATCTATTACCATTCATCTTTCATCCACTAGAGAGAAGGAAGGCATTTGAGTGGAAGGTGTTTCAGTAAGAGTTGATGATGGAAGGGCCACAGTTGAGGGCCTCCCGAACTGTGGAGATGACGGCACTCACCCGGCCACTTGTAGCCTCTGCTGTGATTGGTCTCTCTCTCTCTCTCTCTCTTTTTTCTCTCTTCTTTTTTTTTTTTCTTTATTGACACGATTGGAGGACATTTTCGACTAATCTAGGCAGGGCCACTAGGTCTTGGCACTGTGGGTGGTGCCATTGATCAGTGCCATGCAGGTCACAGGTCACGTGAGATAGGTGACGTCACAGGAGGAGGTCATAGGTCATAAGAGATAAGATAATAGGTCATGATAGTTAGTAGGTTAGGTCACGAGACAATGCCTGTACCTCTAGTTGGGTTGGCCATATTGGTACCTCTAGTTGGGTTGGCCATATTGGTACCTCTAGTTGGGTTGGCCATATTGGTACCTCTGTTGGGTTGGCCTAAGTGGTACCTCTAGTTGGGTTACCATATTGGTACCTCTAGTTGGTTGGCCATATTGGTACCTCTAGTTGGTACCATATTGGTACCTCTAGTTGGGTTGGCATATTGGTACCTCTAGTTGGGTTGGCCATATTCCTGTTGGTCATGCCTAAGTACCTCTAGTTGGGTTGGCCATATTGGTACCTCTAGTTGTGGGCTATTGGTACCTCTAGTTGGGTTGGCCATATTGGTACTTTAGTTGGGGCTATTGGTACCTCTAGTTGGGTTGGCCATATGGTACCTCTAGTTGGGTTGGCCATATTGCACTTTTAGTTGGTGGCTATTGGTACTCTAGTTGGTGGCCATATTGGTACCTCTAGGTTGGGTTGGCTATTGGTACCTCTAGTTGGTGGCCATATTGGTACCTTTAGTTGTGTTGGCCATATTGGTACCTCTAGTTGTGTTGGCCATATTGGTACCTCTAGTTGGGTTGGCCATATTCTCTTGTTGTGTTAGCATATTGGTACCTCTAGTTGGGTTGGCCATATTGGTACCTCTAGTTGGGTTGGCCATATTGGTACCTCTAGTTGGGTTGGCCATATTGGTACCTCTAGTTGGGTTGGCCATATTGGTACCTCTAGTTGGGTTGGCCATATTGGTACCTCTTGTTGTGTTGGCCATATTGGTACCTCTAGTTGGGTTGGCCATATTGGTACCTCTAGTTGGGTTGGCCATATTGGTATATTCTCTGGACAAAATACCACACCGTGATGCCCTATATGGCCAGGATACGCAATGATTATTTTTAAATTGGGCAATAACTCAAGATCCTGCCTCTCTCTCTCTCTCTCTCTCTCTCTCTCTCTCTCTCTCTCTCTCTATCTATCTATCTATCTATCTATATATCTATCTGTCTGTCTAGCTCTCTCTCTCTCTCTCGTGGTGGAGGAGGAGGGCAGGAGCTAGTGAGGTAACCCTGGCTGCCGGGGTTCGATCCATCCTCTTTAAGTCCTCCCACTGGCCTGCTCTACCCTGCTGTGTGTGTCTGTCTGTCTGTCTGTCTGTCTGTCTGTCTGTCTGTGTGGGGATAGGTAGTAAGGAAACAATATTAATGAACGAAAGAGAGAGAGAGAGAGGGGGGATAGACAAAATGTGAAAGGAGAGATAGAGAGAAAGTGATAAACAGGAGAGAGAGAGAGAGAATGGAGGGATCAGTAGGAGGGGAGATAGAGAATAAGAGGGGGAAAAGACAAAAGAGAGATAGAGAGAGAAAGAGTGTATGTGTGAAAGGGAGAAAAGAGAGAGAGAGAGAGAGCAAAAATCCTCATACTCTCACATAACAGCTCACAGTAGATGACACACACACACACACACACACACACACACACACACACACACACTCAATCATCTTTCTAGTTCATAATTGTCTGTGTAAAGAATTTGAACCTTCTGTATACTAAAGGTTCATTGTTCAGTATTATGAAGCCTCTGTTTCGTTTTTTGGGGTTCAAATATTTTAGGGGTTCGATTTTTCTTGGCTTCCATATTTTAGGGGTTCAGTAATTTAAGGGTTCAATAATTTAAGGGTTCAATAATTTAAGGGTACAATAATTTAGGGGGTTCAATAATTTAGGGTACAATTAGGGGTTCAATAATTTAAGGGTTCAATAATTTAAGGGTACAATAATTTAGGGGTTCAATAATTTAAGGGTTCAATAATTTAGGGGTTCAATAATGTAAGGTTTTCCATATGTTTAGGGGTTCAATAGGGGCTGGTGGTATATTTTTGTCCAATGGGTTATTTTTGTCCAATGGGTTATTTTTGTCCAATGGGTATATTTTTGTCCAATAGTCTATTTTTGACCAATTTTTTTGCCCATTGGGTTATTTTTGTCCACTGTGGTATATTTTTGTCCAATAGTCTATTTTCGTCGCATATGCTATTTTTGTCCAGTAGTCTAATTTTGTCCAATGAGTTACTTTTGTCCGGTGGTACTTTATATATAATGGCATTATGTCTCAAGGTTAACATATGTAGTCTACAGCGGGTGTCATCTGGCCAACACATGTAGCGCTCACACACACACACACACACACACACAGACATACACACACATACACACACACACACACACACACACACACACACACACACACACACACACACACACACTTACATAACGCCTGTTTTTCGTTACTTGGCTCTCATTACGGTCCACTGTAACTAAGTCTCTTAATGTAATAAGTAGTTGTGGTAGAAAGAGAATGTGTTGGTGGTGGTAGCTGGGTGGTGGTGGTAGTTGTGTGGTGGTGGGTAGAGTGGTAGAAATATGTGTGGTAGTTGTGGTGGTGGCGGTAGTTGTGGTGGTGGTGGCGGTAGTTGTCGTGGTGGTGGTAGAAGCTGTAGTTGTGGTGGTGGTAGTGGCAGCTATGGTGTGTGTAGTTGTGGTGGTAGTGGTTTTGTGGGTGGTGGTGGTGGTAGCTGGTGGTGGTGGTGGTAGTTGTGGTGGTGGTGGTGGTAGTAGTGGTAGTTGTGGTGGTGGTGGTGGTAGTTGTGGTGGTAGTTGTGGTGGTGGTGGTGGTAGTTGTGGTGGTGGTGGTAGTTGTTTTGGTGGTGGTGGTGGTGGTAGTTGTAGTTGTGGTGGTGGTGGTGGTAGTTGTAGTTGTGATAGTGGTGGCAGTTGTAATAATAGTTGTAGTGGTGGTAGGTAATACAACCACCACAACCACCACCATAATCACCACCACAACCACCACAACAGGATGGCGAGCCACACGGACGCGAATGCCTTAGCACGCTTGGTCTCCCTCACTCAAGTGGCACTTAAGTAATTGCGACAAGTGGAGTCTGTGAATTAGGGCTCAGCAACTCCTTAACGGGTGCATGGGCAGGGAAAGACGCCCCTAACTCGAGGTCAAGTTAATGTAAGGTCACGGTTAGGTCAGGGTAGGGTAGGTCAGGGTAGGGTAGGTTAGGGTGGGTAGGGTAGGTTAGGTTAGGGTAGGTTAGGGTGGGTAGGTTAGGGTAGGGTAGGGTAGGATAGGTCAGGTTAGGGTAGGTTAGGGTGGGTAGGGTAGGTTAGGGTAGGGTAGGATAGGTCAGGTTAGGTTAACTTTTATGCTTGCCAAAAATGTTGTTAATTTAGAGTTAGGTAAAGTTAAAGAGTCTAGTTAAGTTAAATTTAGGTCTAGTTAGGTTGAATTTCATGTTAATCTTAAGACCAGGTTAATATGAGGTCACATTAACCCTTGGATTATGTTAACTTGAGGCTCTGTTTAACTTACGCTCATATTAATTAACATAAGATCAAGTTAAATTAGAATAAGTTAAAAAATACGGTTATGTTAAGTATCAGGCCAAAGTTAACATACCGGCTAGTTAACCTAACCAAAAACCTAGCTTATGTTAAATGAACACTACATCAAGTGGTTACATTATACAGATCACTTGAGAGAGAGAGAGAGAGAGAGAGAGAGAGAGAGAGAGAGAGAGCACGGGTTGAGCCAAGCACAGTCAGCGTATGAACTTGCTATTGATTTCTATCCGTAAGGGGAACCTGCTATCTCTCTCTCTCTCTCTATCTCTCACTCTCTCTCTCTCTATCTCTCACTCTCTCTCTCTATCTATCTATCCATCTATCTCACTATGGTAAACCAAAATAAAAACTAAATAGCGAGAGAGAGAGAGAGAGAGAGAGAGAGAGAGAGAGAGAGAGAGAGAGAGAGAGATAAGAACCCACAATAAATGAATAGGTCGCCTGAGGGTGAAGGGGAGGGAGAATAGGTGGTGGGGGGTAGAGGTAAGAAGGAGGAAGAGAGGGAAAGTGAAGAGGCTCGATGAATAGGTCCCGTAGAGAGAGAGAGAGAACACACCCCCTTCCCTCTCCCCCCACCCCACTCCCCTCCCCCCTCTCCCCTCCCTCCTTCAGTTTATTCTTCATTATGTCAAGTGAAAGAGAGAGGGTTTATTTTATTCATCACCATTCATTCATTCAAGTGTAGTGAGAAGGGACGACACTGTCAATGTTTGTGTATAATGAAGGTTTAGAGGTGTGGTGTACTGTAGGTGAGGTGTAGTGTTACAGAACAACCTCTTCTACTGCGCCTCCTTCTGCCTCTTCCTCCTCCTGCTTCTTCCTTCTATCACCTGCCTCCTTCCTCTTGTGTGTGTGTGTGTGTGTGTGTGTGTGTGTGTGTGTATGTATGTATGTATGTATGTATGTATGTATTACCTATACTACAGAGACACTCATGTAGACACGCCAATGTAGATTTACCTCATTTATGTAGGAGCTTAGAGAGAGATTATGTACTAAAATATGTTCGCGCTTACCTATTATGGGTTTAATTGTACAGGTAAGGGATTAATCACTAATGAGAACAGGTAAGAGTTTTTAATTATTGGGTCACCTGAACACAACCTCACACCTGTTGAGTTAAGGTTAGTTATTGACCTGTGATCTTGACCTGTGACCTTGACCTATGATCTTGACCTGTGATCTTGACCTGTGTGGCCATTGTTAACCTAAAAATTGTGCCTCGTAGCAGCTGATGCCAAGACCGACCTGCTGTGATAGCTAAGTAAACAGGAGACCAAACTTGTGATCGTCAGTGACCGAACAGACCAAACCCACCACTGTGTTTGGCTGATCTCTCATTTCCCCAAGTGATAGAAACATACACTCTGTGACTGTATTAAAACATACACCCTGTGACTGTATTAGTGTGAGGGGGGGGGAGGGGGTGACGGATAGTTTAAAATTGAACATTCCTCGACAGGTGTGGGTTGGGGTGTGGGGGTGGTGATAAAGTAGGTCAGTGAACTACATAGGCAGGTGTGTGATGGACAGTACTGTAGCTCCACCATAGCTACTTGATGGGGGCACCCTCCTCCTCCTGCGTGTGGCACAGGTGTCTGGGAGAGTCCTGCATCACTACTACGCACTACTGTTGCTTCGTCCTCTGGCATAGTGTGAGGCGCACGTGTCTGGTAAAGTGATGTGTGGCCATGCACTACTACTGTACTTGTGCATCCCCTGTGTGTGTGTGTGTGTGTGTACAGCGGAACAAAGGTGTGAGTGTGTGTGGGGAAACTGTCGGGTGGGTGGCTGGCAACTGAAAAGGTATAAGGATAGTCTTAAGACATACCTGAAAAAATGCCAAATCGACCCCCTCACCTGGGAGACGATTACTCCACACCGTAACGCTTGGAGGAGCACCACACGAGAAGGTGTCAATACTTTCGAGTTATCCCGACTGCAAACGCAGGAAAGACGTTGCCCCTCGCCCCTCCCTCACTAGATGTACCCCTCCACACGTGCAACACCTGTGTATGCCCCTGCCGGTCTCGTATCGTCCTCTCTAGTCACCTCACAACTCACCAACGGAGGTGACGTCAATAATAACTCATATCATTGTGTCATAGCTGGATGATCGTCATACTTGATTCCGAGTGACAGACTGACAGCAAGATGGTGGTAGTAGTAGTAGAGGTGAGCTACAGGTACAGGTGTAAATTACAGGTACAAGTACAGGTACAGTGAGAGACTTCAGTGCAGTAACAATACACAAACTTTGTACAAAATCAATTGACTATCATCAGGTCTGCCTTTGTACACACACACACACACAGTCACCCACCTACACACACGTACTGTATACTCACACACACGCAATCACACCCCCTCCCACACACACACTCACGTACACAAGGGCGCAGACGATATGAAACTGTACTGCAAATTATTAAAAGAGAGAGAGAGAGAGAGAGAGAGAGAGAGAGAGAGAGAGAGAGAGAGAGAGTGTTAAGGGTGAACAGGTATGTTTATGTATAATTCTAATCGTTGCTTGAACACGTTCTGCCCTATTCTACATCTCTCTCTACCCCCTCCCATCTTCCCCTGTCTTCCTTCCCCTTCTTTCTCCTTTCCCTCTCCCTTCCTCCTCTCCCTCTCCCCCTCTTTAACCCTCTACTTTGACCCCCCCACACATCTGGGACACAAGCATTAATAATAAATCGGGAAATTGCTCCACCGATTTCGATTTTGAATCCCATTTCATGACGATCCGATTTAACCTCTTAACCTAACATTACCTCACCTTACCTTACCTCACCTTACCTCACATTACCTCACCTCACCTTACCTTACCTCACCTTACCTTACCTCACATTACCTTACCTCACCTTACCTTACCTCACCTTACATACCTCCACCTTACCTTACCCTAACATTACCTCACCTCACCTTACCTTACCTTACCTTACCTCACCATACCTTACCTTACCTTACCTCACCTTACCTTACCTCACCTTACCTCACATTACCTTACCTCACCTTACAGACTCTATTATGGGATAACGGACGGTATTGCAAGATTGCAACATTGACCAGAACGGGCGGATTCCTGAGCCCTTTGTTGCAGGTTGCAGTATTGAACGAGAAGAAGAAGGCGTCATTGTTGAGTGTATATTGAGTGTGCCATTGAGTGTGTAGGACCACAGGTGTGTGTTGGAGGAGGGTCACAGGTGTGTGTGTGTTGGCGGGTTACAGGTGTGTTTTGGAGTGTTCCAGGTGTGTGTGTTGGAGTAGGGTCACAGGTGTGTGTGTGTTGGCGTGTTGCAGGTGTGTGTTGCGGGTCACATATGTGTGTTGGCGTGTTCAGGTGTGTGTTGGCGTGTTGCAGGTGTGTGTTGCAGAAAATACCTAGTAGTCATGTAGTGGGGCGGGGGGAGGGGGTGATGCAAAAGTAGAAGGCTGAGGCAAATACAAGATAAGAGTATTGGGGCGGCGAGATGGTGTTTGTTGGGGGGGGCGGGCAGGGCGGGGCGGGGTACAGTTGCATGTCACTAGCAGTACCATTAGCAGCACCACATTCCACAGTTTACCAGTACGTGTGTGTGTGTGTGTGTGTGTGTGTGTGTGTGTGTGTGTGTGTGTGTGTGTGTGTGTGTGTGTGTGTGTGTGTGTGTGTGTGTGTTCTCGTTCCTCACGCTAACACACCTGTAGGAGATAACAGGTATTTGGACTTTTATGTTGAACTTTTGGACGTTTTTGTGACTTGGATATAACCAATTTCTGGACTTGATCAACCTCTAGGACTGTGTGACGGGACGTGATCAACCTCTAGGACTGTGTGACGGGACTTGATCAACCTCTAGGACCGTGACGGGACTTGATCAACCTCTAGGACTGTGTGACGGGACTTGATCAACCTCTAGGACTGTGTGACGGACGTGATCAACCTCTAGGACTGTGTGACGGACTTGATCAACCTCTAGGACTGTGTGACGGGACTTGATCAACCTCTAGGACCGTGACGAGACTTGATCAATCTCTCGGACTGCGTGACGGGATTTGATCAACCTCTAGGACTGTGACGGGACGTGATCAACCTCTAGGACTGTGTGACGGGACTTGATCAACCTCTAGGACCGTGACGGACTTGATCAACCTCTAGGACTGCGTGACGGGACTTGATCAACCTCTAGGACTGCGTGACGGGACTTGATCAACCTCTTTGGTCATATATTTGGACTTAACGACTCTATAACGTCCAGGACTTTTAACTACTTGCTCAACTGTTTTAGAACTACTGTAATTAATGGCCATTGACTCCCCCTCCCCCCTCCCCTCCCTCCCTCCTCCTCCCTTCCCACTCCTCCGCCCTTACCTTTACACTTCCCACTCCCTTATTCCCCCTCCCTCATCTTCCTATCCCTCTTCCCTTTCCCCCTCCTCCTCTCCCCCTCCCCCCTCCCCCCTCCCCTCCCCCCACACTTCCTTCAGCTGTTGTAAATGGTCGATCGTTCACGTGACGTCATAGGGGGGTGAGTGAGAAGTACAGGCAACAGAGAGAGAGAGAGAGAGAGAGAGTTGCGATAAGCGTTTTAGCATTTTACAGTTGTGTTGAGAATGTCACGCGACACCTCTTGCCCCTCCTCCCCTCTTCTTCCGTCTCCTCCTGCCCCTCTTGCCCCTCCTCCCCCTCTTCTTCCGTCTCCTCCTGCCCCTCTTCCTCCTCCTCCCCTCTTCTTCCGTCTCCTCCTGCCCCTCTTGCCCCTCCTCCCCCTCTTCTTCCGTCTCCTCCTGCCCCTCTTCCTCCCCCTCCCCTCTTCTTCCGTCTCCTCCTGCCCCTCTTCCTCCTCCTCCCCTCTTCTTCCGTCTCCTCCTGCCCCTCTTGCCCCTCCTCCCCCCTCTTCTTCCGTCTCCCCTCTCTTCCTCCCCCTCCTCCACACTCACCTAACTACCCTATACAAGTTTAGCCCCAGTGTCTACATGTCTGTGTGTCTGTCTGTGTACATGTCTACGTAAATGTGTTTTTGTGTGTGCGTATATGTGCGTGTGGGAGTATGTGAGTGCCTGGTTATTTTTGTGGGGGGGTTTTGTCTACATATGTGTGTGTGTGTGTGCTTGCTAGATTGTATGTATGCGTGTATGAATGAATTAATGTACGTAAATAGTTATACACCGACAGTCACACACAGACACACACACACCACACAGACACACACACACACACACACACATACACACACACACACACACACACACACACTCAACTTAAACCAGGGTAAAAAAAAATATAAAAAAAATTAGACCTTGAATTAATATATATTTCTAACCTCAGACAACCAGGCACTGTTAACTAGCCAATTACTAACGAGACGAATAACATGTTGTTTATATACGATGGTTAGTGATTCTCTCTGATTCTGTGTATGTATGTATGTATGTACAGGGGTATGTGTGTGTGTGTGTGTGTGTGTGTGTGTGTGTTGGTGGTGGTGGCACTGTGCACAAAGAGGGCAGTCCTTTGTAAACCAAATATGGCACCTTGTGTTTCAGTGGGTGGGATACAGCCTCTCTCTCTCTCTCTCTAAAGTGAGGTTGGTATGCAGAGAGAGAGAGAGAGAGAGAGAGAAAGGGTATAGCTATGACGCAGCATTTTTGAGAAACACCAAACCATACACACACACACACACACACACACACACACACACAGTTGTTAAAATGTATACATGTGTCTGTGAGTGTGTTTGTATGTCAATATATTTCTGTACGTGTGCGTCTATGTGTATATTTGTAATTAAAAGATTGTGTATGTATGTATGTATGTATGTTTTTAGTGTGTGTGTGTGTGTTTGTGTACAGTAAATGTCTGTCTGCATTTGGTTAGGTTGTCATCTGTGTATATAAATACTTTTGTAACTTATCGTATGTGTTTGAGGACGTGTGTGTGTGTGTGTGTGTGTGTGTGTGTGTGTGTGTGTGTGTGTGTGTGTGTGTGTGTGTATGAGGTATGAACGAACCTGTGTGTGTGTGTATATTTAGACCTTAGAGTTACATAGACGGTAAATGTGGGTCACACAATGGCATCATTTCTCTAATTATCCAGCGGTCATCTTTTCTCTCTCACTTTCTCTCTCCTCTCTCTCTCTCACTCTTCCATAATGGCCGCTGAGACACACATCTATACGGACAGTGTCGAGTATCACCTGACTCAAGACTCAAGTAATAGTGGAGGAGGCAATTTAGGAAGTAAATATCGCCTGACGACATCTTAAATGACTGGCCTCCTCCTCCCTCCTTCCTCCCTCCCTCCCTCCCTCCCTCCCTCCTTCCCTCCTCCCTCCTCCTCCCTCCCTCCCTCCCTCCCTCCCTCCCTCCCTCCCTCCCTCCCTCAGTGTTGCCAGATACCATCAAATGATCCACTACATTTTTAATTCTACATCTCCATATAATTTTACTTAATATGAATTATTATACATATATTACTTTTCCATATTAATTTAGTAGTTATTAAAGGGATATAAGTGTTATTAAAGGTCGTTTATGAAGGAATTTGTTGTATAAAAAGAAAAAAATGTGAGGAACTGGTCATGGCAACACCGAGGCACTGCCCACGTGCCAAGAATCCCAAATGAAAAATTTCTCTTGAGATTTTTTTTGTTATCATCTCTTCTGCCTCCACCTGTGTGTGTGTGTGTGTACCGACGACACCTTCAGGAGGAGCGTGGCAGGTCGTGAGGGCGGCCACTAAGACATGGGCGTGTCTGGGTATGGGAGAGTGAGATGAGGAGGATGGCCGCTGGGTGAGGAAGGGAGGGGGTGATGGGCATGGGAGTTGTTGGAGGGCTGGGTATGAGGGTAGTGAGGATAGGGGGAGGGATAGAGAGGTAGGGTAGGCGGGGAGGATAGAGGGTGGGGTAGAGGTGGGTATGTGTTAGGGTGAAGTTGGTGACCCGCATCCTGAATTAAAGAAAATGGGTTGTCGTCAGCTGGTCCTGGTACACACGTGGACGACCACCTGAGTGTAGTAGTAGTAGTTGTAGTAGTAGTAGTAGTAGTAGTAGTAGTAGTAGTAGTAGTAGTTAGGATAATGATAACAACAACAACAACAACAATAAACATCTCAGTAACACACACACACACACACACACACACACACACACAATAGTTTTATCACTAGCTGACTTAATATGGCGTGGGTTACCTACCCTTCACTTCGACTCTAATACCTCGCCCATACTAAATGACTCGCCTCTGGGTGGTGATAGTTGTGGTAATAGTGGTGGTGGTGGTAGTGGTGGTGGTTGTGGTGGTGGTGGTGTGGTGGTAGTGGTTGTGGTGGTGGTGGTGGTGGTGGTGGTGGTGGTGAGTGGTGTGGTTGTTTGGTGGTTGTGGTGGTAGTGGTTTGTGGTGGTAGTGGTTGTTGTGGTGGTGGTGGTGGTGGTGGTGGTTATTGTGGCGGTGGTGGTGGTAGTGGTTGGTGGTGGTGTGGTGGTGGTGGTGGTGGTGGTGGTGGTAGTGGTTGTGGTGGTGGTTGTGGTGGTGGTGGTGGTGGTAGTGGTTGTGGTGGTGGTTGTGGTGGTGGTGGTGGTGGTTGTGGTTGTGGTGTGGTGGTGGTGGTGGTGGTTGTGGTTGTTGTGGTGGTGGTGGTAGTGGTTGTTGTGGTGGTGGTGGTGATGGTGGTGGTGGTGGTGGTGGTGGTAGTGGTTGTTGTGGTGGTGGTGGTTGTGGTTGTTGTGGTGGTGGTGGTAGTGGTTGTTGTGGTGGTGGTGGTGGTGGTGGTGGTAGTGGTGGTTGTTGTGGTGGTGGTGGTGGTGGTGGTGGTAAGTGGTGGTTGTTGTGGTGGGTGGTGGTGGTAGTGGTTGTGGTGGTGGTGGTGGTGGTGGTGGTGGTGGTGGTGGTGGTGGTAGTGGTTTGGTGGTGTTGTTGGTTTGTGGGTGGTGGTTGGTGGTGGTTGTGGTGGTTGTGGTTGTAGTGGTGGGTGGTGGTGGTGGTGGTGGTTGTGGTTGTTGTGGTGGTGGTGGTTGGTGGTAGTGGCTGTTGTGGTGGTGGTGGTGATGGTGGTGGTAGTGGTGGTGGTGGTGGTGGTGGTGGTAGTGGTTGTTGTGGTGGTGGTGGTGTTGTTGGTGGTGGTAGTGGTTGTTGTGGTGGTGGTGGTGGTGGTGGTTGTGGTTGTTGTGGTGGTGGTGGTAGTGGTTTGTTGTGGTGGTGGTGGTGGTGGTGGTGGTGGTGGTGGTGGTGGTGGTGGTGAGTGGTGGTGGTGGTAAGTGGTTGTGTGGTGGTAGTGGTGGTGGTGGTGGTGGTTGTGGTGGTAGTGGTGGTGGTGGTGGTATGGTGAGTGGTTTGTGGTGGTGGTGGTGGTTGTTGTTGTGGTGGTTGTGGTGGTTGTAGTGGTAGTGATGACAGATTGCAGGTACAGCTACAGGTACAGGTACTGGGTACTGGGTGCAGGTACAGGTACGGGTACAGGTACAGGTACGGGTACAGGTCGGGTACATGTACAGGTGCAGCTACAGGTACAGGTGGGCATGACAGGTACGGAGTGCAGAATACAGATCTGTACAGGGCTGGGTACAGGTGCAGGTACGGGATGCAGGTGTACAGGTACAGGTGCAGTGCAGGTACAGGTACAGGTACAGGTTGCAGATTGCAGGTACGGTGCAGGTGCAGGTACAGCTACGGGTGCAGGTACAGGTGCAGGTACAGGTGCAGCTACGTCAGGGGTCAGGTACGGGTACAGGTACAGGTACTGGGTCTGGTGAGTGCAGGTACAGGTGCAGGTGCAGGTACAGGTGGTGGGTTGCAGGTGCAGGTGGTGGAGTGCAGGTTCTGGGTGCAGGTTGCAGGTGGGTGGGTACAGGTACAGGTACAGGTATGGTGCAGGTCTGGGTACAGGTGCAGGTGCTGGGTGCAGGTCGCAGGTGCAGGTGCAGATGTACGGTGCAGGTGCAGGTGGGGTGGAGTCACGGGTACAGGTGCAGGTACAGGTGCGGGTGCATGCAGGTGCAGCTACGGGTACAGGTGCAGGTTGCAGTTGCAGGTGCGGGTGCAGGTACAGGTACAGGTACGGGTACAGGTACAGGTAAGGTACAGCTACGGGTACATGTACAGGTACAGCTACAGGTACAGCTACAGGTACAGCTACGGGTACAGGTACAGTATATGTTTCTGTACCGCTCACCTGTTCTACCTCAACATTGTTCATCGTTCAGGTGTTAAGTAATTACCACGACGTAAATGACAGGTGACCTTGATCCTCTAAACCTAAGGTAGTGTGTGTGTGTGTGTGTGGTGTGTGTGTGTGTGTGTGTGTGTGTGTGTGTGTGTGTGTGTGTGTGAAGGCAGGCCATTACAGGGTTTCAACAGTTACGGTACAAAAGTGAGAGTAGGGAACCCTGATCAGTTGATTTTGACAATGGTTGGTTTGGGACCTGACCTGACCTGACCTAAATACTTCTTAATTTAAAACTATAATAACCTGATTTAGATTTTGAGGTCGCAGTTGTGTGTGTGTGTGTGTGTGTGTGTGTGTGTGTGTGTGTGTGTGTGTGTGTGTATGTGCGTGTGTGTTATTATGTTTAGGAGAGATCCACTGACAACCTCCCTTCCCCCCTCCCCCTCTCACCCTCCCCTACTCCCCCCTCCCTCCCCCACCCCTAGTGTGTCCCAGTTCATACTAACAAGAATATGAAGGCCTGTCTGTAAATATGTCGGTCATGTGCTCTATTTGGTGTTGCTAGTTGCTTCTATTATTATTATTGTTTATTATTATTATTATTATTATTATTATTATTATTATTTATTATTATTTTATTATTATTATTGTTTATTATTATTATTATTATTATTTATCTCTTAAGGTTCATTCCGAGTCAATACCAATCCTCAATTTTTTTCCGAGTTATTAAATACAAAACAAGAATTAATAACAATAAGGTAAATACTCTTGTTATTACACCTGCTAATTAATTACATTGACACAGGTAAAAGAACTCTTTGATTAACGTTCGCTTAATTTAATTACCGTCCTGTAATTATTTGGCGTATTTTAAAATTTGACAACGGTAAACAGGAGTGATTGTTATTGTCTGACGGACGGGTTTGGCGAGCACTGTTTTGGCGAGAGTACTGTTTTGGGAGTACTGTTTGAGTACTGTTTTGCGAGCACTGTTTTTGCGAGGCACTGTTTTGGCGAGTACTGTTTTGGCGAGCACTGTTTTGGCGAGTACTGTTTTGGCGAGCACTGTTTTAACGGCTACTGTTTTGGCGAGCACTGTTTTGGCGAGTACTGTTTTGGCGAGCACTGTTTTGGCGAGTACTGTTTTGGCGAGTACTGTTTTGGCGAGTACTGTTTTGGCGAATACGTTGAATTAAATTGAAACAGTTTATTTAGCCAGAAAAACACAGATACAGAGTGGATAATAATAACAATAATAACATGGAATAGTAGTACAGTAGCTTGGTGGTGACGTTGGCGAAGGTCGTTTTGTTGATTATCGTTATGGGGGTTTACAGTGGTGTACATATAGACAACACCAATGTTACAAACAGAGAGAGAGAGCTTGTAATAACCTGTATATTTTGTCTTTACAGGTATGTATGGTGAAGCTGTTATGTGAGGCAGAAATGTACAGTACTGGAGGAAAGGTAAACTCTCTCTCTCTCTAGCTTCTTTATAATTCCTTTTTTATTTTATACATACATACATAAATAATAATAATAATAATAATAATAATAATGGTTGCCCTTCGTGTAACGAGGATGGCCGGCGTGAATTTGTTTAAGGTGTAGAAGCTGTCGCCAACACAACAACCACACCCTGAGTTAACGAGTTGCATGACCCAGTGTCAGGGCCGTCCCTAGGAGGGTGCGGGGCCCCACAAAACTCAAAAGGCAGGAGTCACAACTCACAGGACAGGACACAACCTGATCTCACTGGTTACTGACCCTGGTGGACTGGCTGTGTGGAGTGGAGGTCAATGGATTGGAGTCAGATTATGCGGTCACAACCCCCATGGGACTGTCGCTATGGATGGTAAGGTCACGGTTGTGATGGTGGCGTAATGTGTCCGAGGTCACTGGGTCTAGTGCTGGGCTCCGCGGGCCCCCCACACACAGGGGCCCCGGGTGGTCGCCCTCCTAAAAGGACGGGCCTGCCCAGTGTCAAGGAATAGTCCGAGAAGACCGGACAACTCGCCAACTGCACTGGCTAACCATTATCCCGGAACACGATCCATAAATCGACTAATATCCAGGTTCCCCAATTACTGCTGGGTAGACAGAGGCAAATGGCGTAAAGAAACTTGCCCATACTTTCACCCTGCTCGGGGATCGAACCTGGGTCCACTCACTTGCGAGGCGGGCATGCTGACCATTACACCACAGACATACATACATATATTTAGAATAAGATACATAGTTTGATGAATAGAAACAGATAAATTAATAGATAGATAGACGAAGAAGGAGGGGAGGAGGGGAGGGAGCGGAGGGAGGATGAAGCGGTGCCTGGGGGAGAGGGATGGGAGACTGTGAGGACGGACAGAAGGGGGGGTGAGAGGAGAGGTACTTGGGGTGAGGAGATATAAATAGGGGGGGGAGGTCAACAGAGGTCAGCATTAAAACGAGTTAACATAGTCAGGTCACGCACCACAAACACCACACACTGACCACCTAACACACCCACGCACCTTATCTCTCTCCCACAGACAAACACACACACACATAAGCTCACCGTATATAATATTGTCTCTGGCTGGCCACACGCACACACACACACACACACACACACACACACACACACACACACACACACACACACACACACACACACACACACACACACACACACACACACACACACACACCATATTACCCTTGGCACTGCCGCTATACTACTGTGACCCCATTGTGTTTGTATAAGAGAGAGAGAGAGAGAGAATTCAACACTAAATAAACTAAACATAATTACTGAAGGAGGAAGAAGCACTGTGATTGGTCAAGAGTATTCGGTCATGCGCTGTGATTGGTTAAGAGCTTTCAGTCGCTCGCTGTGATTTGTTAATTCTTACCCATTGATATCTCTACCATTATCCATCCCCTTACCCCCTCCCCTTACCTGCCTCCTGACCAACAGGTAACAGGAGGTAATTACAGCTGTCGTGATACACATTTGTCGTGAACCAAGCTAGAGTTTTGTGTGTGTGTGTGTGTGTGTGTGTGTGCAGAATATTCCCCAAAAGGTGAAAACGTCTGTAGGGAGATGATGGGCTGATGGCGTGATGAGGGGAGGGAGGGAGGGAGGGAGAGAGGGAGGAGGAGAGAGAGGGAGGAGGGAGGGAAAGACAGAAGAGGGAGAGAGAAAAATGGAAGAAGGGAGGAGAGAGAGAAGAGGAGGGGGAGGATAGAGTTTATACGTTTTAATATTTCAAAAAAAATAATTTCTTTAGAATTTTATGCGTCAAATGTTGTGTTTTTTTAGTTTTATGCGTCAAAAGTTGTGGCTATATTATAATCACTTACTCAAAAGACGCAGACATTTAAAATTCATGGTTAAAACCGAGGAGACATTTTAAATTCTTCAACTACTAAAATGTCACTATTTGTATTCCTGCAAAGCCAACCATTAAATGTTTTATGTCCCAGAGTAAAGAGTGGACGGACCAGTGTTGTGAGGAGAACTGAGGTCACGCAGGTCTACCTGTGACGGGGGTCTACCTGTGACAGGGGGGTGTCTACCTGTGACGGGGTCTACGTGTGACGGGGTCTACCTGTGACGGCAGAGTCTACCTGTGACGGGGTCTACCTGTGACGGGGGTCTACCTGTGACGGGGTCTACCTGTGACGGGGGTGTCTACCTGTGACAGGGGGTCTACGTGTGACAGGGGGTCTACCTGTGACGGGAGTCTACCTTTGACGGGGTCTACGTGTGACGGGGGTCTACCTGTGACGAGGGGTCTACCTGTGACGGGAGTCTACCTGTGACAGGGGGTGTCTACCTTTGACGGGGGTCTACGTGTGACAGGGGGTCTACCTGTGACAGGGGGGTCTACGTGTGACGGGGGTCTACCTGTGACGGGGGGAGTCTACCTGTGACAGGGGGGAGTCTACCTGTGACGGGGGTCTACCTGTGACAGGGGGTGAATACTTGTAACCGGGGATGTACTTGTATGGGGGGTCTTCCCTGTGAGGGGGAGTCTACCTGTGACGGAAGTCTACCTGTGATGGGGGTCTACCTGTGACGGGAACCTACCTGTGACGGGGTGGAGTCTACCTGTGACGGGGAACCTACCTGTGACGGAGTCTACCTGTTATGGGGGAGGGGGGTGTACAAGCCCAGGTAATGAGAGGTGACCCAACCATGCTATTTTAACATTATGCCTTCAGGTGTGTCATGGGTCAGGCGAGGGGGGGGTGGAAGGGAGGGTAGGAGGAAGAGGAGATGGATAGGGGAAGGAGGAGAAGATGGTGGAATGTGTGTGTGTGTCTGAATAAACATAATAACCCCCTATACTTACGAGTTTGTTAAGAATCCATCATTGTGTCGTAAGTTAAGTGAGTCATTCCTCCACGTCGTCACTTAAGGTAAAAACCATAAGGGGGGGGAGGAAGGAACCTCTTAAGGCCCACGTCATTGTGCCCTAAGTTGGCCATGAGCTTCGTGCATCTCCCAGGTGAAGAAATTTAGTGTTAATTAAGTCATTAAGTAGGCGAGGAGTGTGACTGTCAGGTGGGAGTGACAGTCTAATAGAAAACTGTGAGTGGTGACTAACTGAACTAGCAGCTCATTACGTGACGCGGCCCTGGCACTATGGCACTGTATCCTCCTCACTGTTTGGCTCTCCATCTTCTTCTGCACTGTGGCTCTCATCTTCCTGTGCACTGTGGCCCTACATCTTCTTCTGCCCTGTGGCCCTTACCTTTCTCTAGCACTGGCCCTCACCCTCCTTTAGCACTGTGGCCCTTACCCTTCCCTAGCACTGTGGCCCTTACCCTTTACTCTGTGTGGCCTTACCCTCCTTTGGCACTGGGCCCGCACCCTTCCTAGCACTGTGGCCCTCACCCTTCTTCTGGCACTGGCCCTTACCCTTCTAGCACTGTGGCCTCACCCTCCTTTGGTACTTGGCCCTCCCTCCTTGGAACTGTGGCCCTCCATCTTCCTCTGGCATTGTGGCCCTCTCCCTCCTGCTGTGGCCCTTACCCTTCCCTAGCACTGTGGCCCTCACCATCCCTTGGCACTGTGGCCCTCCATCTTCCTCTGGCATTGTGGCCCTCACCCTCCCTTGGCACTGTGGCCCTCTTAGATATATTTATTCATGTTAGGTATATTAGACAGGTCTGGTAGACGTATATTAGACAGGTGTGGTAGACAGATATATTAGACAGATGTGGTAGACAGATATAAAAGTGTCATTTTTAGGTGTGGCAACGAACTATTTTCCCTAACAACCTGAACTGGATAGTGTCCCCACCACCACTTGTTTGTCCGTGCTTAAAGGGATGATTGTATGTAATAAACAGGGCAGATTATTTTCTGGTCTGTGTGTGTGTTTTTAGTCCGTACACACACACATACGTACAAGCACGCACATACACGTACATAACTACTGTACGTATATGCATTTAAATACATGTGGTGTCGCAGTCTTGCATGCATACCCACTCATGTTTATATTTACAGGCACACGTACACACACGCACACATACACGCACGCACACACACACACACACACACACACACACACACACACACACACACACACACACACACACACACACACACACACACACACACAATATAGAAGCCAAATTGGTGTTAAAGTTTGACTAAGACAAGTTGGGTGAAAATCCTCTGAGAGAGAGAGAGAGAGAACTCGCTTACTCGCTCACTCCCTTAAGTAAACCAGGCTGGGTCTTCCTCTCTCACTTCAATTTAGTTCACCCACGACCCTCGACCCCCACGGCCCCTCCGGCCCTCCGGCCCCACCTCGACCCCGGCCTCGGCCCCCACGGCCCCTCCAGCCTCCAGCCCCTCCGGCCCCCGGCCCCGGCCCCTCCGGCCCCCACGGCCCCTCCACGGCACCACCCCTCAACGACCTGTAAAGTTCTGCGGGAAGGAAGGAAGACGGTTGACGGGATGTGACGGGAATGGGATGAGATGGGACGGGAACCGGAGCGGAACGGGGCAGGAACAGAACGAGAGACGGGAACGGATGCAGACGGAACAGAGACGCAAATGAGACGGAACAGAGACGTGACAGGAACATAATGGAACAGAGACGCAAATGAGACGGAACAGAGACGCGACAGGAACATAACGGAACAGAGACGCAAACGGGACGGGAGGAACTGCATATCATTAAGGATGGAACCAGAGCTGCTCATTGTTAGTCTGGTTTTTTGGGCGGAGTGGGGCGGTAAGCAGCTTAATTCTGACGCCCACCTGACAACTTCTCACCAGCCAGTGTAAGTGGGTTTACAGTCTCGTCGCGGGGAGAGGGTCATTTTGTCATCCTGGGGTTCGTTTTGTCAGGGGTTTATTTTAGGGTTCACTGTCAGGGGTTCATTTGAGGGTTCACTTTGACGGGGTTCATTTGACAGGGGTTCACTTTGACAGGGTAATTTTGAGGGTTCACTTTGACGGGTTCATTTGGGGTTCATTTTGGGGGTTCTTTGAGGGTTCACTTTGGAGTTCATTTTGACAGGGGTTCACTTTGACAGGGGTTCATTTTGAGGGGTTCACTTTGACAGGGGTTCAACTCGTGTCCTGAGAATATATCACGTGTGAAATGTGTCAGATGTGTCATACGAGAATGTGTCATATGTGTGTGTGTGTGTGTGTGTGAGATGTGCCATGTGTCAGTGTCATATGTGTGAGATTGTGTCATGTTTGAGTGTCATGTGTGTCAGTGCCATGTGTGTTCATGTGTGTGTCAGTGTCATGTGTGTCAGTGTCATGTGTGTCAGTGTCATGTGTGTCAGTGTCATGTGTCAGTGTCATGTCTGTGGATGTCATGTGTGTGTGTCAGTGTCATGTGTGTGTCAGTGTCATGTGCGTGAATGTCATGTGTGTCAGTGTCATGTGTGTCAGTGTCATATGTGTCAGTGTCATGTGTGTGAATGTCATGTGGCATATAATTATCACACCTTTTACCTGCAATGTTCTTTACACACCTTTATAAATACTCACCTTTGGGGGAGGGTGGAAGGGGGAGGGTG
The DNA here is from genome assembly GCF_018991925.1 of Homarus americanus. NCBI lineage: Eukaryota > Metazoa > Arthropoda > Malacostraca > Decapoda > Nephropidae > Homarus > Homarus americanus. Next base: position 2,851,797 of record NW_024742338.1, read on the forward strand.
GAAGGGGGAAGAGGAGAGGAAGGAAGAGGAGAGAGGAAGGGACGAAGGAGGGAGGGAAGGGAGGGAGGGAGGAGGGGGAACTACTATATTATAATGGCGTCTTAAGGATTCACTTTTGTTTGAGTAAGTAAGGCCATTATGTCGTCATATAGCCCAGGTGTTGTGTTATGGCCCCGGGTATTAGTGGTCGCTGGTGGCCAATAACAATGGTTTCTCTTATCTGGGATATTGGTTCACACACACACACACACACACGCACATACATACATACATACGTACATACATATACGCACGCACAGACACATTCATACACACACACACACACAGTTCATACATACATATAGTACAGACTCATACATACTACATACATACATACATACATATACATACATAAACAAACCTGATCTTTAATAATTAGAAATATTATCTAATTTAACTATGGTAAAAAACTCAATGATTTATTTATTTTCTTCATAAACTACAAAGTCAACTAAACCAAATAAACTTTCATATATGTTGTTTTTTTATTTTATTTTTTTTTTTGAAATATAATTCTTGTGACAAAAGAAAAGAAAAAAAAAAGAATTTGTCGCTCTATTGAAGATAACAAACTCAATTAATACAAAACGTGCACATACTGTACATATACATACATACATTACATACATACATACATACATACATACATACATACATACACACATACATACATACGAAAAATCAACCTGGGTCTTTTTTAGTGAGATTTCAAATTTAATTATCGTAACCATTGTATCTCTCTCTCTCTCTCTCTCTCTTCCTCTCTCTCTCTCTCTCTCTCTCTCTCTCTCTCTCTCTCTAATCTTTTTATAGAACTTTTAAAATTATTTGTTATAAAAAGTACTATTTTTTTATAATTTGTGTGGAATATTAAAAAAAAATTCGTTGGAAGTGAATTAATTATTATATATAAAAGTAATTAACTCTTCTAGGTTAGGTTAGGTTAGCTTGGGTTAAGTTAGGTTAGGTTAGGTTAGGTTAGTTAGGTTAGGTGTGTTAGGTTTCTCGAATTATTTATCAACATAAAAACAATTAATATTTTGTCATTGCTTTTATGGAGGTTAAACTATTATTAAAAAAAAACAATTAACCTTTTTTTACCTTTTATAAAGCAATGATATCCCCCAGCACACCTGACCTAACCTAGCATTAAAATAGTGTATTCTCTCTCTCTCTCTCTCTCTCTCTCTCTCTCTCTCTCTCTCTCTCTCTCTCTCTCTTTTTCTCTCTCCAATCCATTTTTCTTCTCTCTCTCTCTCTCTCTCTCTCTCTCTCTCTCTCTCTCAATCCAGGGTACATATTATCTCTCCCCTCTCTCTCTCTCTAGGGTACACATTATCTCTCTCTCTCTCTCTCTCTCTCTCAATCCGGTACATATTATCTCCCCTCTCTCTCTCTCTAGGGTACACATTATCTCTCTCTCTCTCTCTCTCTCTAATCCAGGGTACACATTATCTCTCCCTCTCTCTCTCTCCTCTCTCTCTTTTCCAGTTCTCTCTCCCCTCTCTCTCTCTCTTAGGGTACATTATCTCTCTCCTCTCTCTTTCTCTCTAGGGTACACTTATCTCTCTCTTTCTCTCTTTCTTTCTCTCTCTCTCTCTCAATCCAGATTGCATCTCTCTCTCTCTCTCTCTCTCTCTCAATCCAGGGTATTTCTCTCTCCTCTCTCTCTTCTCTCTTCTCTCTCTCTCTCTCTCTCTCTCTCTCTCCAATCCAGGTCGTATTATCTCTCTCCCTCTCTCTAGAATATTATCTCCTCTCTCTCTCTAGGGTACACATTATCTCTCTCCCTCTCTCTCTTTCAAGGTACACATTATCTCTCTCCCTCTCGCTCACTCTCTCCCCTGGGGCAGCACATTTCCTCCACTTGGTCATCTCCCTCTAATCTCCAGCTTCCAGCCTCCTAATCCTCGAGCGTGACTCCCGACTCGAGTATTACCCACCTCTGTTAACATAGACGGAATTAATGCATTATAACTCTTCTGTTGGCGAGCGAAGGTTCGTCTGGCGATAACTTGAATCCTTAGTCTTGGTTAATCCGGGCCGGGCGTGACTGTGTGTGTGTGTAAGTGTGTAAGATTGTCATTGTAAACATCAGCTAGAGGTCGTGACGTCATTGTAAACATTAGTTAGAGGTCGTGACGTCATTGTAAACATCAGCTAAGTCGTGACGATGTAAACATTAGCTAGAGGTCGTGACGTCATTGTAAACATCAGCTAGAGGTCGTGACGTCATTGTAAACATTCCCGAGAGAATATGACGTCAGTATAAACATAAACACTAACACGAGGCCAAAATATAACATCTTTAGACACCCACGTACTCTAAATGTTAAAATAATTACAACATTTCAACATTCTGGAGGACTGTAGTAATGTTTTTGTTTGCGTACCTAAATTTAGAACAACAATTTACATAATGTTAATAAGTTATATGAATTACTTTGTTATTTTTAGATTAACAGGTGAACACAGGTGAGGCTCAGGTGAACACAGGTAGTTATCGTACTCAAGGGGTTAAGACTGGGAAACTTTCACTCGGAGATTACTTTACTTTTTAAGACGGGATAAATTCTGTCCTTAAGGTGGCTAAAAGAAAGAGAGAAAGATAAAAAGAAAGTGAAGAGGCAGAGAAGAAGAGAGAGAGAAATCAATATCTATATATTAAAACAAAATCGAATAAACATTTTCCTTCTATTTTATTTATGTAGTTTTTTTTATATAATATATCCTGAGTTCTTTTTATTATTATTTTTTGTTTTGCCGAGTATTATAAATTAAAGTTTTATATAAGACTTTTTTTCCGAATGTCAAGAAAGAACGCACCAGAATTTGACATTTCCGACAGATAGCGTCTTCCGATTTTTACGCTGGTGACTATAATATCTTAAATATATACTTTTAATTATTTTTCTTACGTTATATTTACTATGTAATTTATAAATAGTGATTGTTTGTTTGTTTCTTAAGTGGTAGTAATTATTTTTTTTTTGTATTTATGTGTTTGTTGTAAGCCACGAAGTCCAAGTCGAGGGAATTTGCGGGTGTCCGGACATAGTCGACGCCAACCACCAGCGGTCCACAATAACAAACGCGCATCATAATCTGTTTACAATGTTACCGTCTCCTAGCCTGGCATACCAATGTTACCGTCTCCTAGCCTGGCATACCAATGTTACTTCCTGCCTGGTACCAATGTTACGTCTCCTAGCCTGGCATACCAATGTTACGTCTCTAGCCTGGCATACCAATGTTCCGTCTCTAGCCTGGCATACCAATGTTACCGTCTCCTAGCCTGGCATACCAATGTTACCGTCTCCAGCTGACATACCAATGTTGCAATCCCTTACCCCAAGATATTGGAGGCGTCAGCACCACACCCCAGATATTGGAGGCGTCAGCACCACACCCCCAGATATTGAAGGCGTCAGCACCACACCCCCAGATATTGAAGGCGTTAGCACCACACCCCAGATATTGAAGGGCGTCAGCAACACCCCCAGATATTGGAGGCGTCAGCACCACCCCCAGATATTGAAGGCGTCAGCACCACACCCCCAGATATTGGGCGTCAGCACCACCCCCAGATATTGAAGGAGTCAGCACCACACCCCCAGATATTGAAGGTCAGCACCACACCCCCAGATATTGGGCGTCAGCACCACACCCCAGATATTGAAGGCGTCAAGCACCACAGATATTGAAGCGTCAGCACCACACCCCCATTGAAAGCGTCAGCACCACACCCCCAGATATTGAAGGAGTCAGCACCACCCCCAGATATTGAAGGCGTCAGCACACACCCCCAGATATTGAAGGCGTTAGCACCACACCCCCAGATATTGAAGGCGTCAGCACCACACCCCCAGATATTGAAGGAGTCATTAATATTTCAAGATGGTGCTACGCCTTTTTAACAATCTGTCGTCAACTTGGTCTCGCGAATGCTGCCAGCTCAAAAGATTCCTTCTCTGGGGGTGAAGTGTGATTGGTGAACGTTCTCAGGGGGTGAAGCTGTTTAGTGGGTTATTTTCTGGGGGTGAAATTCTCTTAGTGGAGTTATATTTCTCTCTTTCTCTCTCTGGGGCTTACAAACTTTAAATATAATCCGGGGTCAAGTCTTGTACTGGAACTTAAACCGGTCTCTCTGGGGGATGACATTAGTGTTTTTAAAGGGTTAATATTCTCAGGGGATAAATTCTGTGATTGGCTTAAACATCTCTGGGGTTACGAGCTCAATGTTTATTCGGGGAAAAAAATAATTCTCTGGGGGTTAATTCCTTCTATACGATATAACCGAGAGGGTCTCCAACTACCTCCATACTCAGGGGCTGTGTGTGTGTGTGTGTGTGTGTGTGTGTGTGTGTACAATACAGAACAATATGCAGCCATTCAGGACCAACACACACACACACACACACACACACACTCATTTAATAATTGTTTTATTTTTGTGTGTGTTTTGTGTTCAGATTTCCGGGGGGTGGTGAGGTGGTGAGGGGGGAGTGACGAGGAGGGAGTGTAACAATAGATCTCCCCTTCCCCAGTACGAGCCCTCCTCCACACACACACACACACACACACACACACACACACACACACACACACACCCTGTATTTATTTACATGTTTTATTTGCACGCTTTTTTTATTGTGTGTCTCTCTGTTTTTACATATAGCGCTGTGTGTGTGTGTGTGTGTGTGTGTGTGTGTGTGTGTGTGTGTGTGTGTGTTTGTTTGTGTGTGTGTTTTTTGACTCTTTGTTTGTGCTTTTTTCGTTTGTTTGTGTAAGTCATCTAAAGTGATCATACACACACACACACACACACACACACACACACTGAGGTTCAAACAATGTCTGCAGTCGGTGTTTTTATGAGAGTTAAACTTCACATACATGATTCTGTTTGATGCTTTTTGGTTCGTTTTTTTCTTGGTGTGTGTGTGTGTGTGTGTGTGTGTGTGTGTGTGTGTAAAAACCACGCCTACGTCTTGAGATTAACCAATCAGAACATGAGCTTGTAGTGACGTATTTATAAAAAGACATGTCTTGGGATGAACCAATCAGAACGTGAGCCTCTAGTGACGTATAAGTGACGTCACCCTCGGAAGTGCTGTGATTGGTTAGAAAACACCCTCTTATAGTTTTTTGCTTACAGTGTACTGTGGGTGTGGAGAGGTGTATGGGCTACCAGGTGTTGGAGGTCTACCAGGTGTATGGAGCTACCAGGTGTATGGAGCTACCAGGTGTATAGGCTACCAGGTGTATGGAGGCTACCAGGTGTATGGAGCTACCAGGTGTATGGAGGCTACCAGGTGTTGGAGGCTACCAGGTGTATGGAGGTCTACCAGGTGTATGGAGGCTACCAGGTGTATGGAGGCTACCAGGTGTATGGAGGCTACAGGTGTATGGAGCTACCAGGTGTATGGAGGCTACCAGGTGTATGGGCTACCAGGTGTGGAGGTCACCAGGTGTATGGAGGCTACCAGGTGTATGGAGGCTACCAGGTGTATGGAGGCTACCAGGTGTATGGGCTCAGGTGTATGGGCTACCAGGTGTGTGGAGGCTACAGGTGTATGGAGGCTACCAGGTGTATGGAGGTCTACAGGTTTATGGGCTACAGGTGTATGGAGGCTGGTGTTGGGCTACCAGGTGTATGGAGGTCTACCAGGTGTATGGAGGCTACCAGGTGTATGGAGGCTACAGGTGTGGAGGGCTACCAGGTGTATGGAGGGCTACCAGGTGTATGGAGGCTACCAGGTGTATGGAGGGCTACAGGTGTATGGAGGCTACCAGGTGTATGGGCTACCAGGTGTATGGAGGCTACCAGGTGTGTGGGGTCTACCAGGTGTATGGAGGCTACCAGGTGTATGGAGGCTACCAGGTGTGGAGGTCTACCAGGTGTATGGGCTACCAGGTGTATGGAGGTCTACCAGGTGTTGGAGGCTACCAGGTGTATGGGCTGGTGTGATTCTAGTGGTGTATGGAGGCTACCAGGTGTATGGAGGCTACCAGGTGTATGGAGGCTACCAGGGTGTGGAGGGCTACCAGGTGTATGGAGGGCTGCAGGTGTTGTATGTATTGAAGAGAGAGAGTCTTTCTGTCTGTCTGTCTGTCTGTCTGGCTGTCTGTCTGTCTGTCTGTCTGTCTTCAAGCGTCTGTCTCTCCGGTTTGTCTGTTTATTTGTTTGTCTGTCTGTGTCTATATTTGGGGTGGAAGGTCAAAGTTCACACAAGGGGGGTGGGGTCAAGGTCAGGATTGTGTCTACTTGTTTCTTTGTTTACGTCTGTTTGTTTTTATTGTTGTTTGTTGGTTTATTTTAATGTTGTTGTTTTTGTTGTTGTTTTTGATATTGGTATTATTGTTCTTATTTTTCTTCTCTTTACAAACAAGTACCCCTCCTCCTCCTTCCCTCCCTCTTCCTTCCTTCCTCTCCTTCCTTCCCTCCCTCCCTCCTTCCTTCCCTCCTTCCTCCTTCCTTCCTCCCTCCCTCCTCTCCCTCCCTCCTTCCTTCCCCCTCCTTTCCTCCTCCCTCCTTCCCTCCTCCTCCTTCCTCCTCCCCTTCCTCCCCATCCTTCCCTCCTCCATCCTTCCTTCTCTCCTCCTCCCCTTCTCTCCCTCCATCCTTCTCTCCTCCCTCCTCCTTCCTCCCTTCTTCCTTCCCTCCCTCCTCCCTCCTTCCTTCCCCTCCTCCTCCCTCTCCCCCTCCCTCCCTTCCTTCCATCCTCCTTCCCTCCCTCCCTCCTTCCCTCCTCCCTCCTTCCTTCCCTCCCTCCTTCCTCCCTCCCTCCCTCCTCCCTCCTTCCCTCCCTCCCCTCCCCTCCCTCCCCTCCCTCCCTCCTTCCCTCCCTCCCTCCTTCCTTCTCTCCTCCCCTCCTTCCTTCTCTCCCTCCTCTTCCTTCTCCCCTCCCTCCCTCCTTCCCTCCTCCATCCTTCCTTCTCTCCCTCCCTCCTTCCTTCTCTCCCCTCCCTCCTTCCTTCTTTCCCTCCCTCCTTCCTTCTCTCCCTCCCTCCATCCCCTTCCCTCCATCCCTCCTTCCCTCCTCCCTCCTTCCTCTCCCTCCCTCCTTCCTTCTCTCCCCTCCTCCCTCCTTCCCTCCCTCCTTCTTCCTCCCATCCCTCCTTCCTCCCTCCTCCCTTCCCTCTCCCTCTAGTATCAATACCTCGCCCTCTCCTCATCATCCTACCCCCTCTTTTTCCTTCTGTCTCCTTCCTACACCTCCCTCTTCCTCCTCCTCCCTCTTCTTGCCCCCCTTCCTCCCTCTTCCTAACCCTTTTCTCCCCTTCCCCTCCTTCATTCTCCCTCTCATTCCTCTTCCTAACCTCTTCCTCTTACTACCCCTTTTCCTACCCCTTTTCCCCTCCCTCTTTACCCCCCCAGCTCCCGTAGGTCGGGGGGGCTCAGGGCTTGTTCTGAATACCAACGAGTGAAGTTGTAACAGAGCTGCCACCTGGAACTGTGGAGGGAGGGGGGGGGGAGGGGGAGGAAGGTGTGTTGGTGTGGAGGACAAAGTGTGGTGAGGCGGGAGGGAAGGTGTTTGAGGAGGGGAGGTGTGGGGAGGGAAGGTGGATGATGTGAGGGAGGGAGGGAGGAGGAGGGAGATTGAGGGAGGAGGGAAGGTGGGGAGGAGGGAGTGAGGGAGGAGGAGGTGTGTGTGAGGAGGAGGAGGGTGTTATTGAGGGAGGGAGGAGGAGGTGTGAGGAGGGAGGAAGTGTGAGGGAGGGAGGGAGGTGTGTGAGGAGGAGGAAGGTGTTTGGGGAGGGAGGGAGTGTGTGGGGAGGGAGGGAAGGTGTTATTGAGGGAGGGAGGGAGGTGTTATTGAGGGAGGGAGGGAAGGGTTATGTGAGGGAGGGAGGTGTTATTGAGGGAGGGAGGAGGTGTTGATTGGGGAGGAGGGAAGGTGTTTGAGGAGGGAGGAGGTGTTATTGAGGAGGGAGGAAGGTGTTGATTGAGGGAGGGAGGAGAGAGATAGAGGTTACAGGAGGATGAGAAGGGAGGGAGGGAAGGAAGGAGGGTATGTCTGGTTCACATGGAGGAGGGAGGGATGGAGGGAGGGAGGGAGGGAGGAATGTCTGGTTCACATGGAGGAGGGAGGGAGGGAGGGAGTGTCTGGTTCACATGGAGGAAGGAGGGTGTTTGGTTCACATGGTAGGAGGGAGGGAGGGAGGAGGGAGGGAGGTGTCTGGTTCACATGGAGGAGGGAGGGATGGAGGGAGGAGGAGTGTCTGGTTCATGGCGGTATTAGAGGAGGGAGGGAGGAGGGAGGGAGGGCCCACTATTGATTCTCAAGTGATGGTATGAGTTTGGAAGGGGGAGGAACCTTGGGCAGCCGTGTGTGTGTGTGTGTGTGTGTGTGTGTGTGTGTGTGTGTGTGTGTGTGTGTGTGTGTGTATGTGTGGCTATTCCCACCCATGTGTAGTGGGTCACAGTCTATCTAGTAGAAAGTGACAGTAAATTGCTAAGATAACAAGTAGAGAGAGAGGAGAATATAACACACTTCTCCATCTGTCTTCTCTCTATGTTAGAGGAGAGAGGCCAACGACCCACTGTTTGTTCAAGCTTACCCACAATTTTTTACCTTTCCCTCTCCTCCTCGCTCCCCTTCTCTCTCCCCTCCCTTCCCTCCTTCCGTCTCTCTTCCCCCTCCTTCCTCTCAATCTCCCCTTACTTTTCTCCATATTCAACACCTTTTCTCCCCTGCCCCTCCCTTTCCTCTCCCTCTCTCCCTCTCCCCCTCTCCCCCTCTCTCCCTCTCTCCCATCTCCTCTCTCCTCTCCCTCTCCCCTCTCCCCTCTCCCTCTCCCTCCTGTATGGTTGGTTAGCTGAAGTAAGATTGTTTTCATTATTGAAGCTTAAAAGGCGTCCCTCTAGTGGATGGTTGGATGGATGGTTGGTGGATGGTTGGATGGATGGTTGGGTGGATGGTTGGATGGATGGTTGGGTGGATGGTTTGGCAGATGGATGGTTGGATGGATGGTTGGGTGAATGGTTTGGTAGATGGATGGATGGTTGGGTGGATGGTTTGGTAGATGGATGGATGGTTGGGTGGATGGTTGGGTGGATGGTTTGGCAGATGGATGGTTGGATGGATGGTTGGTGGATGGTTTGGAAGATGGATGGTTGGATGGATGGTTTGAATGGTTTGGTAGATGGATGGATGGTTAGATGGTTGGGTGGATGGTTTGGTAGATGGATGGTTGGATGGTTTGGCGTGGATGGTTGGATGGATGGTTGGGTGGATGGTTTGGTGGATGGATGGTTGGATGGTTTGGCAGATGGATGGTGGTTGGGTTGGATGGTTGGGTTGGATGGTTTGGTAGATGGATGGATGGTTGGTGGATGGTTTGGTGGATGGATGGTTGGGTGGATGGTTGGGTGGATGCGTGGGTGTTGGATGGATAGATAATTTTTATGGATGAGATGAATGAAAAAATTATAATAAAAATATAGTTATTATTATTATTAAAATTGTTATAATTTTTATTTTATTATTAATATTATTACCATTATTATTATTATTATTATTATTATTATTATTATTATTATTATTATTATTATTATTGGTATTATTATTATTATTATTATTATTATTATTTTATTATTATTATTTTTACCATTATTATTATTATTATTATTATTATTATTATTATTATTATTAATTATTATTATTATTACTTATTATTATTATTATTATTATTATTATTATTATTATTACTATTATTATTATTATTATTATTATTATTATTATTATTATTTTTACCATTATTATTATTATTATTATTATTATTATTATTATTATTATTATTATTATTATTATTGGATGAATTACAAATCAGTTGGTGCACCTCGCTAGCTGGTAATGATGGCAGGAAGAATATTTCCAAAGAAAAAAGTGAAGGAAAAATGAAGGAAAAAGGGAAAGAGGAAGGAAGAAAAAAGTCAATATTGCTCCTACGCCAGACACCTCGTTATCCCTAACAAGGTGCCGGGCGCTGGAAAAACGTCTCGTCCGGCAGAATGGATTACGTTCACAATTCCCAACACGGGCAGGAAAATATGTCTGGCATTTGAGTGCTTCTAGTCGTTTGGTTTTGGTTATGGCGTCTCGCTGCTCGCCTCCCCAACTCTCTATATTTACATTTTACTCTTTCTTACGAGGGATTTAAATGTTTGCCGGGGATTTAGACGTTACGCGGAGGATACCAACGCTTCCCAACCTGTCCGACTTTTTCTCCCGTAAATTTGCTCTCACTCTCTCGGGGGGGAATTTTCCTTCTTGCCTATTACAGATTTTTGTTCGCCAACGCCACAATTTGTATCTGAAATTGGTTAGTTTGTTTGTGTAAGGTTTTTGGTGTGGAGGAGTCTGAGGGTGTTTGTGTTTACATGGCTTTTGTTTATGTTTCTGGCCCGACCAATAGAAAAACGAGGCTTCGTTTATATGTCTGACCAATAGGAATCTTGCTTTAAGAGAAGGTTGTTTCTTATTGGTTTATTTGATCTTGTTTTTACTTATGGCATTGCTAAGTAATGTTTGTTTTATTTCTCTAGTGAATATTTTTACTTATAAATCTGTTGAATGTTTTTGGGTTATTGGTTATTTACAAATTGATGACGTAAGATAGTTGATGACGTGAGATAGTTGATGACGTAAGATACTGATGACATAAGACACTCGATGACGTAAGATAATTGATGACGTAAGATAGTTGATGACGTAAGATAGTTGATGACCAATGTTGTGGCGATGAGAGAAAGGAATAGAGATTGATGGGATATATTTTATAGACAATGACAATGGAACAGTTGGGGTAGAGGTGAGGTGAGGTGAGTGGAAGTGAGTCGAGATTCATCCACCCACCTACCTACCCACCCACCCTCCACCCACCAAGCCTCACCACCTCCCACCCACCCAGACCCCTCCCACCCCCTACCCACCCCACCCTCTACCTCCTACCCCCCACCCAACACCCCCAGTCGGTGTCTCTCACCAACACTGTATAATGTGGTGTCATCGTGTTCTGTTAAGCATCGGTATGTTGAAGGTGACTCTTTAGTGTGAAAATGTGGTTGTGTGTGTGGGGTGGGTGGGTGGGGAGAGAGGAGAATGAGGGGTGGGAGAGGGTCACATAATCCGATAGAAATCCTAATCTTTTACTAATCTGAATCTGAGGCTGGGCAGATTTTAGTGGTGTTGTTTTTTTTGGTTTTGTTGTGTAAGACTCTAGGCGGTGGTCGATGACGCTGTGTGTGTGTGTGTGTGTGTGTGTGTGTGTGTGTGTGTGTGTGTGTGTGTTTGGCTGTTTCTTCTTTAAAATTTGGACAGAAACTCCTCTCCCTCCTCCTCTTTCCCTCCTCCTTCTTCCTCCTTCCTCCTTCTCCTCCTTCTTCCCTCCTTCTCCTTTTCCCTCCTCCTTCTCCCCTCCCTCCCTCTCCTCCCCTCCTTAGAGTGACCTGAGAACCTACCACCTGACAATGGCACTAAAGAGAGAGAGAGAGAAAGAGAGGAGAGGAGAGAGAGAGAGAGAGAGAGAGAGAGAACGTGCAACATGCCACCCTACCCCTTCCTTATATTAATTAAAGTGGTTCGTTGTTATATATAGAAAGGAGAAATCAATGTCAGGCCATGTTCCTTATATATCCCATCTATAACACCTGTATCTCATATAACAAGTCCCCTCTCCTCCCCTCCCCTCCTCCTCCCCTCCCCTCACCTCCCCCATATATGAACCAATTTAATATAGGAATATGATTATTTGTTGTTTTATAATTTTATCCCTCCCTCCCCTCCCCTCCCTCTCTCCCTCCCCTCCCCTCCCCTCTCCCTCCCCTTCCTTATCGGTGTTATTATTTATATAATTCTATAGTGTTATATAATATGTGTGTGTTTGTCGTATATTATGTAACTTCTTCTTACTTTCTGTGGTATAATGGGAAGTTATTTTCTTTTTCTCTTGTGTACGGTAGTTATGTACCGGATATATAATCAGACGGTAATCTCTCTCTCCTCTCTCCTCTCTCTCTCTCTCTCTCTCTCTCTCTCTCTCTCTCTCTCTTTTCTCTCTCTCTCTCTCTCTCTCTCTCTGTTGTCGTCTGTCTCTCATTTCTTTCATCACCTTCCTTCCTCTCCCCTCTCACCTCCCATCCTCTCCTCTCCCTCCTCCAATACCTCTCCTTACCCCCTACCCCTCCTCCACTAGTGAGGTAAACACCCCTAACTATCACCTTCCTCCTTTCTTGTCCCTTCCTTCCCCCTTTCCTTCCTTCCTTCAGCTGAGAGAGAGAGAGAGAGAGAGAGAGAGAGAGAGAGAGAGAGGAGAGAGAGAGAGAGAGAGAGAGAGAGAGAACTTCAATTAGCCCAGACCCCCAAACTATTTCTCTGCTATTTCACCTGTGTGTGTGTGTGTGTGTGTGTGTGTGTGTGTGTGTGTGTGTGTGTGTGTGTGTGTGTGTGTGTGTGTGTGTGTGTGTGTGTGTGTGTGTGTGTGTGTGTGTGTGTGTGTGTGTGTGTGTGTGTGTGTGTGTGTGTGTGTGTGTGTGTGTGTGTGTGTGTGTGTGTGTGTGTGTGTGTGTGTGTGTGTGTGTGTGTGTGTGTGTGTGTGTGTGTGTGTTTTGGTCTGAATCTGGTTTGGAGGGAGGAAGGAGGAGGAGGTTAGGTTAGGGGTTTGGTTAGGTTAGGTTAGGTTGGGATTATTTATTTATAAACAATAAGCACTCGGCCTCTTTACACATACTATACATACATACATATACACATACATACATACATATATGAAATTATCTGCACATGTGAGAGAGAGACAGAGAGGTTATCTCCCCTCCTTCAACCCTATAAACCTCTATTCTCCTTTTTACCTTTCTCTCCCCGTTGTTCAGCGTTCCGGCTCCGTGATCAACAAACCGGTTCTCTTTACAGTAACCGGTTGCCAGACACCCAGCACTCAAGTACTACAACCGCGTCCACTAACCGGTTCCTCTCTCTCTCTCTCTCTCTCCTCTCTCTATCTCCCTCTCTCTCTCTCTCTCTCTCTCTCTCTCTCTCTCTCTCTCTCTCTCTCTCTCTCTCTCTCTCCTTCTACCACACATCACTTAACCGGTTCCTCTCTCTCCTCTCTCTCTGTGTCTCTCTATCCGGCTACCGCGTCATAACCGGTTCTCTCTCTCTCTCCTGTGTCTCTCTATCCGTACCACATCCTTAACCGGTTTCCCTTCTCTATCCGGCAGGGCATTCGTGTTCCCGTCAATGTATCCTGCTACTGCTGGCTGCCTACTCCTATGCTACACACAAGTAAGTCAAAGTCCATCAGGTTTTGTAGTTTTAAGTCCAAAGTATTTTATTCTTCAAGTCTAGCCCTTCAGGTCAAGTCCAACTCTCCTACACATCAAGTCTATTGTTTGAAGTCCATGGTGTATAAAAGTCAATACAGTAAGTCCAAGTGTTTTATATTCAAGTCCATAAGTCCTTAGTCCTTCGAGTCCAAAGTCCAACTCTCCTATACACATTAAGTCCGTTGTTTGAAGTCCATGGTGTATAAAGTCCAATAAGGTAAGTCCAAGTGTTTTATATTCAAGTCCATAAGTCCTTAGTCCTTCGAGTCCAAAGTCCAACTCTCTATACATCAAGTCTTTTGTTTGAAGTCCATTGTATAAAGTCCAATACAGTAAGTCCAAGTGTTTTATATTCAAGTCCATAAGTCCTTAGTCCTTCGAGTCCAAAGTCCAACTCTCCTATACACATCAAGTCCGTTGTTTGAAGTCCATGGTGTATAAAAGTCCAATACGGTAAGTCCAAGTGTTTTATATTCAAGTCCATAAGTCCTTAGTCCTTCGAGTCCAAAGTCCAACTCTCCTATACACATCAAGTCCGTTGTTTGAAGTCCATGGTATATAAAAGTCCAATAAGGTAAGTCCAAGTGTTTTATATTCAAGTCCATAAGTCCTTAGTCCTTCGAGTCCAAAGTCCAACTCTCCTATACACATCAAGTCCGTTGTTTGAAGTCCATGGTATATAAAAGTCCAATACGGTAAGTCCAAGTGTTTTATATTCAATAGCTTGAGTCAGTCAGATAGATACGTCGTCACATCATTAGTTACGAGAATTATTGTTTTTTTTACTTACGATAATTTAAGACCCAAGAGGTTAGTTAGGGACAGTGATCTTAATATAGAGAGAGACGGAGGTGTTTCTTTGTGAGAAGGGGATGAGTGAGGGAGTTCTCATTAAGGCCGTGTAGAGTCTTTGTGAGAGAGTTTTGTGGAAAGAGAAATATTGGAGAAATTTTGTCTTTTTCTTCTTATTATTGTTCATATTATCCTTTTTGTCTCTATGTATAGTGTATTATGTATAGTGTATTATGTATAGTTTATTTTAACACTACCTCTCTAACGTCAATCCCCCCTCCCCCCCCCTCTTCCCGATCGAACCTGTGGCCTGCGTGTGAGGCAAGAATGTTGTTACCCACCGAGCCAATGCATCGCCTGTCTTAAAATAACTAACTACCCTGTTACATCATTACTACTTAACTACATACATACATACATACATACATATTGTACACACACACACACACACATAATTATTTTCGAAGGCACAGTTGCCGTTGCCAAATATTATGAGGGTCTTGTAATATTTTCAAATAGACTTTATATAAAGATTTTGCATAATTTTTTGTAATCTACAAATTGACACTAATTGTTTTTCAACAAAAATTGTTCCCGTGTGAAGCCCAATTATGCTGATGAGATCATTTTCATAATTGCTTTTATTAAATAATTATTATAATCTCTGGCCCATATTGTTGTGTCAGGCTGTGTGTGCTCTTGTTGTTGTTGTTGTTGTTCCTTCATCTTCATCACAACTTAATTTGTTTTTTGGGGGACAACTAACAAAGACAACAACAACAACAACAACAACAATAATAATAATAATAATAATAATAATAATAATAATAATAACTAATAATAATAATAATAATAATAATAATAATAATAATAATAATAATAATAATAATAAACCCTGCATTGCTATATAAATAAAACGTCAAATCATACTTCCTAAGGCAGTGTGTGTGTGTGTGTGTGTGTGTGTGTGTGTGTGTGTGTGTGTGTGTGTGTGTGTGTGTGTGTGTGTGTGTGCCAATCACTCCTAAAATGAAAGAAAGTTGATGGTGTTTTTTTTGTCTCACTTATGTTTTAATAATTTTTCCGCAAACAAGGTGATGCCTTTTATGACCTTGACCTTTGACCTTTGACCTATGAACCATAAGAGACCTCGGGTGTTATCATGGTCAATACACACAGCAACTTTGACCATTTAAAGTCTATCCGTTCGTGAGTTAATCTGCGGATATCCCAACAGTGACTTTACCCTCTCAACAGTGACTATGGCGGCACTGTTCGACCTACTCACGTGTCCTCCAGCAGTGAGTATTAGTAGTAGACGTATACTACTGGCCTCTAATTAACCTCCACATGGCTTTTAAACCTCCAGGAGTGACAGTAAAGGTGGAGATATGACACATTAAATAGCACCCAGTGTTTGACAGTCTCACAGTCTGATGTTCTTGTCATGTACTGGTTATCTGACTGGTGGATGGTGGTGGATTGACTGGTTGACTGACTTATTAGTGAACTGGTGCTGAGTTATGGACTGCTTGATTGGCATTTACACACACACACACACACACACACACACACACACACACACACACACACACACACACACACACCACACACACACACACACACACACACACACACACACACACACACCTCCAGCTGCCAGCCGTGTGAGGGGTGCCTGGAAAGTGGGGGCAGCGGACAGAGGGGGTGCCGGGGAGGTAGTGAGGGGGAGGGCGGAACGGGGGGGGTGCCATCTAGGGTTGGCACTGTGCCAGACATCTAAGCCTACCTCCCACCGTGGCTCTCTCTCCCTGCTCCAGCCTCTAGCCAGTCATCCCACAACACTCAGCTCAATGCTCGTCTCGTGTTAAAACATCCCTGAGATTAGGATCACCTGGGGAGCTTAGTTAAGTGTTTGTGCTGTAAGATCACGTCTTTGTCTCTCTCTATATTTGTGAGATCAGGTTCACTTGCTTAGCTCAGTTGTCTCAGTATTAAACATTAAGATCATGCCTTTGTCTCAGTGTGTGTGTGTGTGTGTGTGTGTGTGTGTGTGTGTGTGTGTGAGATTAGGACATAATCTCAATATTATAACTGGGATCATTTTAAGTGTGTCCCTTGACGGTCTGAGACTAGGATCACTCTCAGCTGCATTAATCTCACTTGGCATTGTGTAAGACCTCGTGTGTGTGTGTGTGTGTGTGTGTGTGTGTGTGTGTGTGGTCCATGACCTCCCCAGTCTTCTTGGGGGGGGGAGGTCAAGGTCACTTCCTTCAGTGCTTATTCCCCTACCCCTCTCTCTCTCTCTCTATATATATTTGTATTCACTGTATCACAATTTACTGGATAAACCGGGACTAAATCTCGCTTTAAATATATCTTGTCTTTCATGTGAGATAATTGTAAGAGAGTGAATCATAAAGTCTGAGAAAAATGAGAAATTGGGGAGAAATAAATGAGAATAGTGACGTGAATATTAATGAGACGATGATAATAATGATGATGATGATAATAATGATGATGATGATGATAATAATAATAGGAAGGTCAGAATTGTACAATAACAGGATGGCCTACAATAACAGGTGGACAATAACAGAGTGGCCACAATAACAGGGTGGCCACAATAACAGGATGGCCTCACTATCAGGATGGCCACAATAACAGAGTGGCCACAATAACAGAGTGGCCACAATAACAGGATGGCCACAATAACAGAGTGGCCACAATAATGATCGGCCACTCTCAACCATTTCATTTTGTGGAAATTGGAAATGAACTTTTAATTTTCGTTATTCAGTCAATTAAAACTTTGTCGTGGTTGTGGGGGGTGTGGGAGGGCGGGGGGGCGTGGTTAGGGAGGAGGAGGCAGGGGTGCAGGGGGCGTGGCGTGGCGAGGCAGGGAGGGGGTGGGTGTAGGGGGAGGAAAAGTGGGTGTTAGTACAGAGCTTTTCCCAGTACCCTCCTCCCCCCCTCCCCTCCCCCTCCACCCCCTACCCTCCCCCGGGCCTAATTTATTTTATTATCACTATGCTATTAACTATTGTATTTACCTGTTGTATTGTGGTCTATTATTATTGTATAAATGTATTGTTGTGTTGTGGTAAATGGTTCAAATCAGGCGTATTTGTGAAATGTTTAGGCGTATTGTGAAATGTTTAGGCGTATTTGTGAAATGTTTAGGCGTATTGTGAAATGTCACCTCATTCCCAACCCCCAGGTAACCTAGGTATAACACACACACACACACACACACACACACACACACACACACACACACACACACACACACACTACACACTGGTCTTTATAACGTAAATGGTGTTGCGTGATACAAAATCTGGCAGAAAAGTCGAGTCAGGAGCCATTTGGGGAGGGAGAGGAGGTAAGGGAGGAGGGAAGGGGGTGTTATATGTCAGCCTACCTTCCTCCTCCCTCCCTTCCTCCCTCCCTCTCCCTCCTCTGCTTGCGTGATGGAGGAGGGAAAGGGGGAGGAGGTTGGGAGGGTTATGGTAGTGGGTGGATGGGGGGGTGTGTGGTTAAAGGTCATTGTGGTTTAGCTGTTCATACATACATACATACATACATACATACATACATACATACATACATACATGACTACGAGGTCTGAGGTGAAGGGTTAAGTCATCGTACTCAAGGGGTTAAGTCATCATACTCTAAGGGTTAAGTCATTGTACTCAAGGGGTTAAGTCATCATACTCTAAGGGTTAAGTCATCGTACTCAAGGGGTTAAGTCATCATACTCTAAGGGTTAAATCATCGTACTCAAGGGTTAAGTCATCATACTCTAAGGGTTAAATCATCGTATCAAGGGGTTAAGTCATCATACTCTAAGGGTTAAATTATCGTACTCATTATACTTCGAACGTCATGAAACTGTGTGTGTGTGTGTGTGTGTGTGTGTGTGTGTTGTGTGTGGTACAGAATGGGTGAGTGGGTGGGTTTTAGGATTTAGAAAGGCATGTCGAAGTGGGCGGCTGGGTGGGGTGGGTGGGTGGGTTGGGTGGGTTGGTGGGTGGGTGGTGGATGGGTGGGTTTTAGAGAGCCGGGATGCGTGGGATGGAGTGTAATAGGGATCGGTGGGCGGGGTGTGGGCAGGGTTATGGATGGGTGGATGGGTCGGTGGGTGTAAGAATAGTCGGGTAGGTTTGGGTGGGCTGGGTGACTAACCGGGTGGGCGGGTAGGTGGGTTAGATCTGGGAGGTTGGGTCTGGTCTGGGTGGGGCAGGGTGGGTGGGGTGGGCGGGGTGGGTGTAGAGTTTGGTTGGAGTAGATCAATACCAACCCAGGTCAGCTTCTCTCCAGTGCTGATTGTGGACCCCCCTCTCTCTCTCTCCTTCCCCTCCCATTCCCCCCATCCTTCCCTCTCTTGCTCCTTCTTCCCCTCCTCCTTCCCACCTTTCCCACCATTCTTCTCACTCTTCCTCCCCTTCCTTCTTCCTTATCTTCCCTCCCTCTTCTTCTCCCTCCTTCTCCCTTCTTTCCTCTTTCCCTCTTCCTTCCACTTCCCCCCCTTGTCTCACCTTGCGCACACACACACACACACACACACACACACTCCTCATGTGTATATGTGTGCGTGTTTAGGTAATACATGGTTTTGGATATGCACGCAGGCACTTGGGTTTGTTGAGTGTGTGTGTGTGTGTGTGTGTGTGTGTGTGTGTGTGTGTGTGTGTGTGTGTGTGTGTGTGGATGTTAAAGTGAACATTAAAATTTTCAAGTTCTGTTTAGTCTGCCTCCCTCCCCCCTCCCCTCACCTCACCCCCT
This sequence comes from Homarus americanus, assembly GCF_018991925.1. Lineage (NCBI taxonomy): Eukaryota > Metazoa > Arthropoda > Malacostraca > Decapoda > Nephropidae > Homarus > Homarus americanus. The sequence continues at coordinate 2,870,749 of NW_024742338.1, forward strand.
CCCCCTCCCTCCTCACCCCAGGAAGGTAAGGAAATAAATAAATAAAGGAACATCTGGCTGTAAAGTGCATTTTATTGTTAAGTAATGTTACACCCTGTCCAGGTTATTGTGCAGTAAAGTATTCAATAAAGTGAGCTAATATATTGTCTTTATTTATTCACTATATTGACGTTATCATTTGTTGTGTGTGTGTGTGTGCACCTGACGTTACAGTTGAGGAAGTGAAAGTGATCAAGTACAGTGTCGGCTGTGGTGTCTCCTTAGGTTAGGTTACTTTAATTCACTATAAGTCACTGTAACTCAATAGAACTAAATGTAAGTCACTTCATGTCATTAAAAGACAGTACACTTTGTCACCATAAGTCACTATAAGTCACCATAAGCCACCATAAGTCACCATAAGCCACCATAAACCACCATAAGTCACCATAGACACACCAAGAGTCACCATAGGCACACCATAAGTCACCATAGGCACACCATAAGTCACCATAAGTCGCCATAAACCACCAAAATCATCATAAGTCACCATAGTCTTTCCATAAGTCACCTTAAGCCACCATCAGTCACCATAAACCATCATAAGCCATTATAAGTCACCATAGGCCACCATAAGTCACCATAGACACACCACAAGTCACCATAAAGCACCATAAGTCACCATAAAGAAACATAAATCACCATAAATCACTATATATCACCATAAGTCACTATAAGTCACAATAAACCACCATAAGACCGTAAATCACCATAAGTCACCATAAGTCACAATAAGCCACCATAAGTCACCATAAATCACCATAAATCACCATAAATCACCATAAGTCACCATAAATCACCATAAGTCAGGTTCAGCTTTAGTGTCGAATGAATCTCTGAGTTGAGGGAAAAATTACAGAGGTTATTTAACCTGAGTAAATACATGCCTGTGTATACATAGTGTACCCAGTGTATGTATCATGTATGTGTGTTCCCTTATGTGCTGTGTATGTATCTTGTATGTATGCTCCCTTATATGCTGTGTGTGTATGTGTTATGTATGTATGTATGTAAGTAAGTAGGTAAGTATGTATCTATGTATGTATATATATGTAAGGGGTAGATTAAGAGTTATCTGTACAAGAGAGAGAGAGAGAGAGAGAGAGAGAGAGAGAGACAAAAAAGAGAAAGAGAGAGAAAGAAAGAAAGAGAGAGAGAGAGAGAAAGAGAGGGAAAGGCGTAAATTGGATGGCCACTTTTTAACACTATCGTAATTAGTCTCTTAAAGGTGGCGGCTGAGACGGTGACAATAGTGATGGTGATAATGGTGATGGTGATAATGGTGATGGTGATAATGGTGATGGTGATAATGGTGATGGTGATAATGGTGATGGTGATAATGGTGATGGTGATAATGGTGATGGTGATAATGGTGATGGTGATAATGGTGATGGTGATAATGGTGATGGTGATGGTGATGGTGATAATGGTGATGGTGATAATGGTGATGGTGATAATGGTGATGGTGATAATTGATGGTGATAATAATGATGGTAGAGTAATGATGATGGTGATAATGGTGATGGTGATGATAGTGATGGTGATAATAGTGATGGTGATAATGGTGATGGTGATAATATTGATGGTGATAATGGTGATGGTGATAATGGTGATGGTGATAATGTGATGGTGATAATGGTGATGGTGATAATGGTGATAGTGATAATGGTGATGAGTGATAATGGTGATAGTGATAATGGTGATGGTGATAATGGTGATGTAAGTGATAATGGTGATATGGTGATAATGGTGATGGTGATAATGGTGATGGTGATAATAATGATGGTGATAATGGTGATGGTGATGGTGATGGTGATGATAGTGATGGTGATAATAGTGATGGTGATAATGGTGATGGTGATAATATTGATGGTGATAATGGTGATGGTGATAATGGTGATGGTGATAATAGTGATGGTGATAATGGTGATGGTGATAATGGTGATGGTGACAATAGTGATGATGATAATAGTGATGGTGATAATGGTGATGGTGATAATGGTGATGGTGATAAAGTACAGTACAGGTATAGTGTTGACCTGAGATATTCCCAACTGTTGCGACACCCCCCTCCCCTCCTTCCTCCCCCTCCTTCCCCCCTCCTTCCTCCACCTCCTCCTTCCTCCCCTTCCCTCAACCTTCCCCACTCACATCCCCTCCCCTCCACCCCCCTCTTTGCATGACGCCACCCGCAGTCCACCACAACAAATCCGCTATGAGAGAGAGAGAGAGAGAGAGAGAGAGAGAGAGAGAGAGAGAGAGAGAGATACTGTACTATTTGAGTTAGAGAGTTAGAGAGAGAGAGAGTTAGAGAGAGAGAGAGAGAGAGGTCAGGTGTATTAACCCTCGCCACAGGTAGGTGGGGGTCGCTCTACCTGCTTAATGAGAGAGTGGCGGCGTGAGCACCTGTCGATGTATGTCTGTCTGTCACGGCAGTGTAATAATAATAATAATACTAATAATAATAATTAACGGTTTATTGAAAAAAATTCTGCAGCCCAAAGGCTGAAAATATACATTGGACATAAATTGCTTATTACATACATTGGTGGTTTAACAAAAGCCTTCATTAGAGAAAGGTAAAGGAACATACAGATTAATGTAGGTGTTGAACAGCAAACACGTAGTGTAGTAACTCCCTCCCAGATGGTGTTAGGAGGAACTCACGTGGTGTAGTAATTTGCGGTTTATTGAAGAGCTTGGCAGCCAGAAAAGGAACACAGATAATGTAGGTGTTGAACAGCAAACACGCAGTGTAGTAACCTCCCAGATGGTGTTAGGAGGAACTCACGTGGTGTAGTGGAAGTTCCCCAGAGATGGTGTTATGGGGACTCACGGTGTAGTAACTAGCGGTTTATTGAAAAGAGCTTGGCAGCCAGAAGGCTGAAAATATACAGTTACATATTTGGGGAAATGGGTTTCGAATACAAATAATATACAAGTAAATATGGGTGATACAAATAAGATATATATAATAATCCAGGTGGGGAAAAAGCCAAACTACAGTCTGGCTTCCCAACATAGTGATAAAGCAAGAAAAGTTTTACTGGGAGTGAATACACTGTGGTTTATTACAAGTTATTACAATTTTACAATGGTTGGGACTGGCTGTTCTTATATGACTGCCTCGTGCACGTATGGGCTGGATGCGGTTGTGTGCCTGAACAGCAATTCTCGGGCTAGGATCCTAGGTGTAGTAGGAGCCGGTGTCGAGGATGGTGTAGAAGCCTACCAAATTTGCAGATGAGTCGTGGTGATGGTCAGTGAGAGTCGAAAGGGTCAGTGTGTTGAGCGGCTTGACATGTGGAGTAGGAAGGAGAGAATAATCTTGCATGCCCACCCTTTTTCAGCGTTGTGTGTGGCATTTAGGAGTGAAGACCAGGTGTGGGAGGCATAGGTGAGCTTTGGGAAGTATGAATGTTGTGTAAACACTGGTGAGCTTCGGGTGCAGGAACCTGGGTGGACTTGAGTCGGCGAGGAGGTGGAGACGGAAACTGGAGGATTTGACAACTTCACTGACGTGTGGTTTCCACCTAGTTTGTTGTCTATGGTGATGCCGAGGAGCTTGTGAATTTGGCACAACCTGGAGTGGTCGGACCTAGAGTACGGAAGGAGTGTGGGACAATGTCGGAGGAGAAAGGTTGATGTGCATAACCATGGTCTTGGCATGGTTGATGCAGACATGGTTGTTGGTGGCCCAGTTTTGGAGACTCTAACAAATCTTGAAGGGCGGCATAGTTGGGAGCAGAATTGTTGACGCTGTGATCCCAATGGTGAGTCGTTTCCATTGGGGATATTTCTAGCTTAGCAGGGTTTCCAGGGCGTCATTGATGAGCATGGGCGAAGCACAGAGGGTCCATTTTGGTGCCTTTGGGGACGTGCCACAGGTGAGTGACTGAAAGGTGGAGACAGCCCTCGGAAGCGTAAGCAGCTTAAGGTCGGTCACTGAGGAAGCTCAGTTAGTGTATAAGATTCTCCTAGCTCAGAAAGGTCAATAGCTTTGTTGATGATTATATTGGTGGTCGACCAGGTCGAAAACGTTTTAGTGAAATCAATGAAGGCGACAGCTACAGACGTTTTTCGTTTCGAGATGGCGGTGAAGAGCGTAATCGAGAAAGTTTCGACACATTGTGCAGAGTGTGGAGGAAGCTTTGTGTTGCCAAATTGTTGAGGGCTCCATGACCCTGCAATATCAGCATAAGCCCAGTCGAACACAAAACTTTCACAGATTAGGCTGGGTATTGGGGTGATTGCAACAGGTCGCAGCTGATTTAAGGATTGTGGGCTGGTTGACTGAGCACCGGTGATGAAGACAGAGGTCTTCCAGTCAGCTGGGCATCTGGCTTGACTGAGAGAAGCATTGATGATGGAGCATAGGGTTTAGGCAAGCCTGGGGAGTAATCCCTTGAAGAGTTTCTATTGCAAGTCAATGGGGGTGGTAGAGTTGCCACCTGAAGCCCAGCGTTTGTTACTTCAGCAAAATTCTTCCACTAAGCCGTGGGGAAGGGGGGCCGGAAAGCAGGGAGAGGATGCCGCCGGGGAGCACGGCATATAGTAGCGAAATGGTTATTTGTTTGCTCAGCTGCGTCAACATTAGTGGAGATGGCTGGTGAAGGGGAGGGGTATTCCGTATTGTTTAGTCCACAGAGTTCTTAAGCCATCGCTCATAGACTGATGTTATTCGTTTGGTGGTGTTGTAATTTGCCAGCAGGGACCCTTGCGTGTGTATTTCATGGATGACCCGGGTTATGAAGGGACCTGTATTGATGTTGAGATGAAAAGGCCTTGCCTCTGCTGCATAAAGTTCTTTGATCCGAGTGGTGTGATTCGGCAAAGTCGGCTGGTGAACGACGGACTCTCGGGAAGGAAGTGCGGTGAGCCTTCGCGGGTGGTGTTGGTTAATTTTTATCCATTTGGTTTCTAAACATCCAGCCGCCAAGTACTTTCCAGTCCAGGATGAAGAAACCATCCACTGCCCCAAGAGTGCTTACACTGCAGAGTCAGTAATCGGCCTGTAGGTCTTGATGTAGGGTCTCTGTACTTGGAGTGGGCAGCCGGGGACCAGAGCACTGATATGCGTAAAAGGCTACAATCTGATAGAGTAGCTGTAATGAGTGTGTGGTTGGTACCGGTCCACTAAGCCGATGATAAGGCCGGCGCGGCTTGACCGTGTGTGGGAAGGTCACAACTTGTGATAGTGATAGCTGGTCCCGGATATCAGTGGTATCAATTTCACCAAAATCCTCATAATACTTAACTTCTGGCACAGGGTACCCAACTTGAGGTACTGAGGTGGTAATGGTACGCATTTGATAAGAGGTTCAGGGTGAGCGAGGCGGATGGTATGCCACACAGATTATGATGATGGAAGCAGGTGGCGCGAGGGCTGGTAAGCACAACAACACGTACCCATAAGTAATGCTTCCACATCTGCCGGACTTGAACATCCAGGCGATGTATGAGGTCATCTTGGACAGAAGAGGGCGCCCACAGCCTATGTGAACGAAGGTGATGAAAGAGTTGATATCCTCAATATGACACACGTTTCAGGCACAATTTGGTTAAGCCTCGGCGCGGTAAAACGACGTCGCGTGCCGTGACCTGATCAGGCTGCCAGCTCGTCGAATCCCATAGCTAGAAGGATGCTGAAGCAGCAGTAGAGACGGGGAGATCATAATGGCATATCCGTGGAACTTCAGTGTGTGTGTGTGTGTGTGTGTGTGTGTGTGTGTGTGTGTGTGTGTTTAGGCTTTTCTTTTCACAGGAGAGAGAGAGAGAGAGAGAGAGAGAGAGAGAGAGAGAGAGAGAGAGAGAGAGAGAGAGAGAGTACAATACCATCACCAACATCAGTATATAGAAGACTCATTAATTAGAAGAGAAAGGGGAGAAAAGACTCAAAGAGAAGGGGAGATGAGGGGGAGAGGGGAGGAGAGGGGAGGGCAGGATATAGAGAAACTTAGAGAGAGAAGGAGGGAGAGAAATAACAGGGAAGGAAGGAGGGGGAGGAGGTGGGGAGGAGGGGAAGTATAAGAATGACCAGAGATGGGGGAGAAGGAGGGGAGGGGGGAGGAGGTGAAGGGGCAAAGCAAGGAGGGGAGGGGGAAGATAAGGTGGAGAGGAGGAGAAGGGGAGCTTCAGGAGAGTAAGAGGAGGGGGAGGGAGAAGACAAGATGAGACGAGGAGGAGAAGGAGGATTAGGGGGAGGGGGAAGGAGGGGGAAGGAGGAGGAAGGAGGGGAAGGAACATCAAACGCTTCCAAGTTAAAGAGACATAAATGAGTTTTTAAATTTCTTTCTTTCTTTTTTCTTTTTTTCTTACTTTCTTTCTTTTTTCTTTTCACACACCAAGTTACATAAACATCATAATTACAATATACCCAGACTGACGAACGCACGGACGGACGGACACGTTTTATGTATTACGAGGTTGTTAGTGAAACGTGATGGCATGTGTCCGTAGAGTTATGAGAGAGAGAGAGAGAGAGAGAGAGAGAGAGACACAATATCACCACTACGAACGATCATTATCACCAGACATCTCTCTCCACACTCCATATACAACGCAGTCAATATTACCTACGCCAGACGCAGGTTCGCCAGGTGTTCTAATGCTCACCCTGGCGGTAGGTTAGGTTAAGTGAGCGAGGGTCTACAGTACACAAAGCAGGTGATGTATGGAGGTTGGCTATTGGCCAGCTTTGAGAATCGATAGCCAATAGGAGGTCAGCTTTTTACTCTTTGTTTACGCGTGAGGGCTAAATATAGTGTGATATATTAATGTAGGCCTAATATATCAATAAACATATCAATATAGGCCTAATATATCAATAAACATATCAATATAGGCCTAATATATCAATAAACATATCAATATAGGCCTAATATATCAATAAACATATCAATATAGGCCTAATATATCAATAAACATATCAATATAGGCCTAATATATCAATAAACATATCAATATAGGCCTAATATATCACAAAACATATCAATATAGGCCTAATATATCAATAAACATATCAATATAGGCTAATATATCAATAAACATATCAATATGGGCTAATATATCAATAAACATATCAATATAGGTCTAATATATCAATAAACATATCAATATAGGCCTAATATATCAATAAACATATCCAATATAGGCCTAATATATCAATAAACATATCAATATAGGCCTAATATATCAATAAACATGTCAATATAGGCCTAATATATCAATAAACATATCAATATAGGCCTAATATATCATGAAACATATCAATAGGCCTAATATATCAATAAACATATCAATATAGGTCTAATATATCAATAAACATATCAATATAGGCCTAATATATCAATAAATATATCAATATAGGCCTAATATATCAATAAAACATATCAATATAGGCCTAATATATCAATAAACATATCAATATAGGCCTAATATATCAATAAACATATCAATATAAGCCTAATATATCAATAAACATATCAATATAGGCCTAATATATCAATAAACATGTCAATATAGGCCTAATATATCAATAAACATATCAATATAGGCCTAATATATCAATAAACATATCAATATAGGCCTAATATATCAATAAACATATCAATATAGATCTAATATATCAATAAACATATCAATATAGGTATAATATATCAATAACATATCAATATAGGCCTAATATATCAATAAACATATCAATATAGGCCTAATATATCAATAATATATCAATATAGGCAATATATCAACAAACATATCAATATAGGCTAAATATCAATAACATATCAATATAGGCCTAATATATCAATAAACATATCAATATAGGCCTAATATATCAATAAACATATCAATATAGGCCTAATATATCAATAAACATATCAATATAGGCCTAATATATCAATAACATATCAATATAGGCCTAATATAAGAGAATATAGACCTAATTTATCCTATTATAAACAGTATATCATCAGAATATATCAATTTATATCATGCCAGTTGTGGGAGATAATATGTCATGATAGAAAATTATATTATAAAAGGTGGGTTAGGTTAGGTTAGGTTAGGTTACAGTGTTATATTGCAGTGATTCGTTTATATCAATGGTGTGTTGTTGTGTGTGTGTGTGTGTGTGTGTGTGTGTGTGTGTGTGTGTGTGTGTGTGTGTCTGTCTGTCTGTCTGTCTGTCTGTCTGTTTTCTTTTCATTCTGTCTATCTGTCTCCAGTTTGACTCTCTCTTTATTAACTTGAGTCAATCATTAAGTAAGTAGATTGACTTACTATACCTTGAAATACCTGAGGTCGTGGACCTCGCGTGACTTACGACAATTCTACTTAATTCCTTTAAACTTTTACCACAAATAGAGAATTAAGGGATACTTATGTCGTTTGTAAGTATATTAAGTGATGTTTATAAGTGTGTGTGTGTGTGTGTGTGTTTATAAGTGTGTGTGTGTGTGTGTGTGTGTGTGTGTGTGTGTGATGATTAATCTCTTGATGTTTGTGGTGGGGTAGGGGTGTGGTGGTGTGGGTGTGGGTGTGGTGGTGTGGGTGTAGGGTGTGGTGGTGTGGGTGTAGGGTGTGGTGGTGTGAGTGTAGGGGTGTGGTGGTGTGGGTGTGGGGTGTGGTGGTGTGGGTGTGGGGTGTGGTGGTGTGGGTGTGGGGTGTGGTGTGGTGTGGGTGTGGGGTGTGGTTGTGTGGGTGTGGGGTGTGGTGGTGTGGGTGTGGGGTGTGGTGGTGTGGGGTGGGGTGTGGTGGTGTGGGTGTGGGGTGTGGTGGTGTGGGGTGGGGTGTGGTGTGGTGTGGGTGAAGGGTTGGTGTGGTGTGGGTGTGGGGTTGGTGGTGTGGGTGTGAGGGGTGTGGTGGTGTGGGTGTAGGGTGTGGTGGTGTGGGTGTGGGGTGTGGTGGTGTGGGTGTGGTGGTGTGGTGTAGGGTGTGGTGGTGTGGGTGTGGGGTGTGGTGGTGTGGGTGTGGGGTGGTGGTGTGGGTGGGGTGTGGTGGTGTGGGTGTGGGGTGGTGGTGTGGGTGGGGGTTGTGGTGTGGTGTGGGTGTGGGGTGTGGTGGTGTGGGTGTGGTGTGGTGGTGTGGGTGTGTAGGTGTGGTGGTGTGGGGGGTGGGGGTGTGGTGGTGTGGGTGTGGGGTGTGGTGGTGTGGGTGTGGGGTGTGGTGGTGTGGGTGTGAGGTGGTGGTGTGGGTGTGCGGTGTGGTGGTGTGGGGGTGGGGTGTGGTGGTGTGGGTGTGAGGGTGTGGTGGTGTGGGTGTAGGGTGTGGTGGTGTGGGTGTAGGGTGTGGTGGTGTGGGTGTGGGGTGTGGTGGTGTGGGTGCAGGGGTGTGGTGGTGTGGGTGGGGGTGTGGTGGTGTGGGTGTGCGGTGTGGTGGTGTGGGGTGGGGTGTGGTGGTGTGGGGTGGGGTGTGGTGGTGTGGTGGGGTGTGGTGGTGTGGGTGAGGAGTGGTGGTGTGGGGGATGGGGTGTGGTGGTGTGGGTGGGGGTGTGGTGGTGTGGGTGTAGGGGTGTGGTGGTTTGGGTGTAGGGTGTGGTGGTGTGGGTGTAGGGTGTGGTGGTGTGGGTGTAGGGGTGTGGTGGTGTGGGGTAGGGTGTGGTGGTGTGGGTGTAGGGGGTGTGGTGGTGTGGGGTGGGGTGTGGTGGTGTGGGGTGGGGTGTGGTGGTGTGGGTGTGGGGTGTGGTGTGGTGTGGGGTGGGGTGTGGTGGTGTGGGGTGTGGGGTGTGTGGTGGTGTGTGGGGGTTGGGGTGTGGTGGTGTGGGTGTAAGACGTGGTGGTGTGGTTGTAAGACGTGGTGGTGTGGGTGTAAGACGTGGTGTTGTGGGTGGGTGTGGTGGTGTGGGTGTAAGACGTGGTGGTGTGGGTGAAGGTGGTGGCGTGGGTGTAAGACGTGGTGTGTGGGTGTAAGACGTGGTGGTGTGGGTGTAAGACGTGGTGTTGTGGGTGTAGACGTGGTGGTGTGGGTGTAAGACGTGGTGGTGTGGGTGTAGGTGTGGTGGCGTGGGTGTAGAACGTGGTGGTGTGGGTGTAAGACGTGGTGGTGTGGGTGTAGACGTGGTGTTGTGGATGTAAGACTGGTGGTGTGGGTGTAAGACGTGGTGGTGTGGGTGTAAGACGTGGTGGTGTGGGTGTAAGACGTGGTGGTGTGGGTGTAAGACGTGGTGGCGTGGGAGGGGCGCGCGTGTCCACCATGCCCAGCTAGGCGCGCCTCGCTTTAAAGCTGTTGTGTTCCCCACAACCACCAGGCGTGTTTGGGGGGGAGTTACTTCCTTCTACTAGCTCTACTACTATCACTATTAATACAAACTACTACTATTACTACTAGCACACTACTACTACTAGAACGGCAGAGTACCACCATTCTATCTCTCCTTCCTCAAATCCTGCATCCTCCCTCCTCCCCCTTCTGCAGTTGCACAGTGGCTGGGTGGTGCAGTAGTCATAGCGGCAGCAGGACCACCAGGTTTCGCATCCCCCTCTCCCCTCCCCATCCTCCCCCTTCCCTTTCCCCCTGTCCCTAAGAGGATCCTCTTTAACTTTGGGCTAGTGAGAACATGACCCTTCCCCCCCTCCCTTCCTTCCTTCCCCTCCCTCACCCCTCCTCACCCCTCCCTCACCCCTCCCCTCCCCCCTTCTCTCCCTGTGTGTTGTTGTCATTGTTGTAGTGTTTGTTTGTTTATGTTGTGTACCTGTGTCAACTGTCTCCATCTACCCCTTCTCCTACTTACCTGGCTCATCTACCGACCCGTGGGGAGGGGGTGTGTGATGGGGAGGGTGTGTGATGGGGGAGGGGGTGTGTGGGGAGGGTGTGTGATGGGAAAGGGGTGTGGTGATGGGAGGGGTGTGGTGATGGGGAAGGGGTGTGGTGATGGGGGGGGGTGTGGTGATGGGGAGGGGTGGTGATGGGGAAGGGGTGTGGTGATGGGAGGGTGTGGTGATGGGGAAGGGTGTGGTGATGGGGAGGGTTTGTGGGAGGGGGTGTGGTGATGGGGAAGGGTGTGTGGTGATGGGAGGTGTGGTGATGGGAAGGGGTGTGGTGATGGGGAGGGGTGTGGTGATGGGGGAGGGTGTGGTGATGGGGAGGGTGTGGTGATGGGGAAGGGGTGTGGTGATGGGGAGGGTGTGGTGATGCGGAGGGGGTGGTGATGGGGGAGGGTTTGGTGATGGGGAGGGGTGTGGTGATGGGGAGAGGGGTGTGGTGATGCGGAGGGTGTGGTGATGGGGAGGGGGTGTGGTGATGCGGAGGGGGTGTGGTGATGGGGAAGGGGTGTGGTGATGGGGAGGGTGTGGTGATGAGGAGGAGTGTGGTGATGGGGAAGGGGTGTAGTGGGGAGGGTGTGGTGATGGGGAAGGGGTGTGTGGTGATGGGAGGGGGTGTGGTGATGGGGAGGGAGAGTGTGGTGATGGGGAAGGGTGTGGTGGGGAGGGGGTGTGTGGTGATGGGGAGGGAGGTGTGGTGATGGGGAAGGGGTGTGGTGATGGGGAGGGTGTGGTGATGGGGAGAGAGAGTGTGGTGATGGGGAGGGGGTGGTGAGGGGTGTGGTGATGGGGAGGGTGTGGTGATGGGGAGGGGTGTGGTGATGGGGGAAGGGGTGTGGAGATGGGGAGGGTGTGGTGGAGGAGATGTGGTGATGGAGGGTGTGGTGATGGGGAGGAGAGTGTGGTGATGGGGAGGGAGTGTGGTGATGGGAAGGGTGTGGTGTGGGGAGGGTGTGGTGATGGGGAGGTGTGGTGATGGGGGAGGGTGTGGTGATGGGGAGGTGGTGTGGTGATGGGGGGTGTGGTGATGGGGAGGGGTGTGGTGATGGGAGGAGGTGTGGTGATGGGGGAGGGTGTGGTGATGGGGAGGGTGTGGTGATGGAGAGGGGTGTGGTGATGGGGAGGGTGTGGTGATGGGGAGGGTGTGGTGATGGGGAAGGGTGTGGTGATGGGGAGGTGTGGTGGGGAGGAGGCATTGAGGTGTTATTTACCTGGCTATAAGGGAGGAGGGTCCCTTAGTCCTATAGGGAACTCTCGCCCTCCTTTACATCAACCAGCCCTTTTGAATAGTGGAGCCCAGGAGGGGTGAGGGAGGTGAGGAGAGGGGTAGGGAGAGGGTGAGAGGGAGGGTAGGGAGGGTGGTGGGTGAAAGGAGGAGGGGCGGGGGAGGTTGTACTGGAGACAGTACCCCGCAGGCTGTGTGTGTGTGTGTGTGTGTGTGTGTGTGTGTGTGTGTGTGTGTGTGTGTCATACTATCTCTTGAAGGCGTTCTCTATGCTGTCTCTCTCAACCTCCAGTAAGTGTCTCTCACCCTCTACTGTCTCTCACCGCTACTGTCTCTAACCTCTACTGTCTCTCACCCTCTACTGTCTCTCACCCTCTACTGTCTCTCACCCTCTACTGTCTCTTCTACTGTCTCTCACCCTCTACTGTCTCACCCTCTACTGTCTCTCACCCCTCTACTGTCTCACCCTCTACTGTCTCTCACTCTCTACTGTCTCTCACTCTCTACTGTCTCTCACCCTCTACTGTCTCTCACCTCTACTGTCTCTCACCTCTACTGTCTCTCACCCTCTACTGTCTCTCCCCCTCTGTCTCTCACCCTCTACTGTCTCTCCTCTCTACTGTCTTTCATTCTCCTACTGTCTCACCCTCTACTGTCTCACCCTACTGTCTCTCCTCTCTACTGTCTCTAACCCTCTACTGTCTCTCACCTCTACTGTCTCCTAACCCTCTACTGTCTCTCACTCTCTACTGTCTCTCACCCTCTACTGTCTCTCACCCTCTGTCTCTAACCCTCTACTGTCTCTCACTCTCTACTGTCTCTCACCCTCTACTGTCTCTAACCCTCTACTGTCTCTCACTCCTACTGTCTCTCACCCTCTACTGTCTCTCACCCTCTACTGTCTCTCACTCTCTACTGTCTCTCACCCTCTACTGTCTCTCACTCTCTACTGTCTCTCACCCTCTACTGTCTCTCACCCTCTACTGTCTCTCAGTTTCGGGGTAATTTGTGTGTCTTTGGCGAGATTGTGTTCACATGTAGAGACTGTGTACATGAGGGTTTCTGTACACATGTTGGGCTCTGTACACATGTAGGGTCTGTGTACCCATATATAAATATGTACATGGATACTCAATGTAAACAAACACACACACACACACACACACACACACACACACACACACACACACACACACACACACACACACACACACACACACACACACACACACATACACAGCGACTCTTAATCCAGGAAATTGACACCAAGTAACCGTTGCGGGAAGCTCGCTATTTTGGGGCTATTTTTAAGGGAGTCTATTTTTGGGGGCTATTTTAAGGAGTCTATTTTGGGGCTATTTTAAGGTGTTTATTTGGGGCTATTTTAAGGAGGTTTGTTGGGGCTATTTTTAAGGGAGGTTTGTTGGGGCTATTTTTAAGGGAGGTTTGTTGGGGCTATTTTTAAGGGAGGTTTGTTGGGGCTATTTTTAAGGTGTCTATTTTTGGTGATGGGCCTAAGTATTTGGGTATGGGGTCTATTTTTTGGGGGAGGGCTGGGTCGGTTTCTTTTGGGAGGTGGGGAGGCTGAACTAAACCTGTGTTAATATACTTGCCATTGTCTGTTAACCTTAGTATTTATTCATATCAGTAAGAACAGGTGGAAAAGTAAGTCTGTCTGTCTCTGTCTGTCTGTCTGTCTGTCTGTCTGTCTGTCTGTTTTGATTACATCCTGTCACCCCGAGCAACCTTACCACATTCAATATTTCAGGTTTACATAACATTAAACAGAAAACAAACAACGTTAAAATATCTCAGAAAATGGGAATATTAATAATTTAGAATAATATGAATGACTCGATAACCAATGAATAATCTTGAAATAATCGAGAATTGAATTTATTATTTAATATTTGATTACTCGAGTGTAACCCGGGTCTAAGATCGATTACGCCACCGTGACGTCACCCCTAAATGTAAACACAGTTGGGTGCAGCGGAAGACACTGACCTGTTGTGACATCATGAACCGTTCCTGCTATGATGTCATGACTCAAGCTAACATTTTATATACGTTAAATAGCTGTATGGATAGCTGTGGGAGGTAGACAGATAACTTAACTTTTATACGTGAAAGATAAATCTCTCTATTTACCTTTTCTATTTATATACTAGAAGACTTGAGAAATAAATAGCAATAAAAATAGTCTTTGGCAACCTTAAGATGGCAACACCGGCTACGTCATCACCTCTGAACCAGCCAATCAGAAAGTGGGCGCGGTTCCAACAATAGCCGACGCTTCATAAAATCAACCATTATTTACCAATTGGAAATTTTCTTTTATGACTGCCGCCATGTTGGGTTTCCTTCCTCTTTTTTCTTATTTTGTTTCGTTCCTGGAGATTCCTTCTCTCTCTCTCTCTCTCTCTCTTTCTCTGTGGTGGAGGGGAGTGAAGGATGAGTCATGACGTCAAGAGATAGGAACCATAGATTTTTTTTAGAGACATCCATATTGAAAAAAAAGAGCCAATAGGAGTTAAGGGGAGACTTATGACTTCATGTAAGAACTAATTGGAATCTATTGATGGGAGATGGCGTCATGCAAGAACCAATTGGGCTGTATCGATGGGAGATGACGTCATGCAAGAACCAATAGGAGACTAGCAAGGGGGATGACGTCATACAAGAACCAATAAACGACTGTACGTGGGTGATGACGTAGTTGTTAATGAATTGAAGACAACCGTACGTCAGTGTGGTTGAAATACCCAATATACAGTATTCCTGGACCTGTGACCTCATGATCGATGAACCAATAGCGAAGAGCTGAATAATAGCGTTCGCCATTGAGCCAATAGCGAGCGTGAACAGGGTGATAACATCAAAAATGGCCAATAGATATACCGTGAATGCCTGATGACCTCATGATCGATGGGCCAATAGAAAGGCGGAAAATAATTGATGATGTAGACATGAAATATATAAACATGCAAGACGGAGAGAAGTGATTAGCTAACAAGTTGAATATTATAAGTTTGAAATATTGTTAAGACGAATCAAAACAAAGATTAATTAATATTTTTTTTCGAAAAGTGTGTTAGGATAGGTTAGGTCTCTTGTGTACATGCCCTATCTACCGTCTGTCTGTCTGTCTGTCTGTCTGTCTGCTTGTCTATCTATGTCTATCTTCTGTCTGTGGTTTTTCAGTTAGTCTCCCTCTGTGTGTGTGTGTGTGTGTGTGTGTGTGTGTGTGTGTGTGTGTGTGTCAGTCAAAGTCGCTCCTATATTTTATTTTCACCAGAGATAGAAAATATGTCGACACAACAAACTCTCTCTCTCCTCTCTCTCTCTCTCTCTCTCTCTTCTCTCTCTCTCTCTCTCTCTCTCTCTGGGGAGGGGTGACGCCTGCTGCACTCACCAGGTCCCAGTGAGATAGGACCTAGCACGGGGTGGATATTCGGTGGTGACGTCAGATAATCAGGTAACGCATATATGGAGCTGGAATAAAAGAGAGAGAGAGAGAGAGAGTGTGTGTGTGTGTGCACATATATAATTACCCACCATTACACAAACAACTGATGGTAAGGTAATTTAATGGCAGACTGAAGTAATCTGATTGGTGTGGATTTTCTCTGATTGGCTAGGACCTTACCTGATTGGTCAATAATCGACTTATACTGATAGATGGATTTTTTCACTGCTTCATTGATTATAGTTTTTTAAAATATTTAAGAGATGAATCTGGCAGCCGCATGACAGAGAGACACCCGGACGCTGACTGTAAAAATCAATACCGTTCACCCCGCCTTTATTACTATCTCTCTGTCTCTATCTCTTACTGTCTCTATCTCTTATTACTGTCTTTATCTCTTAGTCTCTATTCCTTTATTACTATCTCTGTCTCTATCTCTCTTTTACTGTCTTTATTCTTACTGCCTCTATCTCCCTTATTACTATCTCTGTCTCTATCTCTTATTACTGTCTTTATCTCTCTTACTGTCTCTATCTCCTTATTACTATCTCTCTCTATCTCTTTATTACTGTCTTTATCTCTTACTGTCTCTATCTCCCTTTATTATCTCTGTCTCATCTCTCTTACTGTCTCTCTATCTCCCTTTATTACTATCTCTCTGTCTCTATCTCTCTTTATTACTGTCTTATCTCTTTACTGTCTCTCATCTCCCTTTATTACTATCTCTGTCTCTATCTCTCTTTATTACTGTCTTTATCTCTTACTGTCTCTCTATCTCCCTATTACTATCTCTGTCTCTATCTCTTTATTACTGTCTTTATCTCTTACTGTCTTCATCCTTTATTACTATCTCTGTCTCTCTATCTCTCTTATTACTGTCTTTATCTCTCTTACTGTCTCTATCTCCTATACTATCTCTGTCTCTCATCTCTTATTACTGTCTTTATCTCTCCTTACTGTCTCTATCTCCTTTATTACTATCCCTGTCTCTATCTCTCTTACTGCCTCTCTATCTCCCTTTATTTTCATCTCTCTGTCTCTATCTCTCTTTATTACTGTCTTTATCTCTTTACTGTCTCTCTATCTCCCTTTATTACTATCTCTGTCTCTCTATCTCTCTTTATTACTGTCTTTATCTCTCTTACTGTCTCTCTCATCTCCCTTATTACTATCTCTGTCTCTCGATCTCTTTTATTACTGTCTTTATCTCTCTTACTGCTCTCATCTCCTTTATTACTATCTCTGTCTCTATATCTCTTTATTACTTCTCTTATCTCTTACTGTCTCTATCTCCTTTATTACTATCTCTGTCTCTCTCTATCTCTTTATTACTGTCTTTATCTCTCTTACTGTCTCTATCTCCCTTTATTACCATTCCTGTCTCTCTATCTCTCTTTATTACTGTCTTTATCTCTTACTGTCTCTCTCTATCTCCCTTTATTACTATCTCTGTCTCTATCTCTCTTTATTACTGTCTTTATCTCTCTTACTGTCTCTCTATCTCCCTTTATTACTATCTCTGTCTCTCTATCTCTCTTTATTACTGTCTATCTCTCTTACTGTCTCTCATCTCCCTTTATTACTATCTCTCTGTCTCTATCTCTTTTATTACTGTCTTATCTCTCTACTGTCTCTATCTCCCTTTATTACTATCTCTGTCTCTCATCTCTTTATTACTGTCTTTTATCTCTTACTGTCTCTTCATCTCCCTTTATTACTATCTCTGTCTTCATCTCTTATTACTGTCTTATCTCTCTACTGTCTTCATCTCCCTTTATTACTATCTCTGTCTCTATCTCTCTTTATTACTGTCTTTATCTCTCTTACTGCTTTATCTCCTTTATTACTATCTCTGTCTCTATCTCTCTTTATTACTGCTCTATCTCTTTACTGTCTCTCATCTCCCTTTATTACTATCTCTGTCTCCCCATCTCTCTCTTTATTACTGTCTTTATCTCTCTTACTGTCTCTCTCATCTCCCTTTATTACCATCTCTCTGTCTCTCTATCTCTTTATTACTGTCTTTATCTCTCTTACTGTCTCTCTCTCTCATCTCTTTATTATTGTCTCTGTCTCTCTATCTTTTTATCCCCGTCTCTATTTCATCATCCCCTGCCCTCTATCTCCATCTTTATTACTGTCTCTCACCATCCACACCAATCATCATCTTTACTCTCTATCGCTTTATTTTTTTTTAGTTTACTTATTTTAATCGTTTTATTTCTTATGATTTTTTTAGATGAATAATTTTATTTTATTTTTTTTACTTTTTTACTTTTATATTTGCTTATTTTTTTTATTGTGTTAATTTTTATTGATTTTTATCTTATTTATTTCATACGTAAATTCTTTTTAATATTATTATTTTTTGCAAGACTAGATAGATAGATAGATAGAAGGATAGACATAGATAGATAGATTATAGAGACAGACAGGTAAATACATCGTCTGATATTTTTAATAATAAAAACAACAACAACAACAACAACAACAACAAATAAATAATAATAAAATAAATAAATAATAATAATAATAATAATAATAATAATAATAATAATAATAATAATGATAATAACATTAACAATAATAATAATAATAATAATAATAATATTAATAATAATAATAATAATAACAATAACAATAGTCACAATAATAATAACAACAATAAACAGTAATAATAATAATAATAACAATAACAATAATATGCACTAATACCAGTATCCAGTAGTCATAACGCTGTATAATTACGTATCATTCACCCACAATGACCACTAATTACAGACCAGCACAGGGTCATCAATACACTGCCCGCCTCAACTGTTATTGCAATCACATAAAAAAAAGGTTATTTATTTTCATTCAAAGAGATTTATTTATTTTTTGCAGTGTCATCATGACTTGCAGAATATAAACTGTGATGTTGAGTGGTGAAATAATGTAGTAATGATGATGATGATGATGATGATGATGATGATGATGATAATAATATGATTCGCTATTCCCTTATGCCATTGACTATTGTGATTGGTTGGTGATTGAATCTTCTCCAATCAAAACCACAGTAACACAACCAATCACGTAAAGACTTGGGTTTCTTGTATGATATGGTATTGGCTATTCACCTATTCCAAATCACCCAATCACGGCAGCGATTGTATGAGAGGTGAATTATATACTCAAATCACACACACACACACACACACACACACACACACACACACACACACACACACACACACACACATATCTGATATCATTCGTTCTGTCTAGTAATTGTCTAGTTGGCAACATTTGTATTGTCCAGTAATTAGCTAACTGGTAATACTCATTCTGCCCAGTAATTGGCTAGCTGGCAACTCCTCCTGTTCAGTGATTGGTCAGCGGGCATCTCTTCCCATCCAGTAAGTGACTAGGTGGCAACCTGTCTTCGGATCAGCTGGACGATCAAAACAAATTGAGTTTTTTTCCTTCACTGTAAATTATTTCCCATTTGTGTTCTATACATTTCCTGATTATATTTTCTGTTTTTTGTTTTGTTAATTTTTTGTGTATTTCAATGTGTGATTATTATTGTTGTTGTTGTTGTTATTATTATTATTAGTGTTGTTGTTATCTTATTTGTTTATTTTTTAACCATTTTAACATTATATTGTCACATGTGTACTGTCTGTGTCTTTTTCCCCCACAAACTTTTCATAGCTCTCCTCCTCCCCCGGCTTATCGATAGTCCAGATTATCGGTAGTCCGGCTTATCGATAGTCTGGCTTATCGAGAATCCGGCATATCGATAGTCCAGCTTATCTGTAGTCCGCATGTTGAAGTCCGGCATGTCAATAGTCCGGCATATCTATAGTCCGGCATATCGAGAGTCCAGCTTATCTGGTAGTCCGGCTTATCTGTAGTCCGGCATATCTTAAGTCCGGTTTATCGGTAGTCCGGCTTATCGAATCCGGCACTTGATACGCCATTTAGGTACAGTCAGCCAAAGATGCATTAACCCCTACCTTGGCTCTCTTAATGTTAATTTTACCTGGTGAATAGGAAGGCTGTCTGTAATGGTGTTTGTGATTGGTGGATCTATTTTCTTCATTATTTAAGTACGGGGGTTTGGAAACTTCTCTCTCCCTCTCATAGACCTCTCACTAACCTCCTATCATCACCCCTACACATCTAACTCTCTCTCTCTCTCTCTTCCCCTTCAGAGTGCACACTACCCCCGTTATGGCATGACGGCTGGTTTCACTCGGGATTCGAAGGCCCAGTTACTATTAATGAAGACAGCATCAGTTTCAAGGGCGTCTGTATCAAGAAAGACGCCGACCGATACCTCCTCAAAGACAAGTAAGTAATACAGGGTGTGTGTGTGTGTGTGTGTGTGTGTGTGTGTGTGTGTGTGTGTGTGTGTCGCCTCAGTAGCTGCCTCATGAACGATATGTATGCGTGTGTAGAGTCTTGTATTATTTCAGTAGACTTGTTACACACCCGTTGTATGTCTGTGTATGATCGATGCCTCATGCAAGACTGAGCGCCGCACTCGTATATGCGTTGTATGATCCTGTGCAGTCGTGTTGCCCTTGTGTATCAATACACCCTTGTTACACGTATACATGTTTGTGTATGACTGTCTGGCGTACATGACTGTGTATGTTAGTGCGTGAACGTGTATGGCTGTATGTGCGTGTGTGAACATGTATGACTGCAATGTTAAATAGATTGATTGATAGATATGAACATACATAAAAAATACATACAAACATACATACATACATACATACATACATACAGTCTCATTTCCGTTTAAACCAATAAAATAACAAAGTAACTTAATCAACAAAGAACAAAAGCCAAACCTCAATAACGAAAAATAACAATAACGAAATAGTGAGTAAAAAAAAATAAATAAATAACGAAATATATTGGAAAACGGGAAATTAAATCAAGATGAAAGAAAACGGAGCCACGAGAGAAAACTGTTAGGGGGTAATTAATGTAATCAACCACTTGCTAACCACATTGAAACAACCAAATGAAAAAAAAAGCGATTTGACGTAGATGTGTGGAAATGTGTATGTAAAATGTGTATGTGTGGAAATGTGTATGTAAAATGTGTATGTGTGGAAATGTGTATGTAAAATGTATGTGTGGAAATGTGTATGTAAAATGTGTATGTGTGGAAATGTGTATGTAAAATGTGTATGTGTGGAAATGTGTATGTAAAATGTGTATGTGTGGAAATGTATATAGATGTGAAATATATACAGTATTTAGAAATATATGTAAATACTGTATGTTTTAATACATGGTATACTGTATATGCAATTAATACAGTGTATGGATAAATATTAATCCTTTGACTAATTGAGACAACATTATGATAGATTGTGTGTACTGTATATATGTGTGTGTGTGTGTGTGTGTGTGTGTGTGTGTGGTGAAAGATCATAGATTGGTTGGTCAATATTTAAGTAACTTTTTGTGCATATTTTAATTTATTTTATTTTTTAATATTTTAATTTTCTCATTTATTCATTTTTATTTTTGTTATTAATTTTATCTATTCTTTCATTATCATCTTTACTCTATTTTGTTGTTGTTTATTGTTATTTGTTGTTGTTTGTTGTAGTTGTAGTGGTTGTTAGGTGTTTACAGACCTGTTGACGTCACTCTTTGTTTATACTGGTGACGTCACTCTTCGTAGTAGTGGTGACGTCACGGTTTGTTTACATTGATGATTTTATAATCGTTTTGTCCTAATTGATTACGTCATAGTTGTGTATATACTGTATGATAAATGCTGGGAATGATAGTATATTGATTACGTCACAATGACCATCTTAATTAACGATGTTGTAGTTTATTGATGCATGTGACGTCATAAGTACTGCAGTGTTTATCGCCCGCCCAGTACAGTAAGTGTGTGTGTGTGTGTGTGTGTGTGTGTGTGTGTGTGTGTGTGTGTGTGTGTGTGTGTGTGTGTGTGGAATAACTTTATCTCCATAAATGACAACAGCAGAAAAAATAGCTACAATTGAGTTTAGTAAATTTTAGAATATGTTGCGTCACTGATTGCAAATTGAGAATCTATATTAGTGAAAAAAAAAGCTCTCATTTGATTTTGGTGTTGATGGTACTGGTGTTGTCTCTCTGGTAATGTACGGTAATAGAAATACTAAAATTAATTAATTATTCTTTTATTGTTTTATTTTTACACTAACTGAATAATAAAACCCATTTTAAAAGACTTTGGTAATATCCGGAGGAATTCTTGTTCCAGCTGGCGGCCAAGATTTTTTTTTATGTGATGTAGAAATATGTCAGTTTTTCTTCGCGTAAATAAAACGCCCCGGCATCCACTACACATGTTGGACTATATATATATTAAAAAATAAAAGATAAAAATAAAATATTATGAACACGAAAAAGACAGCGAAAATGGCTGGCGGGGAAATAATTCTGAATTTCATATCGTTCCAACACTTCATTTCAATTTCGGTGCAAATGTATTAAAGATGAAGTGTGCGTCGCGCGGCTCAGTCACCCGCCAGCCCTGCCTCATACCGCACGCTGCCCTGCCTCACACTCACACCACACACCTCACGCACACTGCCCTGCCTGCCTTCCTCCTCGCACCACACCTTGCCTCCACCGCACACTGCCCTGCCTCACACTGCCCTGCCTCACACTCACACCACACCCTGCCTCACACCGCACACTGCCCTGCCTCACACTCACCACACCTGCCTCACACCGCACGCTGCCCTGCCTCACATCCTAAGGGGCGGGAGGAGGAGGAGGAGGAGGATGAGATGTAGAGGAGGAAGAAGGAAGTGAGGTATAGAAGAGGAGGGGGTGACGGGAGGAAGGAGGAGGAGGAAAGGAAGAGGAGCGGGAACTGGGGAAGTGAGAGAAAGAAGGGAGGAGGAGGAGATGAAAGGGTGAGAAGAAATAACTAGATAAAATAATAAATAAAATGAATAATGATCGAATAAAATAAACTAATGGACACACAGACAGACACAGACAGACAGACACAGACAGACAGACAGACACACAGACACACAGACAGACACACACAGCAGACGACAACAGACAGACAACGACACACAGACAGACACACAGACAGACACACACACACAGACACAGACAGACACACAGACAGACAGACACAGACAGACAGACAGACAGACACACAGACAGACAGACAGACACACAGACACACAGACAGACAGACAGACAGACAGACCTGAACACTTAACACACACAACACATACACCTGAAATTTTATAATAACTAATAATATACACATTAATTAAGAGCTATTTATTACCCACAGGTGATAATTCAGGTGTGTGTGTGTGTGTGTGTGGAGAGACATATGTATACACCTGAAATATGTATAGTTTATGTATATATATGTGTGTTGGTGTTATGTATAGCCCTAACTAATGTGTATAGTGTTGTATAATAAAAAAAAAACCAATTCCTGATTTATTGTTGTGTTATAATTATGATGCAGTTATTGTATTATGTACTGAGGGTTCGGGGTGTCGGGAGTCGGGTTCGGGGTATCGGGAGTCGGGTTCGGGGTATGGGAGTCGGGTTCGGGGTATCAGGAGTCAGGTTCAGGTGTCGGGATCGGATTCGGGAGTTGGGATTTGGTTATACAGACATACACAGACAGACACAGACAAATAGACAACACAGACAGACCACAGACAGACACAGACACATAGTAGGTAACAGGTGAGGGTAAGGTGAGGAGGGAATAAAAATCAATATATAGATTTGAGGAAATTATTTTAAAATTTGGCACCAATGAGGAGAGTGAGATAGGGGGGTGAGGGAGAGATAGGGAGTGAGGATGGGGAAGTGAGAGATGGGGGAGTGAGGAGAGATAGGTGAGTAGTAGAGAGAGAAAGAAAAAAAGAAAGAGAAAGAAAGAACTAAAATCACCCCAAAAAAACTCCTCACCCTCCCCTCCCCCGTTCCGTTCCGTTCCGTTCGTCCGCCTCAGATGGGAAGAAAATAGGGCAGAAGTAGGGAAAGTTGGCGGGGACCTGAACGTGGATTGAAGGGCTGGAACGACGGCCAACGACCTAAACTTTGGCTAGGTCTGGCCTAAACTTTGACTAGGTCTGGGCTAAACTTTGGCTAGGTCTGGCCTAAACTTTGACTATTGCGGGCTGGGAGGCATCCTGGGTATAATTGTTCTTTGCCGACCCCTAAGAGAAGTGTATGGTGTAGAGGTGTATGGTAGGTGGTGTAATGGTGTATGGTGGGTGGTGTGGTAGGTGTATGGTGTATGGTGTATGTGGTGGGTGGTGTATGGTGGGTGGTGTATGGTAGGTGGTGTATGGTAGGTGTATGGTGTATGTGGTGGTGTGTGGTGGGTGGTGTATGGTGGGTGGTGTATGGTGGGTTGGTGTGGTGTGGTGGGTGTGGTGGGTTGTGGGTTGGTGGTTGGTTGGTTAGTTGTGGTTAGTTGGTGTGGTTGGTTGTGTGTGGTGGGTTGTGTGGTGTGGTGGGTGTGTGGTGGTGTGTGGTTGGTTGTGTGGTGGGTGTGTGGTGGGTGGGGGTGTGTGGTGGGTTGTGTGGTGTGTGGTGGGTGGTGTGTGGTGGGTGGGTTGTGTGGTTGGGTGGTGTGTGGTGGGTGTGTGGTAGGTGGTGTATGGTGTGTGTGGTGTATGGTGGTGGTGTATGGTGGGTGTGTGGTTGGTGTGGTGGGTGGTGTATAGTTGGGTTATGGTGGGTGGTGTGGTGGGTGTGTGGTGGGTTGGTGTGGTTGGTTGGTTGTGTGGTTGGTTGGTTGTTGTGGTTGGTGTATGGTGGTGTGGTTGTATGGTGTTGTTGGGTGGTGGTATGGTGGGTTGTTTGTGTTGGTTTTGTGGGTGGGTTTGGTTATGGTGGGTGGTTATTGTGGTTGGTTGTGTTGGGTGGGGTGTGTTGGTTGTGTGGGGTTGGTTGGTGTGTGGTTGGTGGGTGTGGTGTGGTGGGTGGTGTATGGTGGGTGGTTGTGTGGTAG
Source organism: Homarus americanus (assembly GCF_018991925.1). Classification (NCBI taxonomy): domain Eukaryota; kingdom Metazoa; phylum Arthropoda; class Malacostraca; order Decapoda; family Nephropidae; genus Homarus; species Homarus americanus. The sequence goes on from NW_024742338.1 coordinate 2,895,267, forward strand.
TTGGTTGGTGTGGTGGGTGGTGTGTGGTGGGTTGGTTGTTATGGTTGGTTGGTGTGTGGTTGGTTGGTTGTATGGTTGGTTGGTTGTGTGGTTGGTTGGTTGTGTGGTGGGTGTGGTTGTGTGGTGGGTGTTGTTGTAGTTGGTTGGTTGTGGTTGGTTGTTTGGGTTGGGTTGATTGTGTGGTTGGGTTATTGTGGTGGGTGGTTGTGGTGGGTGTGTAGTTGTGTGGTGGGTGGTTGTGTGTGGTGGGTGGTTGTGTGGTGGGTGGTTGTGTGGTGGGTGGTTGGTGGGGTTGTGTGTGGGTGGTTGTTGTGGTTGTTTGGTTGTGTGGTGGGTGGTTATGGTGGGTGGTGTGGTGGGTGGTGTGTGGTGGGTGGTGTGGTGGGTGGTTGTGGGTGGTGTGGTTGGGTTGTATGGTGTGGTGGGTGGTTGTGTGGTTGGTTGGTGTGTGGTTGGTTGGTGTGGTTGGTTGGTTGTGTGGTTGGGTTGTTGTGGTTGGTTGGTTGTGTGATTTGGGTTGGTTGTGGTTGGGGTTGGTTGGTTGGTTGGTTAGGTTGGTTGAGTTGTTGTGGTTGGTTGGTTGGTTGGTTGGTTGGGTTGTTGTGGTTGGGGTTGTGGTGGGGTTGTGTGGTTGTGTGGTGGATTGGTTGGTTGGGGTGTGGTTGGGGTTGTGGTGGGTTGTGGGTGGGTTGTGTGGTGGGTGGTGTGGAGGGTTGGTGTGTGGTGGGTGTGTGGTTGGGTTGGTTGTGGTTGGGTGTGTGGTGGGTTGGTTGTTGGGTTGTTGTGGTTGTTGTGGTTGGTTGGTTGGTGGTTGGTGTGTGGTTGGTTGGTTGGTGGGGGTTGTTGGGGTTGGGTTGGTTGGTTGGGTTGGTTGGGTTGTGTGGTTGGTTGGTTGTTGTGGGTTGGTTGGTATGGTTGGGTTGTTGTGGTTGGTTGGGTTGTTGTGGGGTGGTTGGTTGTGTGGTGGGTTGGTTGTGTGGTTGGTTGGTTGTGGTTGGTTGGTTGTTGTGGTTGGTTGTGTGGTGGGTTGGTTGTGTGGTTGTTATGGTGGGTTGGTTGTGGTGGGTGGTGGTGTGGTGGGTGGTGTGTGGGTGGGTGGTGTGTGGTGGTGTGTGGTGGGTGGTGTGTGGTGGGTGGTTGGTATGGTTGGGTTGTGGGGTTGGTTGTGTGGTTGGTTGGTTGTGGGTGGGTGTGTTGTGTGGTGGGTGGGGGTGTGTGGTTGGTTGGTTGTGGTGGTGGGTTGGTGTGTGGTGGGTGGGGTGTGGTGGGTGGTTGTGTGGTTGGGGTGTGTGGTTGGTTGGTTGTGGTGGGTTGTTGTGGTGTGTGGTGGGTGGTGTGTGGTGGGGTGGTTGGTGGGTGGTGTATGGTGGGTGGTGTATGGTGGGTGGTGTGGTGGGTGGTGTATGGTGGGTGGTGTATGGTGGGTGGTGTATGGTGGGTGGTGTATGGTGGGTGGTGTAGTGGGTGGTGTATGGTGGGTGGTGTATGGTGGGTGGTGTATGGTGGGTGGTGTATGGTGGTGGTGTATGGTAGGTGGTGTATGGTAGGTGGTGTATGGTGGGTGGTGTATGGTAGGTGGTGTATGGTGGGTGGTGTATGGTGGGTGGTGTATGGTGGGTGGTGTATGGTAGGTGGTGTATGGTGGGTGGTGTATGGTGGGTGGTGTGGTGGGTGGTGTATGGTGGGTGGTGTATGGTGGGTGGTGTATGGTGGGTGGTGTATGGTGGGTGGTGTATGGTGGGTGGTGTATGGTGGGTGGTGTATGGTGGGTGGTGTATGGTGGGTGGTGTATGGTGGGTGGTGTATGGTGGGTGGTGTATGGTGGGTGGTGTATGGTGGGTGGTGTATGGTGGGTGGTGTATGGTGGGTGGTGTATGGTAGGTGGTGTATTGAGGTGGTGTATGGTGGGTGGTGTATGGTGGGTGGTGTATGGTGGGTGGTGTATGGTGGGTGGTGTATGGTGGGTGGTGTATGGTGGGTGGTGGTGTATGGTGGGTGGTGTATGGTGGGTGGTGTATGGTGGGTGGTGTGTATGGTGGGTGGTGTGGTGGGTGGTGTATGGTGGGTGGTGTATGGGTGGGTGGGTGGTGGTGTATGGTGGGTGGTGTATGGTGGGTGGTGTATGGTGGGTGGTGTATGGTAGGTGGTGTATGGTGGGTGGTGTGGTGGGTGGTGTATGGTGGGTGGTGTATGGTGGGTGGTGTATGGTGGGTGGTGTATGGTGGGTGGTGTATGGTAGGTGGTGTATGGTGGGTGGTGTATGGTGGTGGTGTATGGTGGGTGGTGTATGGTGGGTGGTGTATGGTGGGTGGTGTATGGTGGGTGGTGTATGGTGGGTGGTGTGGTGGGTGGTGTGGTGGGTGGGTGTATGGTGGGTGGTGTATGGTGGGTGGTGTATGGTGGGTGGTGTATGGTAGGTGGTGTATGGTGGGTGGTGTATGGTGGTGGTTGTATGGTGGGTGGTGTATGGTGGGTGGTGTATGGTGGGTGGTGTGATGGTGGGTGGTGTATGGTGGGTGGTGTATGGTGGGTGGTGTGGTAGGTGGTGTATGGTGGGTGGTGTATGGTGGGTGGGTATGGTGGTGGTGTATGGTGGGTGGTGGTGGTGGGTGGTGGGTGGTGTATGGTGGGTGGTGTATGGTGGGTGGTGTATGTTAGGTGGTGTATGGTGGGTGGTGTATGGTGGGTGGTGTATGGTGGGTGGTGTATGGTGGGTGGTGTATGGTGGGTGGTGTATGGTGGGTGGTGTATGGTGGGTGGTGTATGGTAGGTGGTGTGGTGGGTGGTGTATGGTGGGTGGTGTATGGTGGGTGGTGTATGGTGGGTGGTGTATGGTTGGGTGGTGTATGGTGGGTGGTGTATGGTGGGTGGTGTATGGTGGGTGGTGTGGTGGGTGGTGTAGTGGTGGTGGTGTATGGTGGGTGGTGTATGGTGGGTGGTGTATGGGTGGTGTATGGTGGGTGGTGTATGGTGGGTGGTGTATGGTGGGTGGTGTGGTGGGTGGTGTATGGTGGGTGGTGTATGGTGGGTGGTGTATGGTGGGTGGTGTATGGTGGGTGGTGTAGGTAGGTGGTGTATGGTGGGTGGTGTATGGTAGGTGGTGTATGGTGGGTGGTGTATGGTGGGTGGTGTATGGTGGGTGGTGTATGGTGGGTGGTGTGGTGGGGTGGTGTGGTGGGTGGTGTATGGTGGTGGTGTATGAGGTGGGTGGTGTATGGTAGGTGGTGTATAGTGGGTGGTGTATGGTGGGTGGTGTATGGTGGGTGGTGTATGGTGGGTGGTGTATGGTGGGTGGTGTATGAGTGGGTGGTGTATGGTAGGTGGTGTATGGTGGGTGGTGTATGGTGGGTGGTGTGGTGGGTGGTGTATGGTGGGTGGTGTATGGTGGGTGGTGTATGGTGGGTGGTGTATGGTGGGTGGTGTATGTGGTGGGTGGTGTGGTGGGTGGTGTATGGTGGGTGGTGTATGGTGGGTGGTGTATGGTGGGTGGTGTATGGTGGGTGGTATGGTAGGTGGTGTATGTTGGGTGGTGTATGGTGGGTGGTGTATAGTGGGGTGGTGTATGGTGGGTGGTGTATGGTGGGTGGTGTATGGTGGGTGGTGTATGGTGGGTGGTGTATGGTGGGTGGTGTATGGTGGGTGGTGTATGGTGGGTGGTGTATGGTGGTGGTGTATGGTAGGTGGTGTATGGGTGGGTGGTGTATGGTGGGTGGTGTATGGTGGGTGGTGTATGGTGGGTGGTGTATGGTGGGTGGTGTATGGTGGGTGGTGTATGGTGGTGTAATTTGGGTGGTGTATGGTGGGTGGTGTATGGTGGGTGTATGGTAGGTGTGTGGTGTGTATGAGGTGGTGTATGGTGGGTGGTGTGTGGTAGGTGGTGTATGGTGGTGGTGTATGTGTGGTGGTGTATGGTAGGTGGGGTAGGTGGTGTATGGTGGTGGTGTATGTGGGTGGTGTGGTAGGTGGTGTATGGGGTGGGTAGGTGGTGTATGGTGGTGGTGTATGGTGGTGTGAGGTGTATGGTAGGTGGTGTATGGTGGGTGGTGTGAGGTGGTGTGGTGGTGGTGTATGGTAGGTGGTGTATGGTGGGTGGTGTATGGTGGTGTGGTGTATGGTAGGTGTGTGGTAGGTGGTGTATGGTGGGTGGTGTATGGTGGTGGTGTATGGTAGGTGATGGTGGGTGGTGTGGGGTAGGTGTGATGGTGGGTGGTGTATGGTGGGTGTGTATGGTGATGGTAGGTGGTGTATGGTAGGTGGTGTATGGTGGTGGTGTATGGGTGGTATGGTAGGTGGTGTGTGGTAGGTGGTGTGTGGTAGGTGGTGTATGGTGGGTGTGTGTGGTGTGGTGGTGTGTAGGTGGTGTGTGGTAGGTGGTGTATGGTGGTGTGTATAGTAGGTGGTGGAGGTGGTGTATGGTGGTGTGGGTGTATGGTGTATGGTAGGTGGTGTATGGAGGTGGTGTGAGGGTGGTGTATGGTGGTGGTGTATGGTGGTGTATGGTGGGTGGTGTATGGTGGTGAGGTGGTGTATGGTGGGTGGTGTATGGTAGGTGGTGTGGTAGGTGGTGGGTAGGTGGTGTATGGTGGGTGGTGGTAGGTGGTGTGGGGTGGTGGTGTATGGTAGGTGGTGGGTGGTGTATGGTGGGTGGTGTATGGTGGTGGTGTATGGTGGGTGGTGTATGGTGGTGGTGGGGTGGTGTATGGTGGTGGGGTAGGTGGGTGGTAGGTGGTGTGGGGTGGTGGTGTATGGTGGGTGGTGGTGGTGGGTGGTGGGTGGTGGGTGTATGGTGGGTGGTGTATGGTGGTGTATGGTGGTGTGGTGTATGGTGTATGGTGGGTGGTGTATGGTGGTGGTGAGTGGTGGTGGTGTATGGTGGGTGTATGGTGGTGGTGTATGGTAGGTGGTGTGGTAGGGTGGTGTATGGGTGTATGGTAGGATGGTGTATGGTAGGTGGTGTATGGTAGGTGGTGTGTGGTAGGTGGTGTATGGTAGGTGTATGGTAGGTGGTGTATGGTGGTGGTATGGTGGTGGTGTATGGTGGTGTATGGTGGTGATGGTGGGTGGTGTATGGTGGGTGGTGTGTGGTAGGTGGTGGTATGGTGGGTGGTGTATGGTAGGGTGGTGTATGGTGGGTGGTGTGTGGTGGTAGGTGGTGTGGTGGTAGGTGGTGCATGGTGGTGGTATGGTGGGTGGTGTATGGTAGGTGGTGTATGGTGGTGGTGGTGTGGTAGGTGGTGTATGGTAGGTGGTGTGGTAGGTGGTGTATGGTGGTGGTGTATGGTGGGTGTATGGTAGGTGGTGTATGGTGGTGGTGTATGGTGGGTGGTGTATGGTGGTGGTGATGGTAGGTGGTGTGGGTGGTAGGTGGTATGGTGGGTGGTGTATGGGGTGGTGTGGAGGGTGTATGGGTGGTGTATGGTGGTGGTGTGGGTGGTGGGTGGTGTGTATGGTGGGTGGTGTATGGTAGGTGTATGGTGTATGGTAGGTGGTGTATGGTAGGTGGTGTATAGTGGGTGGTGTATAGTAGGTGATGTATGGTAGGTGTGTATGGTGTATGGTGGGTGGTGTATAGTAGGTGTATGGTGTATGGTGGGTGTATGGTAGGTGTATGGTGTATGGTAGGTAGTGTGTAATTGGGTGGTGTATGGTAGGTGGTGTATGGTGGGTGTGTGGTAGGTGGTGTATGGTAGGTGTGTGGTGTATGGTAGGTGGTGTATGGTGGGTGGTGTATGTAGGTGGTGTATGGTGGGTGTATGGTAGGTGGTGTATGGTAGGTGTATGGTGTATGGTAGGTGGTGTATGGTGGGTGGTGTATAGTAGGTGGTGTATGGTGGGTGTATGGTAGGTGGTGTATGGTAGGTGTTTGTATGGTAGGTGGTGTATGGTAGGTGTATGGTGTATGGTGGGTGGTGTGTGGTAGGTGGTGTGTGGTGGGTGGTGTATGGTGGGTGGTGTATGGTAGGTGTATGGTGGTGTATGGTGGGTGGTGTATGGTGGGTGTATGGTAGGTGGTGTATGGTAGGTGTATAGTGTATGGTAGGTGGTGTATGGTAGGTGGTGTAGTGGTGGGTGGTGTATGGTAGGTAGTGTATGGTAGGTGTATGGTGTATGGTGGGTGTTGTATGGTAGGTGTATGGTGTATGGTGGGTGGTGTATGGTAGGTGTATGTTGTATGGTAGGTGGTGTGTATGGTGGGTGGTGTATGGTGGGTGGTGTATGGTGGGTGTATGGTGGGTGGTGTATGGTGGGTGTATGGTGTATGGTGGGTGGTGTATGGTGGGTGGTGTGGTGGGTGGTGTATGGTGGGTGGTGTATGGTAGGTGTGTGGTGTATGGTGGGTGGTGTATGGTGGGTGGTGTATGGTGGGTGGTGTATGGTGGGTGGTGTATGGTAGGTGTATGGTGTATGGTAGGTTGTATAGTTATTATGGTGAGTGTATGTGATTGTATGGTAGGTGGTGTATGGTAGGTGGTGTATGGTAGGTGGTGTATGGTGGGTGGTGTATGGTAGGTGTATGTGGTGTGTGGTAGGTGGTGTATGGTAGGTGGTGTGGTGGGTGGTGTATGGTAGGTGGTGTATGGTAGGTGTATGGTGTATGGTAGGTGTATGGTGTATGGTAGGTGGTGTATGGTGGGTGGTGTATTGGTGGGTGGTGTATGGTAGGTGGTGGTGTATGGTAGGTGTATAGTGTATGGTAGGTGTATGGTGTATGGTAGGTGGTGTATGGTAGGTGGTGTATGGTGGGTGTTACAGGGTCGGGTCAAGTGCCATTATGTTTGTTTGTGTATGTTTATGTGGGCTTGTATGTATGTGTGTGTGTGTTTGTTTGTTGTGGCTTTGTATGTGTATGATTGTTTATGTTACACAAACACAAGAACGACAATTGGATTACACAAAGACAATAACAGCAACAATTAAAATATCAATAAAGATGACAAAACAACAGCTTAGTTACAACAAAAACAGCAACAACAACAACAATCAGGTCACAAACACAACAACAACAACAACAACAACAATCAGGTCACAAACACAACAACAACAACAATAACAATCAGGTCACACCAACAACAACAACAACACAGAAACGCCCCGTAATATAAAGGGTCATAAGCAAAAGAAGATTGTTACTCAGGTTGGCACTGTCTTGCCCCAGGCTTCCTCACAGCATCTTGTTAGTAATTAAGTAGTTTGTAAGTCACCGGCACCTACAGCACCTGGCACTCTGACGTCATAAAAACCTGGCACTCTGATGTCATTATAAGCCTGGCACTCTGACGTCATCAAAAACCTGGCACTCTGATGTCATTATAAGCCTGGCACTCTGACGTCATCAAAAACCTGGCACTCTGATGTCATTATAAGCCTGGCACTCTGACGTCAGCAAAAACCTGGCACTCTGATGTCATTATAAGCCTGGCACTCTGACGTCATCATATTAGGTGTAATAAGCCTGGCACTCTAACCTCATTATAGGCTTGGCACTCTGACGTCATCATGGTAGTTGTAATTAGGTTGGCACTGTAACGACCACTGTTGCTGTAAAGGGAAAGCAGAAAAAAATATGACTCGGGAAAAAATGACATAACCCTTAAGGGAAAAAAGTCGATGAAATAATGTCTGTCTAGGGAACAATATACCAAGAAAAAAATAATGCAGGAAAAAAAATACACCAGGGAAATAAATGTATGACTAGGGAAAAAATACATAACTCTCAAGGACAAATTGTACAGAGGAAAAAATGTATGGATTAGGGGAGAAAAATAGCAGGCCGGAAAGAAATAATGTGGGAGGAAAAAAGTGGATCTATATTTTCCCTGCCAGCTGAGAAGTGTGTGTGTGTGTGTGTGTGTGTGTGTGTGTGTGTGTGTGTGTGTGTGTGTGTGTGTGTGTTGTCAGAAGATGTGAGAGGGTGAGAGGGAGGTGTGAGAGGAGGTAAGTGGGATGTGAGAGCGAGGTGTCAGTGGTGTGAGAGGGAGGAGTCGAGAGGAAAGTGAGAGGAGGTGTTGAGATGGGTGTGAGAGGGAGGTGGCGAGTGGGGTGTGAGAGGGAGGTGAGAGTGGGGTGTGAGATGGAAGTGTCGAGAGGAGGTGGTGGTGAGGTCTGAGATGGTGTCGAGAGGTGGCAGAGTGGGGTGTGAGAGGAGGTGGTGAGTGGGGTGTGAGAGTGGTGAGTGGGGTGTGAGAGAGTGGTGAGTGGGGTGTGAGAGGGAAGTGGTGAGTGGGGTG
>NW_024742338.1:2908494-2968778 GCF_018991925.1 Homarus americanus
CCTCCTCCACCCCTCCCATCCCCTCCCATCCCACCCCCTCCCCTCCCACCCCTTCCCTCATCCCATCCTTCCCTCCTCCACCCCCTCCCCACCCTCCCTCCACCCCCTCCTCCCACCTTCCCTCCCATCCCCTCCTCCACCCCCTCCCACCCCCTCCATCCCCTCCCACCCCCTCCCATCCCTCCCATCCCCTTCCCTCCCCTCCCATCCCCTCATCCCTTCCCTCCCCTCCCACATCCCCTCCACCCCCTCCCATCCTCCCCCTCCCATCCCTTCCCTCCCCTCCCATCCCCTCCCACCCCTCCCATCCCCTTCCCTCCCCTCCCATCCCCTCACCCCCTCCCATCCCCTCCCCACCCCTCCCATCCCCTCCCATCCCCTCCCCCCCCTCCATCCCCTCCCATCCCCTCCCACCCCTCCATCCCCTTCCCTCCCCTCCCACCCCTCCCACCCCCTCCCACCCCCATCCCCTCCCCTCCCCTCCACCCCCTTCCACCCCCATCCGGCACTAAGTAAACGTATCGGACTTGGTACAGTCTCAGCCAAATTGTGGAGCCATTTTGTGCCTTGTTTATGTGTGTTAGTTAAAGGCTGTTAGGTAATTAAGGTGCGTTGCTACGTCTCCATTAACGGGGGGGTGAGGAAGGTGAGTGGTGAGGTTGAGTGAGAGGAGTGAAGTGGTGAGGAAGGGGGGTGGTGGGGGTGAGGAGGTGGGGTGGTGGGGTGGGAGGTGGTGGGGTGAGAGGGTGAAGGAGGTGTAGAAGGTGGGTGTTGTGGCATATCTATCTATCTATCTATCTATCTATCTATCTATCTATCTATATCTATCTATCTATCTATCTATCTATCTACTTACCGGTAATGGCACTGTCGGAATAAGTTGACATTATGGCGACATTTAATATACTTTGTGTTTGCTTCTTAAACCTTTAAATGCCCTATGTCAATCTGTCGAGAGAGAGAGAGAGAGAGAGAGAGAGAGAGAGAGAGAGAGAGAGAGAACACTGACTCAAACAAGCTTGAACTGGGCGGAAAATGGAAAAACTGAACTTCGATGAATATTTAAAAAGGAAAGATTTGGAGAAAGTGCTGAGAGAACTAAAGGGGTGGGGGGAGATAGAGAGAGAGAGAGAAGGAGAACTAAAGGAGGGTGGGGGGAGGGAGATGGGAGAGACAATACTACCTCTCTACCTCTCCTCTTCCTCCATACATCTCGACACGACTCTGGAGGGAAGACAGTGCTATGAGGGAGATCTGGGGAGAGGGATTATGTTAGCGCTCTCTCTCTCTCTCTCTCTCTCTGTTTCTGTCTTTCTTTCTTTCTTTCTTTCTTTCTTTCTTTTCTCTTTGTCTCTTTTCTCTCTCTTTATTTTCTGTTCGTTTTTCTGTCTCTCTCTCTCTCTCTCTCTCTCTCTCTCTCTCTCTCTCTCTCTCTCTCTCTCTCTCTCTCTCTCTCTCTCTCTCTCTCTCTCTGGCGATATTTCCAGCTATTTCCCAGAGATGACGATATGGTCGACTATTTCCCAGCAATATATTATGAACTATGACCTATTGGCAATTTCCCAACGATATTTTAGAACTATTTCCTAAGCAATTGCAATATTTCCCAGCGGTATCTCCGGTGTGCGATGCAACATGGAAACTCTTACAGGCCGAGTGGGTCCTTCTCTAGTGCACTTGAGGCGGTCGATTTTGCTGATGCTAATTACCACCTGTCGACCTGGTGCACTTGACCTGGTGTACTCGACATGGTGTATTCGACCCTAGTGTACTCGACATGGTGTATTCGACCTGGTGTACTCGACATGGTGCACTCGACCTAGTGTACTCGACATGGTGTATTTGACCTGGTGCACTCGACCTAGTGTACTCGACATGGTGTATTCGACCTGGTGTACTCGTTCGACCTGGTGTATTCGTTCGACATGGTGTATTCGACCTGATGTACTCGATCTGATGTACTCGATATGGTGTACTCGACCTGGTGTATTCGATCTGGTGTACTCGACATGGTGTACTCGACCTGGTGTACTCGATCTGGTGTATTCGACCTGGTGTATTCGATCGACCTGGTGTATTCGACCTGGTGTAGTAGGTGTCGAGATGGCGTGACGTAAGGGAGACGGGGAGGAGGGGGTGGGTGAGGGTGAGGAAAGGGAGGGGGTGAGGGGGAGGGTTGCCAAGTTATTTTGTGAAGGTTACCATGACACCATTTTAGACTATTCCCCTCCTTACAGGTGGTGGGGTGGTGGTGGGGGTGTTCGATAGTGGGTGTAGGGGTGTTGAATGAGGTGAGGTGGGGAATGTTGAATGAGTGGGGGTGGGAGGCGAAACTGGTTCGAGGGTAAATAAGGTGGGAGTGCAGTCAAGTTATCATATATACAGTATATATTTTTGAACAACTAGACCTCTCCTGCCTCCCTCACCTCTCCCTACCCTCCCCCACCTCTCCTGCCCTCCCTCACCTCTCCTTCCCTCCCTCACCTCTCCCTTCCCTCCCTCCTCTCCTTCCCTCCTCACCTCTCCCTACCCTCCCTCGCCTCCTACCCTCCCTCATGTCTCCCTATCCTCCCTCACCTCTCCCTACCCTCCCTCACCTCCTACCCTCCCTCACCTCTCCTACCCTCCCCTCACCTCCCTCCTCACCTCTCCTTCCCTCCCTCACCTCTCCTTCCCCCCCTCACCTCTCCTTCCTCCCTCACCTCTCCTACCCTCCCTCCCACCTCCCCCTACCCTCCCTCACCTCTCCCTATCCTCCCTCACCTCTCCTACCCTCCCTCACCTCCCTACCCTCCCTCACCTCTCCTTCCCTCCCTCCTCTCCTTCCCTCCCACCTCTCCTTCCCTCCTCACCTCTCCCTTCCCTCCTCACCTCTCCTTCCCTCCCTCACCTCTCCCTACCCCTCCCTCACCTCTCCCTTCCCTCCCTCACCTCTCCCTTCCCTCCCTCCACCTCTCCTACCCTCCCCTCACCTCTCCCTTCCCTCCCTCCACCTCTCCCTTCCTCCTCACCTCTCCTTCCCTCCCTCACCTCTCCTTCCCTCCCTCACCTCTCCTTCCTCCTCACCTCCTTCCCTCCCTCACCTCTCCTCCCTCCCTCACCTCTCCCTATCCTCCCCTCATCTCTCCTTCCTCCCTCACCTCTCCTACCCCTCCCTCACCTCTCCATTCCCTCCTCTCCTCCCTCCCTCACCTCTCCTACCCTCCCTCACCCTCCCTCCTCACTCTCCCTATCCTCCCTCACCTCCTCCCTACCCTCCTCCCTCTCTCCCTACCCTCCCTCACCTCTCCTACCCTCCCTCACCTCTCCCTACCCTCCCCTCACCTCCCTTCCCTCCCTCACCTCTCCCTACCCTCCCTCACCTCTCCCTCCCTCACCTCTCCCCTCCTCCCTCACCTCTCCTACCCTCCCTCACCTCTCCCCTACCCTCCTCACCTCTCCCTTTCCTCCTCACCTCTCCTACCCTCCCTCACCTCTCCCTACCCTCCACCTCTCCCTCTCCTCCCTCCACCTCCTCCCTACCCTCCTCCTCTCCCTATCCTCCTCCTCCTACCCTCCCTCACCTCTCCCTACCCTCCCTCACCTCTCCTACCCTCCTCACCTCCTCCTTCCCTCCTCCACATCTCCTTCCCTCCCTCACCTCTCCCTACCCTCCCTCACCTCTCCTTCCCTCCCTCACCTCTCCTTCCCTCCTCACCTCTCCTTCCTCCCTCACCTCTCTATCCTCCTCACCTCTCCCTTCCCTCCTCACCTCTCCCTACCCTCCCCTCCACCTCCTCCCTTCCTCACCTCTCCCTTCCCTCCTCCCTCTCCTTCCCTCCCTCACCTCTCCTTCCTCCCTCCCTCTCCTATCCTCCCTTCACCTCTCCTTCCCTCCCTCACCCTCTCCCCTACCCTCCCTCACCTCTCCCTTCCCTCCCTCACCTCTCCTCCCCCACCTCTCCCTCCTCCCTCACCTCCCCTGACCCTCCCTCACCTCTCCCTACCCTCCTCACCTCTCCCTACCCTCCTCACCTCTCCCTTCCCTCCCCTCACCTCTCCTTCCCTCCCTCACCTCTCCTACCCTCCCTCACCTCTCCTTCCTCCCTCACCTCTCCTACCCTCCTCACCTCTCCCTTCCCTCCCTCACCTCTCCTACCCTCCCTCCTCTCCCTTCCCTCCCTCACCTCTCCCACCCTCCCTCACCTCTCCCCTTCCCTCCCTCACCCTCCCTATCCTCCCTCACCTCTCCTTCCCTCCCTCCCCTCTCCCTCCCTCCCTCACCTCTCCCTTCCCTCCCTCACCTCTCCCTACCCTCCCCCACCTCTCCCTGACCCTCCCTCACCTCTCCTACCCTCCTCACCCTCTCCCTTCCCTCCCTCACCCCTCTCCCTACCCTCCCTCACCTCTCCTTCCCTCCCTCCACCTCTCCCTACCCTCCCTCACCTCTCCTTCCCTCCCTCACCTCTCCCTTCCCTCCCTCACCTCTCCTTCCCTCCTCACCTCTCCTTCCTCCCTCACCTCTCCTATCTCCTCACCTCTCCCTACCCTCCCTCACCTCTCCCCTATCCTCCTCACCTCTCCCTGTCGCCAAGATCTCTCGCCCATATGTCACATCTTCGATAAATTCATTATATATTTCAACACTCTTTTTGTCCAGTGAGGAAATTAATTTTTCACTGATAGTTGATGAAAGATATGTACATGGCTCTTGCTGCTTTGGTGACTGATGTGTGTACATGGCCCTGCTTGTGTGTGTGTGTGTGTGTGTGTGTGTGTGTGTGTGTGTGTGTGTGTGTGTGTGTGTGGTGTGTGTGTGTGTGTGTGTGGAACTTAAACCTCCCAAACCCAAATTCAAACCTAACGACGTCACACTCCTCTAAACACGTCACACCTGCCTCTAAACACGTCACACCTGCCTCTAATGACATCATGCCCCTTGCCTCTGATGACGTCACCTCCCTCAATACCAAACCATAGCGAACTCTTATTTCCAAATGAACTTTATCTCTAAAATAAAAAAAATAAAAACCCTACACACACACACACACCCTTAGGGAAATAAAAAATCAATTATTTATCCATTTTCTATAAAGTACCAACAGAAAACGGAACTAGGGGGTTGACCTTTAACTAGAAATAATGAAGAAAAAAAAATAATGTTAGTTACAATTTCACAATGGCTGAAGGCGGCAACACAAAAGACCCCCCTAAAAAAATGAACCCGAAGGACTCATAAAAAACGGGGTGTCGGAAACGGGGTAATAGAATAGTTTCATAAGGAGTTTGTGGGCGTGTGGGTGTGGGGGAGGGGGGGGTTGGAGGGAAGGGGTAGTGGAGGAAGGGGCGGTTGAGAGAGGTAACTGGGAGAGAAGGAGAGAAAGACGGAAAGAGAGAGAGAGAGAGAGAAAGAGAGAGAGAGAGAAAGACGTATTAAGTGAGAAAGGAAAAAGAAAGCAAGAATGGAGATAGAATAACGAATTGATAAAGTGAAACACACACACACACACACACACAATTAGATTAAGTCATATGTAGTGTTATGTGACAAAGTTATGTGTCAAGTTATCATTGTCAAGAAGAAGAAGTAGAAACGAAACAACAAGAAGAAGAAACGGATAAAGAAAAAAAAAAGCAAGAACAAACAAGAAAAGTATAAAAAAAAGCAAAAAAAAAATACAAGAACGACAAAACCCCGGAAAATAAAATATCCCCCGTCGCCTCCCTGCAAAACACTCACAGGTAAATATCGACCAAACCAACACACGGACGTAGATATATATATATATTTATTTTTATTATTATATTTTCTTCTCCTTTCGTTGTCAGTCTTCTTATATGTTGGTCCACGTGTCACCTGGGGACCCATAGGGGGCGTAACATAATGTAACCAAACGTCAACTGATCTAGGAATATGGCTGTGTGTTTACCTTTCTTACGAGCAGCCAGGTGACAGAAACAGCACCTGTGGACGACCCCAACCTTCCACACACCCTCACAAACACAATCTTACTGTCCTGTTGTGTCCTGTCTGTCCTGTCTGTCTGTCTGTCTGTCTGTCCCTGTCTTATCTTGTCCTGGAGTTGTTGGTTTGAAGGAACATGGTGTGACGGGGATGGGGGTGGGGGGGTGACGTCTGAGAGAAGGAGATAGAATTCATTTAACGTAACATTGTTTAGGGTGAAAAGTATAATGTCTGTCTGTCTGTGTGGTCAAAGATAACACTGTACGCTTGTATGTATGGTAATGTGGAAACTTGTGACCGCCAACTCTACACACACACACACACACACACACACACGTCACCATAGACAACAAACTAAATTGGAAACCACACGTCAGTGAAGTTGTCAAAACCTCCAGTTTCCGTCTCCACCTCCTCCGCCGACTCAAGTCCCTCGGAGTTCCTGCACCCGAGCTCCTCAGTGTTTATTCAAGATTCATACTTCCCAAGCTCACCTATGCCTCCCCCACCTGGTCTTCCTCCCTAAATGCCACACAACGTAAACACCTAGAAAAGGTGCAAAAGAGGGCATGTAAGATTATTCTCTCCCCCTTCCTACTCCACACATCAAGAAGCGCTCAACACACTGACTCTCTCGGCTCTCACTGACCATCACCACGACCTCATGTGCAAATTTGGTGAGAAGCTTCTGCACCATCCTCGACACCGGCTCCTACTACCACCTGAGATCCCTCGTCCGAGAACTGCTGTTCGACACCAACCGCATCCAACCCATACGAGCACGAAGTAATCGCTATAAGAACAGCCCAGTCCCAACCATTGTAAAAATTATCAATAACTTGTAATCAACCAATGTATTCACTCCCAGTAAATCCTACTCCTTGCACTGTCACTATGTTGAAATGCCCTGTAGTTTGAGCTTCTCCCCACCTAGTTATTATACTGTATATCATATTTGTATCACTTATGTTACTTGTATATTTTATTTGTTAATCAAGAGACCCATTCCCTAATTATGTATAATTGTATATTTTCAGCCTTCTGACTGCCATGCTCTTTTAATAAACCGTTTATTATTATTATTATTATTATTATTATTATTATTATTATTATTATTATTATTATTATTATTATTATTATTATTATTATTATTACTCTCACACACGCTTAAACACGCTTCGGTTATTCCATTGTTATTTGTAATGCTAACTGGTGATTCCTTCCCCTAACCTTACGGTCAATACAATGCCGTACCACATTACCACACTACCACACCACCACACCACTATCACACCACTACTGCCACACTACTACCACAACACTAGACTACCACCACACTACTGCCACACTACCACACCACCAGACAACCACACTACCACACCACCACACTACTATCACACCACTACTGCCACACTACTACCACAACACTAGACTACCACACCACCACTACCCACACCACCAGACAACCACACTACCACACCACCACACTACTATCACACCACTACTGCCCACACTACTACCACACACACTACTGCCACACTACCACACCACCAGACAACCACACTACCACAACACCAGACTACCACCACACTGCTGCCACCACACACCACCACACTACCAAACTACCACAACACCACACTACTATCACACCACTACTGCCACACTACTACCCACAACACTAGACTACCACACCACTACTGCCACACTACCACACCACCAGACAACCACAACACCAGACTACCACCACACTACTATCACACCACTACTGCCACACTACCACACCACCAGACAACCACACTACCACAACACCAGACTACCACACCTCCACACTACCACACCTCCACACTACCACAACACAACCACACCACCACTTCCACACACCCACACGGGAGGGGGGGGGGTGTTATTGTTACAAAGCCTCAGGCCAGTTAGTAATTTTTGCTGTTCCGTAATTGGTCGAGAATAATAAATGCTGATTGGCCCTTTACAATACGAGGTTTTGATTGGCTGGACTATTACGACAGGTCTCACGTGTGTGGCAGATGCTACTTCCATTACAGGTCAGGTCAGGTCACAGAATAATAACAATAACAATAATAATAATAATAATAATAATAATAATAATAATAACAATATAATAATAATAATTAATTACATTTAATGAACTATCTCCCGTCTCTAACCCTCAATCTCTCCTCCTCCTCCCTTCTCCTCCTCCTCCCTCCTCCCCTCCCTCCTCCCTTCCCTCTCCCCCCCTTCCCTCACTCTGGTAATCCACACCTGTACACACTTACCTGGTGTGTTTCAGACTGCAAAATTGTTGTATTATTTTCAACCTTTCATAAAATTACCTGTGTGTGTGTGTGTGTGTGTGTGTGTGTGTGTGTGTGTGTGTGTGTGTGTGTGTGTGTGTGTGTGTGTGTGTGTTGTAACTCAATCTAGGTCACTGGTCTTCTAAGCTGCATTATAACCTGTTTTGAATTGGAGAGAGAGAGAGAGAGAGAGAGAGAGTGTCATTACTTGCCCTTAGATTGTATATAAAAACTTAATTACTGAGAGGAATTAAAGACTCTCTCTCTCTGTCTCTCTCTCTCTCTCTCTTTCTCTCATGCCCTTTCCTCCCCCTCCTTCATTTCCTTCCTCATCTCCCATATCCTTCCCTCCCTCCTCTCCCTTCCTTACATCTTTTCCTCCTCCTCTCCCTCCTTTCAGCCATTATGTCTAGTCTTGTGTAAAGCTAGACTGAGAGAGAGAGAGAGAGACAGGGGGGGGTACCAAATTAGTGATGATTGTCCAAAAATCTGAGGAAGGGGGGCATCTCTCTCTCTCACACCCAAGCTGTTCCATATTGATCTGGGCAGGCTGGCAGGAAGGGAGGAAGGGAGGGAGGGAGGGAGGGAGAGGTGAGGTAAGGAGGGAGGGAAGGAGGGAAGGAAGGAGGGAGGGAAGTCTAACGTCTCACTAATTCAACGTTGGAATCTCACTCCCTCTTCCCACATGTCTTAGTGTATAGTGTATGATGGTGTATAGTGTATGATGGTGTATAGTGTATGATGGTGTATAGTGTATGATGGTATAGTGTATGATGGTGTATAGTGTATGATGGTGTATAGTGTACGATGGTGTATAGTGTATGATGGTGTATAGTGTATGGTGGTGTATAGTGTATGGTTGTGTATAGTGTATGATGGTGTATAGTGTATGATGGTATATATGATGGTATAGTGTATGATGGTGTATAGTGTATGGTGGTGTATAGTATGATGGTATAGTGTATGATGGTGTATAGTGTATGATGGTGTATAGTGTATGGTGGTGTATAGTGTATGATGAGTATAGTGTATGAGTGTATAGTGTATGGTGGTGTATAGTGTATGATGATGTATAGTGTATGATGGTGTATAGTGTATGATGGTATAGTGATGGTATATAGTGTGATGGTGTATAGTGTATGATGGTGTATAGTGTATGGTGGTGTATAGTATGATGGTGTATAGTATGATGGTGTAGTGTATGATGGTAAGAAGTGGTGTATAGTGTATGATGGTGTATAGTATGATGGTATAGTGTATGATGGTGTATAGTGTATGAGGGTATAGTATGATGGTGTATAGTGTATGATGGTGTATAGTGTATGGTGGTGTATAGTGTATGGTGGTGTATAGTGTATGATGGTGTATAGTGTATGATGGTGTATAGTGTATGATGGTGAGTGTATGATGGTGTATAGTGTATGGTGGTGTATAGTGTATGGTGGTGTATAGTGTATGATGGTGTATAGTATGATGGTGTATAGTGTATGATTGTATAGTGTATGATGGTGTATAGTGTATGTAGGTAAGGTATGGTGGTGTATAGTGTATGATGGTGATAGTGTATGATGGTGTATACTATACACCATCACTGATTTTTCCTGAATAGTTTTTATTAATTTTATTTTTACTGTTACAATTCACATGTTTTTATTGACCATTAAAATACAAATTTAGAATAATTAAAATCAATAAAAATCTGTTTACATAATTCAAAAACACCCTTTTCCCGCGCCAAAAAAAATATATATAATAATAATAATAATAATAATAATAATAATAATAATAATAATATAATAATAATAATAAAACTGTAAATTAATACAAAATAAATCAAATTAAAACAAAAATAATATTGACTTTATAATAATAATAAAATATACTTTTTTCTCCTCCCCAAAAAACACTCCAAAATCAAAAAAATCATAAAAAACGATAATTTACCAATATTGACACAAACACCACCAAACATATTGACTCTATTGAATTTATTATTAAAATCCCTACACCATCATACACCCGGATTTAATAAAAAAAAACAATAATTCAACTAATACAAGCAATGTGTGTATTTATCAGGGGGCTTAATTAACATCTATAGCCTTTTCATTTACCACTAAAAACACAACATTATCCGTAAAAAAAGAGGGGGAGGGGTAGGGGAGGGCGGGGAGGAGGGGGGGGTTGTTTTAGTCGTGGTTATGAGCCATATTGTTAACTGGATACAACACATACAGATATATTATATTGTGGGTGGTTGTATGGTTGTGTGATTGTATGTGTATAAGTAATTGTTATGGTGGTGGTTGTGAGAGAGTGGTGATGGTAGTAGTTTAGTTAGAGGTTGTGGTGGTGGTGGTAGTTAGTAGTTATGTTGGGTTAGTGGTGGTGATGGTAGTTAGTGATTCTGGTTGTTATTAGTAGTAGTAGTAGTAGTAGTAGTGAAATGTTAGTAGTAGTAGTAGTAGTAGTAATAGTAGTAGTAGTAGTAGTTGTAGTAGTATTAGTAGATAATTAGTATGCTTATTTAAGACACATTCTACTCAAGGGGTTAAGACACGAAGAGAGAGAGATAGATAGAGAGAGAGAGATAGATAGAGAAGAGAGCACACCTAGTATTCGGTTACTCAAGAAGAAGACTTTTGACTGGCTTCCTCCCAACCCCTGATGATGATGGAGGAGGAGGGGGGGAGAAGGAGGAGGAGGAGGAGGGAGAAGGAGGAGGAGGGTGGGAGGAGGAGGAGGTAGTAACTGAAGGAGGAGGAAGAAAGAGAAGGAAGAGAGGAGGAGGAGAGGTAGGGGGAGAAGGAGGAGGAGGGGTAGGGAGGAGGGGGGGAGGAGGGAGAGGAGGAGAGGTAGGGGAGAAGGAGGAGGAGGGGTAGGAGGAGGGGGGGAGGAGGAGGAGGGGTAGGGAGGAGGGGAGGAAGAGGGGGGGAGGAGGAGGGGAGGTAGGGAGAGGAGAGAATCTGAAGGAGGAGGAAGAAAGAGAAGGAGAAGGGGAGGGAGGAGGGGAGGAGGAGGAGAGGTAGGAGGAGGAAGAGGAGGAGGAGGTAGAGGAGGAGTAGGAACTGAAGGAGGAGGAAGAAAGAGGAGAAGGAAGGAGGGAGAGAGAGGATGGCGTCCCTTTGTTGATGACGCAGCAGGAAGCCTAGGGAGGGGAGAAGAGGGGACTGAGGGAGGAGGAAGAAGAGGAAGAGAAGGAAGGAAGAGGAGGAGGAAGAGGAGTTGATAAAAGGGAAGAGGGAAGGAAGAGGAGGAAGAGGATCCCCCCCCTCCAGTTCGCGCGTCAATCAGTTGTCACTTGCCCCAGGGCTCAGGCGTTTAGGTCCCACTAATCTTGTATCTCTCTCTCTCTCTCTCTCTCTCTCTCTCTCTCTCTCTCACTTTGTCGCTCTGTCTTTGCTTTATTTCTCATTCTGGTTCGTCTGTCTGTCCGTCCGTCCGTTTCTGGGTTCGTCTGTCTGTCCGTCGGTCTGCAGGTCTGTCTGTCTGTCTGTCCGTCTGTGTCTGTCTGTCTGTTCGTCTCGTCTGTTCAGGCGTCCGGGTCCAACCGGTCGGTCCGTGTTCGTCTCTCTGTCCGTCCGTCGGTTCTGTGTCTGTCTGTCTGTCTGTCCGTCTGTCTGTATGTCCGTCCGTCGGTCCGTGCTCCGTTCCTCTGTTCATGTTCCCGTCGGTCTGCGTCTGTCTGTCCGTCTGTCTGTATGTCCGTCCGTCGGGTCCGTGTCTGTCTCTCTCTTCTGTCTGTCCGTCGGTCTGTGTCTGTCTGTCTGTCTGTCTGTCTGTCTCCTGTCTGTCTGTCTGTCTCCTCTGCATATTTTTGTGTATTTTTTTTCCGGTACAAAAAAAATACATATTTTTTTGTGCCTTCAACTGAATTTATTATTTTGTTCACTGTTTTTTTGTTTTTTTTATTTATTTTTTGGTCCATTTTTTTGTCAAACGTCATAAAAAAGGTTTTCCGGTTGAGGAGAAGTGATATAGAACTCTCTCTCTCTCTCTCTCTCTCTACCCCCTCACTTCCCCATTTATCCCTCATCCTCTCTCACCCCTCACTACCCCTCACTTCCTTCATTCATCCCCCTCACCCCCTCCCCCTGTCACCCCAATACAATATGGCCAACACACTGAGAGATTCCCACGATGTCTCCTCCTCCTCCTCCTTCCTCCTCCTCCCTCCTCCATCTCTTACTCAAGATGGTGTCTCAAGAGTGTCGTAAGTAAGATGGAATGTCTCTCTCTCTGTCAATCACCAAATTAAAAGTGATATTAAGAATCTTGGTGAATTATTGGTCCAGTGAATCAAGAGTGAATCAGTTGTCCAATTAATCATGTGAATCAAGAATGAATCAGTGGTCCAGTGAATCATGTGAATCAAGAATGAATCAGTGGTCCAGTGAATCAGTTGTCCAATTAATCATGTGAATCAAGAATGAATCAGTGGTCCAGTGAATCATGTGAATCAAGAATGAATCAGTGGTCCAGTGAATCATCTTTAATATTCCAGCCATCGATCAATAAAGACTGGTGCCGCTACAACACACCACCATCACCCCGCCATCATGGACACTGGAATGCTGGAACACTTGCTGAATGATTCCTGAACGATTATGGACAAGGGAACGATGGAATGGGTCGATTATGGACAAGGGAACGATGGAATGGGTCGATTATGGACAAGGGGACGATGGAATGGGTTGATTATGGACAAGGGGACGATGGAATGGGTTGATTATGGACAAGGGAATGATGGAGTGGGTCGATTATGGACAAAGGAACGATGGAACAGATACAGTGTGGAACATAGATTGCTGGAATGAGTCGAACATGGACACAGGAATGCTGAAATAGAATGGTGGAAGATTCCAAAACTGCTGAATGGATCTGCTGTGGAACATGGGATGATGGAACTCCCTATTGTGGAAAATGGAACGAGCCATTATGAACAGAGAAACGTTGGAATAGAACAAAGACTAGGGAGGAAAATCGTGTGTGTGTGTGTGTGTGTGTGTGTGTGTGTGTGTACAGCATTGCTCCAGGGTACACCGGAACAGTCATAAACAACAGACAGGAATGTGGGAAAGGGTCGATTATTATGAACAATGGAACACAGGAAAGTGATAAATTCAGTAGCCTGGAACGGTGGGGAAGGAAATGAACAACCACGGAACATTGGAACATTGAATGAGGCGTAACTTTTGAACATTTGAACACAGAATACCGAGTCTTCAGAGATTGTTCATCGACCCCAGTTTGTTCATAAAGGTTGTTCACTAGTCAGGATTATACACCTCTAAATAATTCTGGATCATATTGAACTTCTGGCCCAACAAACGGACCGGTACAGTTCCCTAGTACAGCTGGACCGGTACAGTTCCCTAGTACAGCTGGACCGGTACAATTCCCTCGTACAGCTGGACCGGTACAGTTCCCTAGTACAGCTGGACCGGTACAGTTCCCTAGTACAGCTGGACCGGTACAGTTCCCTAGTACAGCTGGACCGGTACAGTTCCCTAGTACAGCTGGACCGGTACAGTTCCCTAGTACAGCTGGACCGGTACAGTTCCCTAGTACAGCTGGACCGGTACAGTTCCCTGGTACAGCTGGACCGGTACAGTTCCCTAGTACAGCTGGACCGGTACAGTTCCCTAGTACAGCTGGACCGGACAGTTCCCTAGTACAGCTGGACGGTACACCCACAGACGGTACAGTTCCCACAGCTGGACCGGTACAGTCCCTAGCAGCTACCGGAAGCCGCACAGCACGGACCCAGCAGCTGCCGACACCCAGTACAGCTGGACCGGCACAGTTCCCTAGTACAGCTGGACCGGTACAGTTCCAGCTAGACAGTTCCTAGTACAGCTGGACTGCACAGTTCCCTAGCACAGCTGGACCGGTACAGTTCCCTAGTACAGCTGGACCGGTACAGTTCCTAGCACACGACACCAGACAGCTGACGGACACCAACAGCTGAACAGTTCTTCAGCTGGACCGGCACAGTTCCCAGACATGACGCACACCCTAGTACAGCTGGACAGTTCCTTAGTACAGCTGGACCGGTACAGTTCCCTAGTACAGCTGGACCGGTACAAGTCCTGGTCTCTATCATCAGGTTGTAAATTGTGTAAAAGCAAGTATTTTATTGGGCCGTAAATTGTGTAAATGGACCACTAGGGATATTTATTTGTTTATTTACATAGAGAGAGAGAGAGAGAGAGAGAGAGAGAGAGAGAGAGAGAGAGAGAGTGTAAGTCGTAGATTAATGTTCAGCCACACACACACACACACACACACACACACACACACACACACACACACACACACACACACACACACACACACACACACACACACACACACTATTACTAAGCTTTAAGACTCACATAAACTGAAGGCTAGGGTTGAGATAAATACGGTGGAGGGAGGAGGGAAGGAGGGAAGATGGAAGGAGGGGTGGAGGGAGGAGAGGGGTGGAGGTTTGATAGGTGATGGAAGGAAGGTGGAGGGAAGGAAAGGGAGGGAGGGAGAAAGGAGGAGGGGAAGAGGGGGGGTTGTTCTATAGAGACAAAGAGAGATAATGATTGAAAGATTAGAGATAGAGAGAGAGAAACTATCCTTCTATCTATATCTATTATTATTATTATTATTATTATTATTATTATTTTTTTTTTTTTTTTTTTTTTTTATTATCATGTGAGCTAACTCTAATTCTCTCTACAGGATTCATGGCTGCTACAGATGTCTCGTCATCCACCAACAGCACTTCAATGTTCTACAGTATAAAGAAAGTAAGAGAGGAGAGAGAGAGAGAGAGAGAGAGAGAGAGAGAGAGAGAGAGAGAGAGAGAGAGAGATAGAAGCTAAACACAGAGCAGGCATACACAGACATGCCTTGAGAGATTCACCGAGAGGCATATCTCATCCGGTGTGTCTCAGAGTGTGAGTTATCTGTCCTGGCTGTCAGTGTCTCCTCCTGTCTCCACCTGTCTCTCACCTGATGTACTCACCTGTCATCACCTGAGAGAGAGGAGAGAGAGAGAGAGAGAGAGAGAGAGAGAAAGGAGGAGGGTAGGAGAGAGAGGAGAGAGAGAGAGAGAGAGAGAGAGAGAGAGAGAGAGAGAGAGAGAAAGAGAGAGAGAGAGAGGAGAGAGAGAGAGAGAGAGAGAGAGAGAGAGAGAGAGAGAGAGAGAGAGGAGAAATAGAGAAAGGGAGGAGGGTAAGAGAGAGAGAGAGAGAGAGAGAGAGAGAGACCAATTATCCCCCCCCCAATAACCACCAACCTACCTACCCCTTTTCCAAACAAACCAACACCACTACTACCACCACTACTACCACCATGTCTCTTTCTCCCTTACAGCTTATTGCGACCGAAGTAACTCGCTGGAATACGTTTGTTCCTTATTGACGGGTGACGCCCAACTGCACTCCATGTTCCGTCTAAACGCTGAACCTGTCCCCTGTCCATTCCCCCATACTTATACCTTCACTTACAACAGCGGTCATGCCGAGTGTAAGTACCCGCTAAGTACCGTCGACTCGTGTACCGAAGATTGGCGGATTCTCTTTCGGTATCAAGCTTGTCCGGATATCCAAGGCACGGAGAGTGAAAGTGAGTGATTTTGTGGGTTTTTTTATTTTTTTATTTAGACAGGAATTTGTTTTTTTGATTTAGACAGGATTTTGATATTGATTTAGACAGAAATATACCATTGATTTAGACAGGAATGATATAGAATTAGACAGATAGAGAGACAAATAAAGAAACTGTCTAACCACCACACCTTCTCCCCCGTCTCTCTACTGCGCCTGTCTCTTCGCCAGTCGTGGAGTTGGTGTGCCTGGCGTCGTGGAAGGAAGGAAGTAACCGGTTTCTCGTAGGCAAGAGCGATCATTGGCTGGCTACCTCTGATGAAGACAGGTGAGTGTCTGTCTATCTTACCTGTCTGTCTGTCTAGTGTACAATCTCTGTTTTCTGTTTGTCTTTCTTCCTGTCTGTCTGTCTGTCTGTCTGTTTAGTGTATCATATTTTCTGTCTGTCTGTCTGTCTGTCTCATCTTCTGTCCGTTTATTGATATTGTCACAGAGAGAGAGAGAGAGAGAGATCCACCTACAATAATTTGCTCATCAGTACCAGAGATACACTATCTCCCTGCATCATGCCAGAGACTAGAGGGAGACTTAAAAAGATCTTCTCCCCTCGCTTCTGGACATCACCCCCCTCCCTCCCCTTTCTTCCTCCTTCCTTCCCTTCCTAGCTAAACCTAACCCCCCCACCCCCTTGCCTGCCCTCCACTCCCCTCCCTCCCTCCAGCACCCTCCTCTCTCTCTGTCTCTCTCCTTAATCTGAGAGAAGACAATGAGAATTCATACGGAAGTGTGGGGAACAGAATTTTGGACTGGGAGGGCCATTGTTTACACAGATATATGAGATATTTGGGGGGTGTTATTCTCTCTCTCTCTCTCTCCTCTCTCT
Organism: Homarus americanus; assembly: GCF_018991925.1. Lineage (NCBI taxonomy): Eukaryota > Metazoa > Arthropoda > Malacostraca > Decapoda > Nephropidae > Homarus > Homarus americanus. The sequence goes on from NW_024742338.1 coordinate 2,925,220, forward strand.
CTCTCTCTCTCTCTCTCTCTCTCTCTCTCTCTCTCTCTCTCTCTCTCTCTCTGTACCACCTCCCTGTAACATCCCCAGTAACACCCCCAGTAACACCCCCAGTAACACCCAGTAACACCCAGTACTCCCTCACAGGTACCAGTGCTTCGTGTACCGGTCGTGGAGTAACGTGACGGCTTCAGGGATCGTGATGGCTCAAAGTGGTGACGCTACCTGTAACGGCCTCTACTCCGTCACTGGCGGCTCCATGACCCTAATGCTCCAGAGAGGTCAGTCACTTCTCCCGTCACTTCCCCGTTACTTCCCCGTCACTTCCTGGTCTTTAAAGTGATGCATATAATGTTTTCTTTGGGTTAATTTGTTTAGTGTTATTATTATTGGATTTTTTGTGGTTATAATAATAATAATAAGTAATTGATTGTTGTATGTTATTATTATTATTATTATTATTATTATTATTATTATTATTATTATTATTATTATTATTAATCAAAACATTTATACCCAGGGTCCCTCATTATCCCGTTTCCTTTCCCGCGCAGTTGACAATAATGGTGGCAAATGTCGGTTCCCTGTGTGGGCGTCTGCACCTCGTTGGCACTCCCTGGATGGTCAGACAACCCTCCATGTCACTCGCCGTAACTCAACACTCCGCTTGACCAGTCGTTCCACCAAGGGGGTCGTCACTCACGTCTGTATGGAAGCGAGGGAACAGACCAAGTACTCGGCCACCTTCGTCACCCGGGTGATACGGGGATGGTGAGTGACACAACCCTGAGAGAGAGAGAGAGGGAGAGAGAGAGAGAGAGAGGAGTGGGATATGTGAGAGATAGTGGGCAAGTGAGAGATGAGATAGGTAAATAGTGAGATCACCATTATTCACCACCACTCATCACTATCACCACCACTCATCACTATCACCACTCTCTTTACAGCACCAGCGGCTATATGTGTATCTACATGATTGCCCGAGACGACCATCTAATGGAATTGAAGATGGGTGAGTGTTTTATGGTGTTTTATGGTGTTTATGGTGTTTTATAGGTTTATGGTGTTTTATTGTGTTTATTGTACTTATGTGTGTGTGTGTGTGTGTGTGTGGGTGTGTGTGTGTGTGTGTCAACATTTTAAGATAATCACTACGACTACCACCACTACCACCACTTCTACACTCACCACCACTACTACCACCACCACCACTTCTACACTCACCACCACTCACCACCACCACCACACCACTACCACCACCACCACACCACCACCACCACCACACCACTACCACCACCACCACCACCACCACCACCACCACCACCACCACCACCACCACCACCACCACCACCACCACCAACCCCACCACCACCACCACCACACTACCACACTCACTCTAGACCAGCAGGAACAGAGTCACTTGTTTCTAATTTCATGGACGATGTTTATATAAATGGAGTTTGTGTTGTCGTAAAGCTCCAAGGATTATTTCTGGCTTGTGTGTGTGTGTGTGTGTGTGTGTGTGTGTGTGTGTGTGTGTGTGTGTGTGTGTGTGTGTGTGCTTTAATTACGTCTACCCGTGTATCTCACCTATTACCATCCTCTACAGGTGATGACGCCCATGGCCAATAGTACTGTCAACAAGACTTCAACTTTGTCTCTACCAACTACACCACCTTCGTCAGTGAGTAGAGAGAGAGAGAGAGAGAGAGAGAGAGAGAGAGAGAGAGAGAGAGAGAGAGAGAGAGAGAGAGAGAGAGAGAGAGTATTATATTTCGGATCAAAAGTAGTCTCAGTTAATGATTTAAACCTTTGAAAGACGGTGGATTAAACTGTATTTCTCAGAGGGTTAAACCATCGTCATCAAAGGGTTAAACTACCAAATGACATAGAAAGTGTACTAATTCTACAGACTGATTCTTGTAAAGAAAAGTTAGAGGAAGGAAGAATGTTTAATGAACATTTATAGTTTACCTGTACACACACACACACACACACACACACACACACACACACACACACACACACACACACACACACACACACACACACACACACACACACACACACACACACACACACACACACACACACACACACACACACACACACACACACACACACACACACACACACACACCACCATCTCCATCACCCACACAGGTAGCAATGCAGACAGTCGGCCGTGTCCTGGCACTGGGCTGCCATGAGGTCTTGGTTACACGGAAGGTAACCCTGACGGGTATGGCCCTAGTGTTGGAGGCTCGATGGCTGCCTCCACCTCCAGAGAGACGGGGAGGATCTGGTGGTGCTGGGTGTGCTAGGGGGCAAGGGGACCTGGCCATCAGTCACCACAACCCAGAGTGTGACGGTGTTCTCTACACCTCTCCGTCGGCTGCTCCACCACTGACACCTCGTCATTAGCAACAGATGTTCCTCGGCAGGTGAGTACTGGTGGTTTTGGTGGGTTATGGTGGGTTTTGTGATCCTAGTGGGTTCTGTGGGTCCTGTGGTTCTAGTGGGTTCTAGTGGGTTCTGGTGGGTCCTGGTGGTTGGTGGTGGGTCAGGTCCTAGTGGTTCTGGTGGCCTGGTGGTTCTGTGGGTCCTGGTGGGTCTGTATTTTCTTGTATAATAAACTGTTTTATTATTTGTATATCCTTGTATAGTCGCCCCTGACCTCCCTGTGACCCCAGTTAACCTCTTCTTGACCGCCCGGTGACCTCACGACTGACCTTCTTTGACCTCCCGACAGAGTACTCGTGTCACGGGTCGTGGGATGAGGACGGCCACCGCTACCTGGTGGTGACCCCGACCTCCCGCAGCAGTAAGGGGATCCGCCGGCTGTGTCTGGTGCTGAACCAAACCTCTGGCCAGCTCTCCCTCGCCTCCTCCACCCTCTCCTGCAGCAGGAACCCTGCCGGGCCTCCACGGACACATCGCCCTCAACACCACTAGTATCGGTAAGGTTTGGGTTAACTCTCTTTCTCTCTTTCTTACTCACTTTCTATCTCTATCTCTCACATCCTCCCTCTCTCCACTCACTCACTCTCTCATCATCAACCCAACCCAACCTGACCTGACCTGACCTGACCTAACCTAACCTCATCCCCCCCCCCAATAGTGTCAGGGTGTTTAATCTTCAGGTGAAAAAATCTATGATGATGATTCTTCAGGTGATCCCAAAAGAAGAAAAAATATTAAAGAATTGGTATAATATTATAGGTCAAAAGTTTTAAAAGAAAATTTTTGAGAAGAAAATTGTCCAAAAGAAATGATGTTTGTAGAGAATTACACCAAGAAATAAGGAAAAAAAAGATGAATAAAGAGAGGGTATAGATATAAAGAGATAGATGAAGATGGAAATAGAGAGAGAGAGAGAGAGAGAGAGAGAGAGAGTATAAACCAGGTGTCTTAAAGTAATCTAACTCCACTTTTCCTGTTGTTTTTGTTTCTATAAGTGATCTAACTCCACTTTTCCTGTTGTTTTTGTTTCTATAAGTGATCTAACTCGACTCTTCCTGTTGTTTTTGTTTCTATTAGTAATCTAACTCCACTTTTCCTGTTGTTTTTGTTTCTATAAGTAATCTAACTCCACTTTTCCTGTTGTTTTTGTTTCTATAAGTGATCTAACTCGACTCTTCTCTTCCCGTGTGCAGGTGGATGCGGATCAAACCCCCCGCTGAGTCGAGGAGCGGCGATGATGGTGACATCCAAGCTGGTGGTGATGGTGCTGCTGGTGGCGATGCTGGTGACGATGACGCCGTCTAGCGGTGTGGTGACGGCGTACTGGTGAAGAGGAAACACCATCACCACCACCACCACCACCAGCACCAGCATCGTGGACGTCAGTGTGTGCGTGTGTGTGTGTCATTGTGGAGCGATAATCACAACTTACCGTGAAGATTGTGGCTGTGCAGGAATCACATACTGTAGACCAGGAAGATGAACTGACTCAAAGTGAACTAATAATTTGTGTTTTAAGAAGAGACAACAATGAACAATGATTTTTATGGAACAGAGAGAAACAGATATGATGATGATGAAGAAAATCAATAATAATTAAAAAAAATAAAATAAACCCACTTAGAACTGCTAATAATTCTGTGTATTGAAGTTTAGAGTGATAGTAGTGTAATAGTGTTTATTTCGGTGTGGTAGAGTGAACAGCCTGTGTTACTGTAGATCTGTAACTTGTCAACAACAGCAGCAGCAGAAGCAGCAGTATAGAAGTTGACCTGTGAACCAAAAAAAAAAAAAACCAATTCCCCGATGGTGTCTCGCTGTCATGATGTACCAAAGATAGGCTTTTAATATACCCGTAGCAAGTTAGGTTCGCAACTACCCTCCTCCCCCTCTCATCCCTCATCCCTCAAGCCCATGAAGGAGATGTTGGGAGGTGCCTGGCTGGGTCCGACTGCTACACTGTAAACACGAGGACGTAGAGTCGACCCCCCAGCGACCTCCAGTCTGCGAACTTAACTTGTACCTCGTGTGTGTAATAATCAGCTCAGCGCTTAGTCCCTGCTCGATGACACACACACACACTCACACATGCACACACACACACGCGCATGCACACACTCACAAGGGTCCAACTTCAATACTACTAATTGGGAGAGACGTAAACATTAAACCAGAAACTATGTTGTCCAGTTACCGTAGTGTGGTGGCTGTGTGGTGGTGGAGCAGGCAGCAGGGACCAAACGCTGGGCTCTTAACAATGAATGGAGTGGTAGTTAGTGAGCTTGTGGTAGTTTGTGGACACTGGAAATGATCCTGTGTTGTAAGGGAGGGGTGAGTGATGGACCCCTCCCCCGACCAGGTGAAGACAATTAATTACAGTGGTTATTTTGTGCTAAATGAAAGGAAGCCATTAAGCTATAGTCATCACCTAGTGGCATCTTGTGAGTAATTGTGTTATGTAAAAAAAAAAAAAAATAATGATACTACTGTGAGATGCTGTTCCTGTAGCACTGAACTATTGTGTGTGTGTGTGAGTTAGTCTGCAAAAAAATATTATAATGATGTGTGTAAATACGCTCACTGAAAATGTCTTTACAAAATAGTGAACTCACAGCAAGCTTGATGCAGTAAGATAGTTGTGTGTCAGTACTGTTGGTCTGTGAGAGCTTACAACTACGTGGACGGGATTATGCAGAGATAAAACAATGGATTCTCATAATTATAGTTTTTCCTTTTTGGAATTAAAACCTCGAGAATTACCGTATTATAACCCAGTAGAAGCCGTCCGAGGAGCATAGTCGAACACACGCTGAGTACCCCTTACTGAGCATAACTGGGTGCCACGTACTGAGCATAACTGGTTACCCGATGACCAGTGACACCAGCCAATAAAAACCCACTGTTTCAGGTAGCCCCGGAATGAGCGTAACTGGGTACCCTGCAACATTCATGTCCTCGTACCCCGGAATGAGCATGACTTGATACACTGAGGTACCCCGGAACAAGCATTATGTGATACCTGGAAACAAGTGTCATATGGCAGCCTGGAATGAACATGACTGTGATAAAGTTCCCCAGAGTGAGCATAAAGAAGTGCCCCAGAGCAAGCATGACTGGCTGTTGTGAAACAAGAACGTCTTTGTAATCAGAGGCTCTCGAATAAGCATGACCAACTACTCTAGAGTGAGTGTAATGGGGTGCCCAGTAGCGAGCATGATGACATACCCTGAAGTGAGGATAATGGATTGATCTGTAATTAGTTATGAAGTGCCCGGGCATGAACATAACCGAGTACCCAGGCTGGAGATGATGGCATGTTCAGTAGTGAGCAAACAGGGTACAATGTCATGAGTATAATGGGACGACCTGGAGTGAGTGTGGTTAAATACCCTGGAATGAGCATAACATGATGTCTTGGAGTGAGCGTGATAGAGGACTCTGGAGTGAACATGAAGGAGAAGGCATAACGAGGCCCTGGAGCGAGCATAAGAGTAAGCACAATGAAGCCGTGGAGGGAGTATAACGAGGCCCTGGAGGGAGCATAAGAGTAAGCACAATGGGGGCGAGCATAGCAGGGGGATCATGGAAGAAGAGTGCCTAGGTACCCTCGAGCGAGCCTAACGAGAGTCTTGGAAGGAGAGTGTTGGAGTACCCCAGAGCGAGCATACTGGGGAAACATTTTTTTTTTTAAGAGTGAGCGTGATGGGGTGCCCTGGAGTGAGCGTGACGTGACGGGGGGGAGGGGGTCTTTGTAACGAGCATAAAGCTACTGATAAACAGAGGGTAGGCCAGAGTGTCCCAGTGTTATGTGTATGTAGGGTAAAGCCACTGATCATAATAATACACAGGAGGTTATGTTTCTCTGTCTGATAAAGCTGTACAAGAAACAAACAATGGGTTTCTTTGAGAGTTCAGTTTTGTTGTCTGTTTTAATATTGATACGATGAGCCTTGTTTGTGAATGAGATATAAAGAAATAAAATAATAATATATAGCTTTATCAGACAGGAAACTGATACTTATCCTACACACACACACACACACACACACACACACACACACACACACACTTAGTGGGACAGGAGAGATGTTTTACACACACACACACACACACACACACACTTACTCCATGTCTCGTGGCAGTGATAGCAAGATAAGATCGAGACAGTAATGTGTGTGAGTGACTTGTAAAACACTTCCTCTTCCTCCAATTCTTCTTCCTCTTCCTCCAATTCTTCTTCCTCTTCCTCCTATTCTTCTTTTCTTCCTCCTCCGTTACAATCAAGACAGGCGGTGATAATGAACACTAGTGGCCCTCCAGCAAAGTTAACTCAAGGGACCACTTACCTAGTTGGACATATGTTGCTTCTTTCCCCCCTCCCCCCAATCCTCTCCCCAGTGTTGAGGCTGTGTTGCCGTGTGTTGGCTGGGGGTCAGAGTCCTTACCCACTGGCCTCCGTTATTCGTGGGGTGTGGCCTACTTACCTGTGGCCCGTGTGTGTGTTGTATGGCCTGTGTATGAGGCGTGAGTGAGGGAGGGTGGGTGTGTGAGAGAGGGAATTTTGTTACTTGTGTACACGTCAAAGCGAGATGAGAAGTAATTATTAAGGCTTTTATTTGTTTGTTTGTGTTTGATAAGGAGAAAATGAGAAGTTGATTTTTTTTTTATCCAGGAGAATGGTGTATAGAGGCGAGTTTAGTTGACTCCACGCCAGAATTCTCGTTGAGGCCCAATGCGTCGTCTTGATTGTCTTGTTGCCGACGTTAACTCTGAACCAATAACTTCATTAAGCTACTGTAGTTAACCTCTGTGATGTTTAGTAACGTCATTGTAAAAAAATATATATAAACACAAGATATAAAAAAGAACTACAGACGATAGAAAAAGTGACAATATCCAGCTGCTGCCAGGGAAAAAATTCTCAGGTTTCTATTATTGTTTTTAATTCTCGTCCTGCAGGTCAGGATTTTACTAAACCCAACTTAAGAAGGCGATCCTGTTATATCACTTTAATTTGAATTATTATCTGATTAAATATATATACACACATATAAAAGATGTCAGTAGTTTATGAATTGTGAGAAAAACAAGAGATTGTGAGGAGAGAGGGACCCCGAATACAGGAGTTTGTTTTGGTTGGTCAGGGCCAGGATTACTTAATAATAACACGTGTTTTGATTGATTGATTCCAGCCAATGTAATTTAGTTCTCGTGTTGTGCACTGTGATTGATTGTCAGTAAAGCAATTATATATAAGACTAAGATCGGCTGTAATCTGGATTGGTTGAGATTTATTTTTGATGCTGTGGTGAAAATCTCGGCAGTTTTAGTTGACTGTGTGGAACTATATGGAGGCGCGGCTCTTTACTGCTCATAACAAAATTATATTAAACATTCTAATTCTTTACTGGTGGATAATTTAAAGTTGTTCACTCATACTCTACAGCTGAGGCCGAAAGTCAGTTTATAACAAGGCAGCTGATTGGTTGGCTGACGGACACGGGAACGTCACATTTCTTCAGTATTTAATCTATCGTATTTATATTATGATATTTTACGGGATAATAAATTCTCTATGTTGGTCTCTGATATTTTTATGCGCTTTGGGAATGAAAAACTAACATGTGAAACGCTCTGGTAATAAAAATATAAAATAAAAAAAAACTCCGCGACCTCCTCACCTCTTTTAGGCCGCCCCTCTGTGACGTCATCGGGAAGTAGGAGCTATGTCCCTGGACTTGGTTCATCATGTTCGTGTTTTTTTTTATGATATTTTTATTACCAGAGTGTTTCACATGTTAGTTTTTCATTCCCAAAGCGCAAAAAAATATCAGAGATCAATGGAGGAAAGTTGTTATCCCTTAAAATATCATAATATAAATACGACAGATTAAATAGGAACGATTGTAATTAAAGTAGAGTCTTGGTGCAAATTGGTGTCGGAGTTGACCCAGCAGATGAGGTCACTGGCCATCAACGTCTGGGTTAAGGTCAATAGAAACTGACGACCATTATACTTTAAATCTTTTATGAGTTAGATCTCGGGGTCAGTAACTAGTCATACGTTAATTATTGCTTTACCTGGTGGTGAGGGACAGGTGTGGCCATGATATTACTCCGTGACTGTACCTCCAGTGGGCGTGATGTTAATATGTATACAATGGGGGCGTGATTGTTAATATGTATACAGTGGGCGTGATGTTGATATGTATAGTGGGCGTGAATGTTAATATATACACAGTGCTGCCAGTGAATGTAAAAGATAACGTGTGTAGTGTTGTCAGGGGGTAGTGTTGTCAAGGTAGTGTTGTCAGGGGGTAGTGTTGTCATTGAGTAGTGTTGTCGGAGTGTGAGGATTGGTAGTGTTGGCAAAGGGGTTTTTGTAAGACCAAGTAGTGTTGTCAGGGTATGTGAGGGCAGATACTGTTGTCAGGGTATGTGAGGGCAGATACTGTTGTCAGGGTATGTGAGGGCAGATACTGTTGTCAGGGTATATGTGGGCAGATACTGTTGTCAGGGTATATGTGGGCAGATATTTGTCAGGTATATGTGGGCAGATACTGTTGTCAGGGTATGTGGGCAGATACTGTTGTCAGGGTATATGTGGGCAGATACTGTTGTCAGGGTATGTGAGGGCAGATACTGTTGTCAGGGTATGTGAGGGCAGATACTGTTGTCAGGGTATGTGAGGGCAGATACTGTTGTCAGGGTATATGTGGGCAGATACTGTTGTCATAGTGAGGGCAGTTAAATGTTGTCATGGAATGTGTGGAATGTTGTCAGAGAATGTACGACAAACTAGCTAGTGTTGTCAGTAAACTGTGAGGCAGATAATGTTGTTAGAGCGTATGAGAGGCAGGTAATGATGTCAGAGAATGAACCACTGTTGTCAGGAAATGTAAAACAGGCCAGTATTTCCAACAGCCTCACACAGCGGAAACAAACCCATTAGTAGTTGACTTTAGCTGTGATGACCCCTGTAGTGAGGTATGAGTGTGTGTCATTAACGTATAAGGTGATTCACTCTGTTAACACCTGGAGTTCGCTAATTAAGAGAGAGAGATAACGGAAACACGTAATAATACCCGATACACTTTTACCGATAAGGGTTATGTTGACGATATTTCAGGGTTACCAGGAAGTGAATCACCCTGTATTATTATTATTATTATTATTATTATTATTATTATTATAATATATTTGGCAATACCATATCCCGTTCTTTTAAAATGCTCAAAAAAAATGAAAACTTATATAAAAATGCCCGTTTGCTCATTAAACCTCTTGTCATATCCATGCGTGTGTGGATGTGGCGGGTGTTTGAGGTGTCCGTCAGCTGGTGGGGGAGTAGAATCCTCTTCCAAGCGTCTGTGTGTAATTCTGTCGGGTTTTCTACATCCGTCGGTCCGTCGGTGGTGTTCACAGGACGTCCGTGTTTGACTAGAAAAAAAGTCCGTTGACGTATATCGAGGAAGTCCATTAAGGAAGGGGTAGGGGGGAGGGGCACCCCAGAGTAGTAAGTGGTCCTCCTGAACACCGAAAACCACCTAAATGAACCTAACCACTTCTCCATACTTGTTAATATTCAGTATATATATATATTTCTTACCTGTGTATGTCGTTTATAGTTTATCAGTTTTATATAGAGATATTAAACGGCAAAATTAATCCCAAGACACCCGATACACACAACACACTGGTTTAATGCCACCTGTACTTGTCCTTATATCGAATATTACTCTTATCACACTGAATTAACATAGATACGTTCATGTCTTTGACTAAAAAACTTTAAATTAATTACATACACGTTAAAGAAAACGTCCCTAAAAGTTTATATTTCTAAAAAAATATATATATTGTTTGTTTTGGTGGTTCTCGATGTTCAGGAGGCCGCCAAGAGGACAGGCTGACGACACTCATATAAACAATGACTGTGTATATAGTTTTAATCTGTCTTATATTTTGGGAGAACAATAGATTAGTGATTTTTTAAAAGTTTATTTACCTATGAAGTTTGTTGATTGAGTGAGTCTCCCCCTAACCCCCCTCCCCCTTCTCCCTCACCTTCCCTCCCTCCCTTCCCTCCCTCTTTCCTCCTCCTCTTCCTCCATTCCCTTCCTGTCAACCCGTTTGCTCCTCAGATATAAAACATGACGGTGGAAGTGCATTAGACAGATATAGTGCAGTGTGGACGGTCACCTATTGGGTAAAATGAGTCTGTTTATCGTGCCCTCTCTCTCTCTCTCTCTCTCTCTCTCTCTCTCTCTCTCTCTCTGGTCGCACACGTGTTACCGAGTTGACGTGTAAACATAAACACAACGTTGCCATGGTGACGGTGTTGTGATTGGTTGAGTCTCGGGGCGGGGCGGGGCGGGGCACGGTAAAGACCTTCATCATCTAGCCACAGGTCATCACACTCAGCCTCCTGTAGTCTCCTCCTCCTCCCTACATCACAATAGTAGAGTCTCAGTTCGATTTGGTAGCCATTAGGCCTTCCCATCTCAATCACATACCTTGAGGAATCATTAAAAATAGTACCATAACATTTCATAACTTTATAATTACTAATACATATTTAACTGGTGATTAATATGTTTTCTGAAAGTTACCAAACAATGCGGTGGTTATACAAAATGGCGTCAAAACTACACAGGGACTTTTGATCTTACTTGGGGGTGTAGGTTCGAGGTTCACTATTCAAGGTGGAGTGTGTGTGTCAGGCTTGTTGGTATCTGTTGTCCTCCAGGTCGGGAATAGCCCGTCGAAACTGCAATGTTACGCGATTCCGCTCATAGGTAGATCAAAGTGGTATTGTGTAGGACCTCTCCCCCCCCCCTCTCCCCTGACCCCTCATTACCCCTTAGTGTTGTACAGTGTATCACCCCCTACCCCCTGAACCCCCTTCCCCCCTGAACCCCCCTCCCCACCTACACCCTCTTACACCTTAGCCCCAAGCTTGGAAATCATGACAACTACATGTGTGTGTGTACGTTGGGGAGATACTGTGTGTACGAAGAGAGGGTATGTGTACATAGAGGAGACGAAGTGTGTAAGTGGAGAGACGGTGTGTGTACGTAGAAGAGAGTTATGGAACCTGTAGCATGTGTTAAGGACGGGTACAATAATCTCTGCTGAAGGTAGTATTATTCTCCTCAACATCAGATACATAACAAAGTCTGCCATAGAAAACGGTGAACCGAGAGACAATAAAGAAAATGGGAAATGTTGAATTGCTTATTTATTTTTATAAAACTATCTGGGTAAATTTACGGTCATTAACTTTATATATTTCCGTTAGGTTGAAGGTGTGGTGTGGTGAAGGTGTGGTGTGGTGAAGGTGTGGTGTGGTGAAGGTGTGGTGTGGTGAAGGTGTGGTGAAGGTGTGGTGTGGTGTGGTGAAGGTGAGGTGTGGTGAAGGTGAGGTGAAGGTCTCACCACCACGTAACCTCAAAAGGTCCACCATGTCGAGGTTTCTTCTGTAAAAAAAAAAATGATAAAAATAAATCGGACTTCATGTTATTCTTGTAAATGAATGTAAATAAACTGAATAGGACGTAAATTATTTCTTGACAATATACGGGAACAATTACTATGGGATATATGAATTTATTTGTATAAGGAAAAGGGTGTCGTTGTTGTTGTTGTTAGTGGCGAGGTAAGGCAGCATATGGTATATGTGTGATACTGATGGGCTCTGAGCTGCGTCACATTTGGTAGATATTTCTCACTCGGGTGTAAATATTGGCCAGGGAAAGAGGGAACTTCTTGTGTGTCTGCGTGTGGTGTGGTTCAGTTCACCAAACCACCAGTTGACTTATTCATCCAAGTCCTGAGTCATTTATTCTACACCTGGATTATTCAACGATAGTCTTCATTGATTATTTATCTACCTGTGTCTGAGTGTGGGAATTCTAACGCTCCTGTTGTCATGACTGGGCCCTGGGAGGTATCGTAGAATCAGTTCGTCGTTCTTTACAATATATGGATGAGTCGTACATTCAATCATTCTACCCAGTCGTGCCAAACAAAACTAAAAAGAACATTCCAGTCACTTATATTTTTTTATAGCTTGGGAAAGAGTGGCCAGTCATCTAAAAGTTTCCAATCCAATAGTTTAAAATAGTTTCTCGTTATATTTCTAGATTTGGGGTGATATATTGACCTTGTCCAATGGTTTAAAAAAAAGAGGAATAACATCTAATCTGATAACTTAAAATTCAATTCCAATTAGATTATGGATTGGAGGGTTTTGATTAGCCGTTTCTAATCACGTTTTCAAATGTTCTCCTTGCACCACCCACGTCACTAATTAATTAGAGGCGTCATACCGTGTTATTGATGATAAACAAACGGGGAAAAAGTTCAAGCGTATGACTTTTGAAAATCCATCTTTGTGTCGTAGTAGAAAGCTAGTCAGATACGTTCTCACTTTACGAGGAAAAAAAAATGTCTAAGATCTATTGAGAATTTGAACCAGGTGTCATAAATCCTGCTGTGTCAAAAGGTGTCAGGAGCTATGACCTTATGACACACGTAATAGACTCAGAAGTTCCTAGTTCAGTTTTTATCTCGTAAGGTAAGAGAGAGAAGGTGTAGTTAAGAGTTACACCTGAAGGGGGACGTGTGTTTGTCTCTCGCTCTACAGGTGTGACAATAACCGGTATTAAGTCAGGTGCACCAGTGATCTTTTGGTACATGTACTCGAGGCACTTATGTAATAGAGGTATTGTTATATGTACTCAAGAAGACACTGTTAGAGGTACTCGAGGCATTTGCATGTACACGAGGCACTGTTATATGCATTCGAGGCACTGTTACATGTACTCGAGGCACTGTTACATGTACTCGAGGCACTGTTTCATGTACTCGAGGCACTGTTATATGTACTCGAGGTACTGTTTCATGTACTCGAGGTACTGTTACATGTACCCGAGGCAGTTATATGTACTCAAGACACTGCTGCATGTACTCGAGGCACTGTTACATGTACTCGAGGCACCGTTTCATGTACTCGAGGCACTGTTTCATGTACTCGAGGCACTGTTACATGTACTCGAGGCAGTTATATGTACTCAAGACACTGCTGCATGTACTCGAGGCACTGTTACATGTACTCGAGGCACTGTTTCATGTACTCGAGGCACTGTTTCATGTACTCGAGGCACTGTTACATGTACTCGAGGCAGTTATATGTACTCAAGACAGGCACTGTTATATGCATTCGAGGCACTGTTATATGCATTCGAGGCACTGTTACATGTACTCAAGACACTGTTGCATGTACGCGAGGCACTGTTATGTACTCGAGGCACTGTTACATGTACGCTAGATACTGTTACATGCATATACTCCAGGCACTGATACATGTACTCAAGACACTGTAGCTGTAGGCACGTGTTAGTGAGTACGAGTTGATTTTCCTTGTGCGTTGGATAAGGTTGACACTGGCAATACGGAATGAGGCCAAAGATATAGAAACTGAAGCCTTCCCCGAGAATGAACCCTAACCAGCAGTGCTCAGTGGCCAGGCAGTATCACTTTATCCCTACTATCAAAACTCAACATGGAATACTTATTATGCATTTATGTGATAACTAAAGATAGAGACTAACCTTTATTGTGAAAATTTATAAATATAAGAGAGAGAGAGAGGAATGAAGAGAAAACGCAGATGTAAAGAGGAAAATAAAGCAGAGAGGGACCCAGTGTAATACCTTGAGGTACTCCACCCTAGGATGGGCTCCCCCTCAAGCAGTACTGTGTGTGTGTGTGTGTGTGTGTGTGTGTGGTGTGTAAATAAAGTTGTCAAACGTAATTAAGTTACCTGTTGTGTCGGGTTAGCCCAGGTGGGTGAAACCTTGTCCAATAAGTTAGTGGTAGAAGAATTATGTGTGTGTGTCTGTGGAAGTGTAGTGATGATGATGACGATGACGACAAGGGAGTTATCAAGGTGTATCCCCTGGTAGGCGAGGAGGGTCAGGGAGCAGCTACAGACGCACAGCCAAGACGCACAACAAGATAACGGGACACATGACTTAAACTCGTAACGCATACTTGAGTCGAGAGACACTGTAACGCAGACCCATGAAGGCATACTTGTGACGCAGAACTATGACGTATTATTGTGGCGCAGATCCATGACGCATACTTGTGACGCAGAACTATGACGTGCCGTTGTGACGCAGACCCATGACGCACCGTAACGCACAAGTTGACGCAGACATGATAAAGTGTGGGTGTTAATACAGTGTAACAGCTGCCGATGGTCCTCCTGTACTGGCGACACCAACAACGTACACGCCTGCCTCCCCTCCCCACACACCACACCACCTCCCCCACACCACCTACCTCCCCTCCTCACACTACCCCCTCCCCTCACACACCTCCTCCCACTCACACTACCCCTGCCTCCCCTCCCCTCACCCACTCCCTCCCTCTCCCTCCCCTCCCTACACTCCCCCCTACTCTCCCACCCCTCACCCCTGCCTCCCCCTCCCCTCCCCCCCTGCCTCCCCCTCCTCTCCCCCCTACCCCTACCTCCCCCTCTCCCATTCCTCCCCTCCTCTCTACCCTACCCCTCCCACCCTCCCCTCCCACACCCCTGCCTCCCCTCCCCCACCCCTGCCTCCCCCCCTCCCCCCACCTCCTGCCTCCCCCCTCCCCTCCCACCCCCTAACCCAGTTACCCCTCCCACCCCCTCCCCTCCTGCCCCCCTCCCCACCCTGTAAATCAAAGGTGTTAAGTGAGACAGAACTGAACTACATTAGATATTATACAGTGTTAGGCGCTACAAAAACAACAAAAGCAAACAAATAAAAAAAAAGAAGAAGCACGAGCCGTTGATTTTGTTGTCATTGGTTGAATTTTTTAGTACAGTTATGTATTGTATATTGTAAATATTGATTTGTATGGCATTGGAAATAAATCGCGTAACAGAGTGTGTTGTGGGTTTATTGTATTCTATTTTTGTGTTTGTTGTGTATTGTGTTGTGGAATTATTCCTTATTTTAATTCCAAGTGTATAAATAAAAGAAATTCATTGATACTTTGTCTACGGTCTGCAGTGAGTGACCAACAGGTGACCAATGAAAAACCAACAAGTGACCAGGTGACCAATGAGTGACCAGATAAGTCCCAGCAGGTGTCATACTAGTTTAATTAATTTTACAGTGTTGATGTGGGTGTTGATGGTAATGTGTCTCTTGGTAACGTGTGTGTCTCATGGAACGTGTGTGTCTGGAGTATGTGTTGTGTGTGTGTCTCTTGGTAACGTGTGTGTCTCTTGAACAACGTGTGTGTGTCTCTTGGTAACGTGTGTGTCTCTTGGTAACGTGTGTGTCTCTTGGTAACGTGTGTGTCTCTTGGTAACGTGTGTCTCTTGGCAACGTGTATGTGTCTCTTGGTAACGTGTGTTGTGTCTCTTGGTAACGTGTGTGTGTCTCTTGGTAACGTGTGTGTCTCTTGGTAACGTGTGTGTCTCTGGGTAACGTGTGTGTCTCTTACCTCCGTGTCCTGGGTACCTTCCTCCGCCCTGAGTCAGATGTAAGACAGTGTACAGTATTTATCCACTGTGATCCATTACTACTAAACGGGTGTCTGTCTGTCTGTCTGTCTGTCTGTCTGTCTTTCTCTGGGGCTTAGACTAGAATTTAAACCGTCTTGTAATGTTCTTGATAGATAGACAGATAGAATAATTGATTGATTGAAGGGCTGACGGGTACAGGGTCGGAACTCAAGGGATAGGTCCGTGGGTGTCGCTCAGGGCAAAGGTCACGGGAGGGGTGGGGTGAGTGGTACATGTATTTCCAATTTCACGGCTGATGCTTCTACCCCTCCATGCCTCCTCCTCCCGCCCTCCTCCTCCCGCCCTCCTCCTCCCACGCCCTCCTCCTCCCGCCCTCCTCCCCCGCCTTCTCCCAACGCCCTCCTCCTCCCGCCCTCTCCCCCCTCCTCCCACGCCCTCCTCCTCCCACGCCCTCCCTCCTCCCACGCCCTCCTCCTCCACGCCCTCCTCCTCCCACCCTCCTCCTCCCACGCCCTCCTCCTCCCCCGCCCTCCTCCTCCCACGCCCTCCTCCTCCCCACGCCCTCCTCCTCCCGCCTCCCTCCTCCCCACCCTCCTCTCCCGCCCTCCTCCTCCCCACCCTCCCTCCTCCCACCTCCCTCTCCCACCCTCCTCCTCCCACCCTCCTCCTCCCACCCTCCTCCTCCCCGCCCTCCTCCTCCCACCCCTCCTCCCTCCCGCCCTCCTCCTCCACCCCTCCTCCTCCCACCTCCCTCCTCCCACGCCCTCCTCCTCCCGCCCTCCTCCTCCCCTGCCCCTCCCTCCTCCCCCCCCCCGCCCTCCTCCTCCCCGCCTCCCTCCTCCCCTCCTCCTCCCACCTCCCTCCTCCCCGCCCTCCTCCTCCCCCTCCCCTCCCACGCCCTCCTCCCCTCCCACCCTCCCTCCTCCCACCTCTCCTCCCCACCTCCTCTCCCCACCCTCCTCCTCCCACCCTCCCTCCTCCCCACCCTCCTCCTCCCACGCCCTCCTCTCCCACCCTCCTCTCCCCGCCCTCCTCCTCCCCGCCCTCCTCCTCCCCGCCTCCTCCTCCCCACGCCCTCCTCCTCCCCACCCCTCCTCCCCCCTCCCCTCCCACCCTCCTTCCATTGTACAGCCAGACAGACAGACAGACAAACAGATGGATAGACAGATAAACAGATGATAGATAAACAGACAGACAGACAGGGAGAGATATAGTTGAACTGATAAAGAAAATATAGTAAGATAAAACAAGGTTGATATATATAGAGAATTATATAAATCACATGTATATTAACACTGTAGGACTCGGCTGTCGCGATAAACACACACACACCACGCCACACACACACACACACACACACACACACACACACACACACACACAGTTATTTACACCACCAACCTCTAGCTGTAGTGCTAACTTACCTGTACAACGTTGTCCCTCTATGTGTACACAGTCAGTGGTGTTCATGTGTCTCTGTTTGTATGGGGGGGTGACAGGGTTAGGGAAAGACGAGGTTGGGATGGTTGATGAATGGTGGAGTGACACACACACACACACACACACACACACACACACACACACACACACAAAGTTGAAACAAAAACACAAAAAAAAAAACATGGCCGTCCCTATGACTCTCCTGATTGGTGGGAAAGAGTGGGAGAAAGAGGACCTCGGCAGTATAAAACGGAGGGCGTTAACGTGGTCAGCATCAGTGTGTGTCCGCGCCTCGCCCCGGGCACATGGGTGGGGGAGCTTTTAAGACGTGGCTAATCTAATGAACAGATTTATCAGGGCGGTGGCCAGATATCTCATTACCTTAACTGTGTTAGTGAGGGAAGAGGCCTGGACGCCTCCCCCTCCTCCTGAGGCTCTTGAGAGACTGTGGGGAGGCTGTTGTGGGAGGGAGATGAGGAACTGCTATGAGGTGTGGAATTGGATTGAATTTTTGCCACGGCCAGCAGCTAGTTTATTGTGCACCCCATATTCATCCTGTTAGCGCACGAAGAGTTACAGGGGCGGACACACCCTCAGGGGCGGACACACACTAAGGGACACAGCGTGATACTAGGGGGTGTGTGAGGTCCCTGGGGAGTCACCTCTACATCACCTGACAAGTTGCACTCACCCCGCATTACAGATGAGGGGCCGCCACTCCTGAGGGACGCCGTTAGCCACTCACGAGGGACGCCGTAGACCCCCTGGGAGGTGAGGGACCGTCAGTATACCTGGAGGCGGGTCTGTGAGGGTCGTCTGGGGTCAGGTGTGATGAGTCATGTTATCCACCGTGAACACCTGTATAATCAGTGTACACCTGTCTATCTATCAGTGTAGGCCAGGTGAGAGGTTAACAGAATGGGGTGGGGTGAAGGGAGGAAGGAGTGGGGTGAGGAGGAGAGTGAGTGATCAAACGAATGGCCAGGTTTTCACTTAGGTTGAGCTCATTTGCATATATCACCTTCCCTCTCCCTCACTCTCATATTCTTCCCCCACCCCCCCTCTCTCCCTTCCTCTCACCCCATCCATCTCTTCCCTCCACCCCTCTTCCTTACCTCCTCCTACTGACCCCACGTTTCTCCTCCTCCCCCTTCCCTCCTCCTCCCCCCTCCTCCCTCCTCACCCTCCCCCTCCCCCCCTCCCCCTCCCCCCCACCCCTCCCCCTCCACCTCCCCTCCCACCCCCTCTCCCCTCCCCCTCGTTAATATACTGTTTTCTCCTTATAAGAGTTTCATGCTATAAATTTCAGGAGACGATAGCGAGACCTGAGAGACGAAAACGAGAAAGTGGAAGACATCGTTACGAGACCGAGAGATATATTGTTTGTTTGTTGTCATTGGAATTGTTATTGTTGTTAATTTTGTTGTTGTAGTTATTATTATTATTTTTGTTGTAGTTGTTAATATTGTTGATTTTGTTGTTGTAGTTGTTGTTGTTATTCGTCCGTGAATGAGAGAAAGATATTATATTATTATTATTTTCGTTCATTGGTAAATTGGCTGTAACAATTTTACCCATAATGTTGGTATGTAATCATAACTTTCCCGCCAAAATTTGTGTTCCCGCCATTTTAACTTCGGTCTGATAAATTACCCGCTGTAAAAACATTGTAAATGACGGAGAACAATTTTTTTATTAAATTTATATATCATCCAAAAAGTAAGATAGAATTTATATAACAATGTTTTAATTTTATTATTTATTTTAATTGATTTTTTTGATTAGTATTTTGTATTTTGATTATGTAGGAATGTTAACAGAATAAACTGTATACGTATTTGTATATGACGTTACACCTGTTCAATCTCTCTCTCTCTCTCTCTCTCTCTCCTCTCTATAAACGACCAAATTGAAACTTGTTCCTATGAGACCATTATAGTGTAGGGTAGGGGTGAGGGTAGGGTGTAGGGTGAGTGTAAGAAGGGTGAGGTAGGGGTGTAGGGGAGGAAAGGTGTAGAGAGGGTGAGGGTAGGATGTGGGGGGGAGGAAGGGTAGGGGTGAGAAGTGGGGGTGAGGGTAGGGTGTAGGGGTGAGGGGTGGGGTTGGGGGTGAGGAAGGTGTAGAGGGGGTGAGGATGGGTGTGGGGGGGGTGAGGGTGGGGGGGGGTGAGGTGTGGGGTGAGTGGGGTGTGGGGGTGAGGGTGGGGTGAGGAGGGTGAGGGGGTGAGTGTGTGGGGGTGAGGTGTGGGGGTGAGGTGTAGAGATGAGGGAGGGGGTGTGGGGGGGGGGGTGAGGTGGAAGGTGTGGGGGTGAGGTGGGGGGGTGGGGTGGGGTGTAGGGGGTGAGGGTGAGGTGTGGGGGGTGGTGGGGTGTGGGGGTGAGGTGGGGGGTGAGGGGGGGTGGGGTAGGATGTGGGGGGTGAGGGGGGGTGAGGAAGGTAGGGGGTGGGGGGAGAGGGTGGGGATGTGGGGGGGGGTGGGGTGTGGGGGGTAGGGGTGTGGGGGGGGTGGAGAGGGGTGGGGGTGGGGTGTGGGGGTGGTGGGGTGTGGGGTGAGGGAAGGTGTGGGGGTGGGGAAGGGTGTGGGGGTGAGGTGGGGTGTGGGGGTGAGGTGGGGTGTTGGGGGTGAGGTAGGGTGTAGGGGGTGGTGGTGTAAGTGTGAGTAGGGTGTAAGGGGTGAGGAAAGGTGTAGAGGTGAGGAAGGGGTGTGGGGGGTGGGGTAGGGTGTGGGGGGTGAGGGAAGGTTGAGGTGGGGAAGGGTGGGGGTGAGGGGTAGGGGTGTGGGGGGGTGGTGGGGTGGGGGGGTGGGGGGTGTGGGGGGGGGTGAGGGTGGGTGTGGGGGGGGTGGTAGGGTGTGAGGGGTGAGGTGTAGGGGTGAGGTAGGGTGTGGGGGGTGAGGTAGGGTGTGGGGGGGGTGGGGTGGGGTGTGGGGGGTGAGGGTAGGGTGTGGGGTGAGGGAAAGTGTGGGGGTGGTGAGAGGTGTGGGGGGGTGAGGGTAGGGGTGTAGGGGTGGGGGTAGGGTGTGTGAGGTGGGGTGGGGTGTGGGGGGTGGGGTAGGGTGTGGGGGGTGAGGGGAAGGTGTAGAGGGTGAGGTAGGGTGTGGGGGGGGGGGTGGGGTGGGGTGTGGGGGGGGTGGGGGGTAGGGGTGTGGGGGGGTGAGGGAAGGGGTGTGGGGGGTGAGGGGGTGGGGGTGAGGGTAGGGTGTGGGGGGTGAGGAAGGTGTGGGGGGTGAGGGTAGGGTGTGGGGGTGAGGTGGGGTGTGAGGTGAGGGTAGGGTGGGGGTGAGGAAGGTGTGGGGGGTGAGGAAGGTGTGGGGTGAGGGTGGACAGGGGTGGGGGTGGGGTGTAGGGGTGAGGGAAGGGTGTGGGGTGGGGAGGGTGTAGAGGGGTGGGGGTGGGGTGTAGGGGTGAGGGTGGTGTGTGGGGGTGAGGTGGGGTGTGGGGGGTGGGGAAGGTGTAGAGGGGGTGGGGTGGGGTGTGGGGGGGGGTGGGGTAGGGGGTGTGGGGGTGGGGTGGGGTGTGGGGGTGGGGAAGGTGTGGGGGGGGTGGGGAAGGGTGTGGGGGGGTGGGGGTGGGGTGGGGGTGAGGGTAGGTGTAGGGGTGAGGTGAGGGTGTGGGGTGGGTGTGGGGAGTTGAGGGGGGTGTGGGGGGTGGTGGTGTGGGGGTGGGGTGGGGTGTGGGGGTGAGGTGTGGGGGGTGGGGTATGGGGTGGGGGGTGTGGGGGTGGGGGGGTGTGGGGTGGGGGGTGTGGGGGGTGTGGGGTGTGGGGTTGGGGTGGGGTGTGGGGTGGGGTGGGTGGGGTGGGGGTTGGGGGGTGGGGTGGGGTGTGGGGTGGGGTGGGGTCAGGGGAGTTGGGGTGGGGTGTGGGGGTGAGGAAGAGGTGTAGAGGGGGGTGAGGGTAGGGGTGTAGGGGGTGAGGAGGGTGTGGGGGGGTGAGGGTGTGGGGGGTGGGGTGGGGGGTGAGGGGAAGGTGTAGAAGGGGTGAGGGTGGGGGTGTGGGGGTGGGGTGTGGGGTGGGGTAGGGGTGTGGGGGGTGGGGTGGGGTGTGGGGGGGAGGTGGGGTGTGGGGGTGAGGCTGTGGGGATAAGGAGGTGTAAGGGAGGATATGAGGGGTGATGGGGGGTGGATGGTGGGGGTGCGAGGGGAGTATAAGGGGGTGATACTGTTGCCGCCCCCCCTCTTAGTCTATTAGCTGTAATGGTGTGTGGTGTGGTGGGGGAGGATGAGGAATGTGTACAGGCATCGTTGTAGGGAATATTGGTGGAGATATTATGAGGGGGGGAGGGTTCTCTCTCTCTCTCTCTCTCTCTCTCTCTCCCCTCTCTCTCTCTCCTCTACACCTCCCCCACCTCCCTCCCTCTTCCCCCACCCCTCATAAATTAATAGATGCGTCCTTGTTAACACGATTCGACACAGGTAGGAGGTAATTGGCCGTTCCTCATCCACCTGGTCTCTACACCGCCTCGTCTTACCTACATCCGTCTACCTGTTTGTTTGGGTCTTTGTTTATTTGATTATTGTATTAGTGTTTATCCTCTCACCTATCCCCCCTCTCCCCGCCCCCCTTCATCCCTCTCTCCTTCCTCACCCTTCCTTCCCTCACCCCTTTCTTCCCTCCTACCCCTCCCCTCACCCTTTCTTCCCTCCCCTCATTCTTCCTCCCCTCACACCCCTTTCTTCCTCCCCTCACCTCTTTCATCCCTCCCTCACTTCTTCCCTCTTCTCACAAACCACCACACACACACACACACACACACACACACACACACACACACACACACACACACACAAACTTTAAACTTTTTCACTTCTCAGGCAAAAAAAAAAACTCTGAGAAAGAAACAGTGATAAAAAAGGAAAGACGTGGAATGGAGATTGAGAGTGGACGGAGAGAGAGGGGAGAGAGAGGAAACTTAATAGAGAGAATGATTATCTCTCAATTAATTCACACTGGGCCTCTAAATATATCTCATTTATCTCCATTATCTCACTCCAAGCATCTCTCCATTATCTCTCACTCCAAGTATCTCTTAGTTATCGCTCCTCATCCTGTCTCTCACCGCCAAAGCTCGTAACTTCTCTAGTATTTTTCACTTTAAAGTTTCTCAAATAAAACACAACAACATTAATTTTCTTACTGTGTGTGTGTGTGGAGGCATAAAACACACACACACACACACACACACACACACACACACACACACACACACACACACACAGTTGAATATTAAAACTCAACTTGTGATACTGAATTAAAAAAAAAATCGTTCCTGAAGTTTACGATTAATTATTCTGTTACTTCAAGTCTCGTCCAGTCCAGCAGTTACGAGAAAAAACTAAATTACGAGAAAAAATTAAAACCACAATAAAAAAATTCAAACTTACGATAATTTTAAGAACTTGTGTGAATCATTAGTTGGATTTATTTGATTTGGTTAATATATTTTCTTTATCATTAATCTCTCCTTTTGTCTCTTTTCATCTTCCTCTCTCTCTCTCTGTGTCTCTCTCTACATCCTTCTTTCTCCCTCTTCCCCTTTCATTCCTTCGTCTCATCTCCCTCTTCCTTTTCCTCCTTCCTCTTCTTTCTTTTCATTTTCCTCTCCCTCTTTCTCTCCCTTTCTCTCATTCCCCTTTTGTTTATTCTCCCTTTCATCTCCGTTCCTGATGACCTCTTCTTTCTCTCTGCCTCTTCCACCCCTTTCATCTCTTTCTCCTCCTGTTCCTCTTTTTTCGTCTTCATTTCTATCCCCTTTCCTTTATCCGTCTAATTATCGTCCTTTCTTTTTATTTTTCCGTCTCTTTCTACCTTCCGTCTCCTAATTATGTTTGTGTTTTTTCTGTTTTTTTCTGTTTTATGTCTTTAGTGCTTCAACCTTAAGGCCTTCTTCTTGTTCTTTGTAGAAACTTTTCAGAGTCGGGTCCACGAGAGAAAAGAGAGATGATTCCATTAGTCCCCTCCCCTGTCCCTCGTCTCCGTTTTTCTTAGCGATTATCTCCCCGGCAAAGTTCCTTATCTCTAATTGGTCAGCTGCAGCAGATCCGGATTTTGCACCACCTTCATCCACACGAACGCCAAGCTTCCCAAAACAGAGCAGCGTGTGTGGGGAGGGGGCAGGAGTGAAGAGATTCCACCGGATTGCTGTAAGACTTTGAGGTTTCTAAGAGTTTTCATAATAAATGGTCAAAGAAAAAGGGAAACTGTAGTGCATTTTCTTTGGTGGCTGGCGTGGGAGGATGAAGGGGTAACAAGGAAATTACTTATCTCTTTCTCCCCCAAGAAATTATACGAATGAGGTGTTTTTTCTCAGTTTGTTATTGTGTTTGAATTACATGACAACTTAAGAATGAAGGACACTGGAATTAGGTCTCACACACACACACACACACACACACACACACAGGTATTGCCAATGCATGTTTTTTCTACCATAGCTTCACCACTCCCCTGCCCTACCCCTTCCACTTTCTCGAATACCCTCCCTCCTCCTAACAGGACCTCTCACATAACCTTTTTCTAATAAAGCTCTCTCTCTTTGCATCATAAGCTTACTCTTCTAAAGCTTTCTCCTCTTCAGCTTTCTCCTTTTTTGTTTACATTATATTAAATTATTTATAAATATTTGACTCTACCATTGCGATTTTAAGCTGGGAAATATTGTTGGAATGTACGTCATGCTGTCATTATCACGCTCTCCTGCTCGGCTCATCCCACCAACTACACATTAAAACAAATATAATCTAATCTGACGTTATGCACAGAATTTGTTTATTTATTTATTTTTTTTTGAGATGTCACCTTAATTGCATTTTATTTCGAGGGTTTACATAACTACAAGAGATATTAATGTATTGGTTCACTGTTCTCATTTGATTTTGTGTTACGTTAAAAAAAATATATATTGCTTAGTGACCAGAAGTTTATTATTGGCTGCGTTTGTGTGGTTGTCAGTCAGGTTATACATTCATTGAGACTATTGACACAGATATAATGTAAGTTTTTCTCCTGCCACACTCCGTCTTGCCCCACCCCGCCCCGTCTGCCCCACCCCGCCCCGTCTTGCCCTACCCCGTCCCGCCCCACCCCACCCCGCCCATTCCAATCCTCTCCCAATCCCCACCCAACCCCGCCCTACCCATCCCCGCCCTCCCAACCCCGTTTTGCCCCCTCCGCCCCACCATCAGGTAAAACCTTGAGAATATCGTCAACAAAGATGTTATCAGAGGCCGAGTTATGACCATGGCCTTGTAGTGGCCGTAACCCCAGAGTTAGAGGTACAACTAACTGTCTCACTCTAACTAAAACGCCTAAACTTACCCGAGAAATGGCGTCAAACGTGTACGGAGACTCGACCTTAACTAGATACCTTCCTTTAGTACCAGTTAACAGATAAAATGAACACTTGAGACTCTGCCTTATCTATCTATCTATCTATCTATCTATCTATCTATCTATCTATCTAGCCCAGGTGGTGGATGCAACAACTGGCTGCCTTACAATGATCCATCAAACGCGGGTATAAAGTTTTATCGTGGACTGGCGTGGTCTCTCTCTCTCTCTCGTGTTACTGTTCCTCTTTATCCATTTTACTTGAGTTTATCCCACATTTTTTCTACGTTTTCTTTTTTTTCTTTTCTTTTTTCTATGTAAATTTGTGTTGTTTATTTTAGTCTAGTTTCACTTTTCTTCTTTTCTTTCTTTCTTTCTCTCTTTATTCTTTTGTTATTTAATCCCATTTCTTTTTACTTTGTTTTAAATCCCTTTTTTATTTTTTTGTTCTTGTGGTTTTTTTTTCTTTTTCATTATTTAAGTTTATTATATTTTTTCTATCTAGTTTTATACTTTTTTTTTATTTTCTCACTAATTTCTTCTCTGTTTTTTTTATATAATTCATCAAATTTAGTTATATTAGGTTAAGCTTGTCTGTCTGTCTGTCTGTCTGTCTGTCTGTCTGTCTGTCTGTCTGTCCTATCTGTCTATCTGTCAGTACACAATACCAGTACACAGTGTAACACCAGTATACAACACACACAGCAATACCAAACACACACACAGGCAATCTCTCTCTCTCTCTCTCTCTCTCTCTCTCTCTCTACACAGCTACACCCACAGCCATACACTTTGGATTCAAGCATTTTACACATCCACACTCTTTACACCAAGATGAACGTGTGTGTGTGTGTGTGTGTGTGTGTGTGTGTGGTGTGTGTGTGTGTGTGTGTGTGTGTCTTGCTTCGAAATTAATTAATCCCTAAACTATAAAACTTCAGGTGAAAAAATGAGTCCTCAGGTGTGACGTAACTGTGTATATGCGTCGGAATGCTGTCAGATCAAAGGCTTTTATCTTATATCCAATTATATATCTAACTAATGTCCACACTGCTATGTATGTATGTATGTATGTATAAGTTTTATCATGTATATATTACCATATGTGTTTTGGATTATGTATATATTTGACACCTTTGAACAGATCTTTTTTTTAAATCTGGTTTAATTAATTTTGTTTTGAGGTATATTTTCCGGTCTATGGATACTTAGATTGTTATGTATATGTGTAATGGTTCTAGGTATCATATCAAATAGGTTACAAGTTGCTTCAGTTGTTTTTCTTGTTAATAGAGAAAAAAAAACAAGCTTGGATCATGACCCAAACAAGCTATTGGGTGTGAAATACGTAAGACTCCCCTTCATCGTTTTCTTATTTAGTCATAGAAAACGGGAATCCCTCAATATTTCGAAATACTATTGTATAATTGTTTTAGTGACTGTCTTAAGCAAATTTAAGAAATGTAAATTGTATTGCTGGATTTGAAAGGAAAAACAAATAATTCTTAAGCCTTTAGCAACACAATTGTAAACAAACACCTCTTGTTAACATGTTAAGAACGGGGTGACATTCAAGGTGAGATTTACCTGCTTCAATACTAACAGCTGCTATATCACTTATACGCGGGTTGTTTCATCATTGTATAGCTTTCCTCATCATATAATAAATACTCTTTCATACACATAGCCTTATTCATACACGGTTTCCATTATACACGGGGTCCTTCATTATACACGGGTACCATCATACACGGGTACCATCATACACGAGGGTCCTTCATATACGGTGGCTTTCTATCATACACAAGTCCCCCATAACGTTTGCTTACCTGAGATAAATCCTAAGGGAAAAGTGTAGATGGTTCTCCTTCACGTAGGGAGAAGGGCGACTCCTACCAGAGAAATATTGAACCAATTAGCTTCCTCACTTTCCATGGGGACCGCCATCTTTGTTTACATTTCATTTCGCGCCAAAACGAGTGAAATGGACGCTTGTCATTGGTTAAAGAGGGAGATGATCAGTTACAGGGCTCGTGTTTGTAGCTCTCTCTCACACAGAAATAATATTTATCGTAGGGTTAATAGGTTAGGTTAGGTTATGTTAGATTATGCTTTTTAGGGTTAAGTTAGGTTAGTTTGGGATAAGTTAGGCAGAGTTAGGTTAGGTTGGCTTGTGTCACCAAAAATAAAAAGAAATATGCCCAGTTGTGTTTGCTGTAATATTGGTTTCAACGTGAACCATTTTGCCGAGCAGAGAGAGAGAGAGAGAGAAGGCTGCCTGAGGCGTGATTGGTCGAGAGTTGGATGTGGTGAGCCAATGAGTGCATTTGGCGCGAAATATGAACGTTTTTGCAAGCTTTTATTTGTCTTTTTTTCAATTCTGCGACGAAATTGTTTTGAAAAATGAGTTATGTGTTGGTTACTGATGGGGTGAGAGACACGGGCCTAACACGGCCACAGTGGACCAACACACGACCACAACACGGTATAAGGGCCAAGGGAGAGTCCGTGTAATCTCTGAGTACTTGTTGTGTATCAGTCAACACCTTGAATACTATGACTGACTTAATTCTCCGGGTACGATGACTTAACCTCTCGAATATGGTGGCTTAAATCGTCATACTCAGGGGTTAAGTCATCACAGTCAAGAGGTTAGGTCATTGTACTCAAAGAGGTTATAGAAAATGTGACATGGGTCATAGAAAACGGGTCATGGGTTAAAGAAAACGGAGGTTGAGTATTAATAACGGCGCCAGAACAAAGATGTGAGAATTTAATTAAAGTTCTCGATTGTAAACAACCTATCGATGCATATTAGTGCCCTGGGCGGGACCCTTGGCACTGGTGATTATGAGACGGGCCAATAGACAGACGGAAGACGGGAGAGACGGGGAAGAGAGGGAGAGGGGGAGGTGGGAGGAAGAGAGAGGGTCGGAGGGAAGGAGGAGGGTGGGGAGGAGAAGAGAGAGGTGGGGGGAGGAGGAGGAGGAGGAGAGAGACAGGAAGGAAGAAGACGAGTCAAGAAAGAGATAAGGAGAGACAGAGAGAGGAAGAGAGAGGGAAAGGGAGGAAGGAAGGAAGGACAAGAGAACTAGAGAGACAGAGAACCAGAGAATGAGAGACACGGATGACAGCTTACAATCTCTCTTACAATTCTCTTAATCCGGGTGGTGAGTAAGGTTAATCTTAATCAGGAGGGTTCGCCAGGCGCTAGTGAATGCTCGTATTGGCGCAGTTACTAGTGTCATTATTGTGAGAGGAGGAGGAGGTAGAGGGGGAGGAGGGTAGGAAGAGGAGGAGGGAGGAGGAAAGAGGAAGAAAGAAGAGAGGAGAGGAGGCAGATGAGAGCTTCCTTGCAACACCAAACTCTCTAATACCTATACCAGATTTAGACCGATTTTGTGAATATTGAAAACATCTCGTCAAGGATTTTTTACCGAGATAACGTCAGGGGTAGATGACACACACACACACACACACACACACACACACACACACACACACACACACACACACACACACTGCGGCCTGATAGCTTTCCTCTCTCAAACATTTTCCAGCTGAATTACAACCATGTATACACACCCCTGGCCGATACTTCCTCCCCTCCCTCCCCTCTCCCCATGTCCTCCCTCACCCTCCCCCCCTCTTTTTATCAGTATTCTGTGTTCATGTATTCGAATATTCCTCCTTCCACCTCCCTCCTCCCCATCCTCCCTCCCTTTCCACCCCTTTCTACACACACCTCCCTTCCCCTTTTCATACCCCTCCTCCCCTTCTCCCTATCCCTCCCCTCTCCCCCATCCTCTTCCACCCCCTCCTTTAAACTACAAACTAATAACGTTTAATTTATCTCTAAGTCATTTTCTTAACCGGACATTAACAATTTTATCCGGATATCTCTCTGTTGGTGGTGCGGTGAAGTATCTCTCTCTCTCTCTCTCTCTCTCTCTCTCTCTCTCTCTCTTTCTCTCTTTTAAGTGTTCTCTCAAGTTAAGTATCTCTAATCATCTCTCACAGCTGTTTGTCTCAGTACCTCTCCTCTTCTCTATCTCACTGTCTCTCGCCATCTCTAGCTCACTATATCACTATCTCTCCTCTTCTCTGTAGCTAATTATCTCCCAGTCTCATCATCTCTTTAAACGAATAAAAACGAAAGGCAAACACGAACGTATGATTGAGAAAAACAAACAATGAGGAGTTTTTAACCTCAGTGAAGAAACAAAAATAGAGAAAAAAGAAAGTTACTCAGGTGTGACGAATCAGAGCTTATATAGACTCGGTAATTAGCAGGTACAAAGGGGAGGGAGGAATGTCTCAAGGGTGAGGGCGAGGATGTACTCCAGTACATATGCGACTCACTACACACTGACTGGTTAAGAGAGAGTCACCCCCCCCCACACATCACTGACTCACTCACTGACTCACTGATTAAGAGAGTCATCCCCACACATCACTACACCAGACTCACTCGCTGACTCACAGACTCTGATTAAGAGAGGTATCCCCACACATCACTACACATACTGACTCACTCGCTGACTCACTGATTAAGACAGAGTCACCCCCACACCTGACTGACTCACACACAATAGTGACAAATTGCGACTCCAACAACCAGACGTGAAAATGCAAATAGTTCTGGAATCCCTTTCTAGACGCGTCCCTCCCTCCCTCCCCCCGCTTTCTCTCTCGTGTTGTGGTGAGTTTGTGGTGGTGGTGTGGTGGTTGTGAGGTAGTGGTGGTTGTGGTGAGTTTGTGGTGGTGTGGTGGTTGTGAGGTAGTGATGGTGTGGTGGTTGTGGTGTAATGAGTGGTGTTGTGGCGGTGTGGTAAGACTGTGGTGCTATGATATAGTGGTGATGGTGCTGTGGTGAGACTGTGGCTGGTAGTGTGGTGGTAGTGGTGCAATAAGTGCAGGTACCACTATATTGAGCATTAGTTACAGTAACCAGTGAATGTGTGACCTCCCCTATAGGATCTGTATGTCGCGCCCTTGTTCCCTCCTGTGGTGCTGTGGTGTAGTGGTGCTGTGATGGTGGTGCTGTGGTGTAGTGGTGCTGTGATGGTGGTGCTGTGGTGTAGTGGTGCTGTGGTGTGAGTGGTGCTGTGGTGTGTGGTGCTGTGATGGTGGTGCTGTGGTGTAGTGGTGCTGTGATGGTGGTGCTGTGGTGTAGTGGTGCTGTGATGGTGGTGCTGTGGTGTAGTGGTGCTGTGGTGTAGTGGTGCTGTGATGGTGGTGCTGTGGTGTAGTGGTGCTGTGATGGTGGTGCTGTGGTGTAGTGGTGCTGTGGTGTGGTGGTGCTGTGGTGTAAGGTGGTGCTGTGGTGTGGTGGTGCTGTGATGGTGGTGCTGTGCTGGTGTGGTGCTGTGCTGGTGTGGTGCTGTGGTGTGGTGGTGCTGTGATGGTGTGGTGCTGTGCTGATGTGGTGCTGTGGTGTAGTGGTGCTGTGATGGTGGTGCTGTGCTGGTGTGGTGCTGTGGTGTAGTGGTGCTGTGGTATGGTGGTGCTGTGATGGTGGTGCTGTGCTGGTGGTGCTGTGCTGGTGTGGTGCTGTGTGGTGTAGTGGTGCTGCTGATGGTGGTGTTGTGCTGGTGTGGTGCTGTGGTGTAGTGGTGCTGTGGTGTAGTGGTGCTGTGATGGTGGTGCTGTGTGGTGTGGTGCTGTGCTGGTGTGGTGCTGTGGTGTAGTGGTGCTGTGATGGGTGGTGCTGTGCTGGTGTGGTGCGCTGTGCTGGTGGTGCTGTGGTGTAGTGATGCTGTGATGGTGTGGTGCTGTGCTGGTGTGGTGTAGTGGTGCTGTGATGGTGGTGCTGTGCTGGTGTGGTGCTGTGCTGGGTGTGGTGCTGTGATGGTGCTGTGCTGGTGTGGTGCTGTGCTGGTGTGGTGCTGTGGTGTAGTGGTGCTGTGATGGTGTGGTGCTGTGTGCTGATGTGGTGCTGTGGTGTAGTGGTGCTGTGATGGTGGTGCTGTGCTGGTGTGGTGCTGTGGTGTGTAGTGGTGCTGTGGTGTAGTGGTGCTGTGGAGTGGTGCTGTGATGGTGGTGCTGTGCTGGTGTGGTGCTGTGCTGGTGTGGTGCTGTGGTGTAGTGGTGCTGTGATGGTGGTGCTGTGGTGTGGTGGTGCTGTGGTGTGGTGGTGCTGTGTGGTGTAGTGGTGCTGTGATGGTGGTGCTGTGCTGGTGTGGTGCTGTGCTGGTGTGGTGCTGTGGTGTAGTGGTGCTGTGATGGTATGGTGCTGTGCTGATGTGGTGCTGTGGTGTGGTGGTGCTGTGATGGTGGTGCTGTGCTGGTGTGGTGCTGTGGTGTGGTGGTGCTGTGGTGTGTGATGGTGCTGTGATGGTGGTGCTGTACTGGTGTGGTGCTGTGCTGGTGTGGTGCTGTGGTGTAGTGGTGCTGTGATGGTGGTGTTGTGCTGGTGGTGCTGCGGTGTAGTGGTGCTGTGTGTGGTGCTGTGATGGTGGTGCTGTGCTGGTGTGGTGCTGTGCTGGTGTGTGCTGTGGTGTAGTGGTGCTGTGATGGTGGTGCGTGCTGGTGTGGTGCTGTGCTGGTGTGGTGCTGTGGTGTGGTGCTGTGATGGTGTGGTGCTGTGCTGATGTGGTGTAGTGGTGCTGTGATGGTGGTGCTGTGCTGGTGTGGTGCTGTGCTGGTGTGGTGGTGCTGTAGTGGTGGTGCTGTGCTGGTGTGGTGTGGTGCTGTGCTGGTGTGGTGGTGCTGTGCTGATGTGGTGCTGTGGTGGTGCTGGTGTGTGGTGGTGCTGTGGTGTAGTGGTGCTGTGCTGGTGTGGTGCTGGTGTGGTGGTGCTGTGCTGGTGTGGTGCTGTGGTGGTGCTGGTGTGGTGGTGCTGTGGTGTGTGGTGCTGTGCTGGTGGTGCTGGTGTGGTGGTGCTGTGCTGGTGTGGTGCTGTGGTGTGGCAGTGCTGTGCTGGTGTGGTGCTGGTGTGGTGGTGCTGTGCTGGTGTGGTGCTGGTGTGGTGGTGCTGTGCTGGTGGTGCTGTGTGTGGCAGTGCTGTGCTGGTGTGGTGCTGTTAGTGGTGCTGTGCTGGTGTGGTGCTGGTGTAGTGGTGCTGTGCTGGTGGTGCTGTTGTGGTGTGGCGTCATGGCAAGTGTCGTCGGCACTAATCATGTGTCCAGGCGTTGTGGATGGCGTCCAAATGGATGGATGGTGCGGGTGGATGGTGCGGGTGGATGGTGCGGGTGGATTGTGTGGATGACTGGGGGGTGAAGGAAGGAGAGGGATGGACAGGAAGGAAGAAGGAAGGAAGGAAGGAAGGGGAGAGGGAGGGAGGGAGGAAGGTCTCTCTCCTCTCTCTCTCTCTCTCTCTCGTCACCATGTAAAAACTTTAAACACACACACACACACACACACACACCTAATAGTTGATCTAAAAACTAATCTAAACTTCGATGTTTTTTTAACAATGTGTGGGCAAAGTCGGTCCTCCTACCCCCTGTCACAAATATTACCCCTCACACGCTTGTTATTTAAGTAAAGCCTCTCTCTCTCTCTCTCTCCTCCGTCCTCCTCTCTCTCTCTCTCTCTCTCTCTCTCCTCCGCCCTCCTCCTCTCTCTCTCTCTCTCTCCCCCCCTCCGTCCTCTCTCTCTCTCTCTCTCTCCTCTCTCCCCTCTCTCTCTCTCTCTCTCTCTCTCTCTCTCTCTCTCTCTCTCTCTCTCTCTCTAAATTTAATATTACCAGGTAAAGGTAAAACTTTAGAGATAAGAGATAATATTCAACGGGGAGGGGTGAGGGGGAGGGAGGGTGAGGGGGAGGAGGATTAAGAGGGAGACTCACCAGAATTATTAAAAGTTTTACCTCCAAAAGTTTGACAAAAGTGCTGGATGACGCTGAATCTCCCTAGCTGGCAACTGTCTCTCTCTGTCTCTCCCTTGCTGGCAACTGTCTCTCCTAGCTGGCAACTGTCTCTCTCTGTCTCTCCCGAGCTGGCAACTGTCTCTGTCTCTACCCGTGAGAGACATTAGCAAATGTCTCCCCGTGTGTGTGAGAGATAGATTCACTTTAACTTGCTGTGGTTAAGTGGTGTGTGGATGGGAGACAATGGATGGTGTGGATGGGAGACAATGGATGGTGTGGATGGGAGACAATGGATGGTGTGGATGGGAGACAATGGATGGTGTGGATGGGGAGACAATGGATGGTGTGGATGGGGAGACAATGGATGGGTGTGGATGGGAGACAATGGATGGTGTGGATGGGGAGACAATGGATGGTGTGGATGGGATTGTCTCAGACGGACGCCCTGTATTCCTAAACACCTCGTTAGCTTGTCTCATAAACTAGGAGATGGGGAAATTGAGAGATGGAGGTTGAGAGGGAGGAAGAAGAGAGAAATGAGAGGGGAAGAGGGAATGGAGGAAGGGATAAATGGACCTGAGAAATAATGGTTCGTATGAATGTTCAGATCCCTCAGTGAGATGGAGTCGACAGTATCACACACACACACACACACACACACACACACACACACACACACACACACACACACACACACACACCGAGGAAGGAGAGAGACAGACAGACAGACAGACAGACAGACAGACTAGCCTTGCCGTCTCTCTCTAAATTTAATGTTTATTTAGACAAACATAAAACTTTTGAATGGAGTAATATTAACCTCCCTCCTCCTCCTACCTCCTCTTCTACCTCCCTCCTACCTCCCTCTTCCTTACCTCCCTCCTCTCCCTCCTCTCTCTCTCTCTCTCTCTCTCTCTCTCTCTTTTACGTGTGGGTTCTTCACTAATGACATCCCCTCCTTCATGCCCTCATACGCGTGGATTCTGCACTAATGGTATCATCCCTCCCCCCTCCCTCATGCCCTCATACGCGTGTGTTCTGACTGGTGACGTCACTCGGGTCAAGACAGAGTAATGACTGCAAAACGTCAAGGGTAAAAATCTTATGGATAGGGCCCGGCATCACAGCGTAATGACCTTCTTCTTCTACCGGGCCGCCTTCCGAGAAGCCGCGGTCATCAGTGAGACATTGGGGTCTTTTAGGGAGTGTTTGGGAGGCTTAGTTTTAGGGGCTTCGTTTAAGTGGGACTGTTCAGGGATCCCTGGAGTATGACGACTCAGAGGCAAAATCATCGTACTCAGGGGTTAAGACATCGTACTCAAGGGCTAAATCTCACCGGTACTCATCTGACACTCCTGCACTGTCCACACACAACTCCATCCCAGCTCACACGGCACTATCACCTGGCACTATTACCTGGCACTATCACCTGGCACATCACCTGGCATACCTGGCACTATCTGGCACTATCACCTGCTTTTATTACCTGGCATTATCATGGCACTATCACCTGGCACTATCACCTGCTTTATCACCTGACCTTTACACTATCACCTGGCACTATCACTGGCACTATCACCTGGCTTTCTATCACCTGCTTCTACCTGGCACTATCACCTGGCACTATCACGCGCATCCTGGCTATCACTGGCACTATCACCTGGCACTATCACCTGCTTTATCACCTGGCACTACTGCTATCACCTGTTTCTCACCAGCACTATCACCTGGCATTATCTGACACTATCTGGCACTATCACCTGGCATATCACCTGGCATTTACCTGCGCTATCACCTGGCACTATCACCTGCATATCACCTGGCACCTGGCACTCACCTTTCACCTGGCACTATCACCCGGCATATCACCCCACCCTGGCACTCACCTGGCACTAATACCTGGCACTATCACCTGGCACTATCACCTGGCACTATCACCTGGCCTATCACCTGGCACTATCACCTGGCATTATCACCTGGCACTATCTTACCAGCACCTACACTTTCTGGCACTATACCTGGCACTATCACCTGGCACATCACCTGGCACTATCACCTGGCACTATTACCTGGCACTATCACCTGCTTTATCACCTGGCACTATCACCCAGCATATCACCTGGCATATCACCTGGCATATCACCTGGCACTATCACTGGCACCTCACCTGGCACTCACCTGGCACTATCACCTGGCATTATCACCTGGCACTATCACCTGGCACTATCACACAACATCACCTGGCACTATCACCTGGCATTATCTGCTATCACCGCACTATCACCTGGCATTATCGCACTGTCACCTGGCACTATCACCTGGCACTATCACCTGGCACTATCACCTGGCTATCACCTGGCACTATCATAACTTTCTGGCACATCACCTGGCACTATCACCAGCACTATCACCTGGCACTTACGCTCACCTGGCACTATCACTGGCATTATCACCTGGCACTATCACGCAATCACCTCTTTCGGCACTATCACCTGGCTATCACTGGCTTACCAGCTTATCCTGGCACTATCACCTGGCATTATCTGGCACTATCACCTGACACACTCACCTGCTTTATCTTATCACCTCGCCTGCTCACCTGGCACTATACCTGGCATTATCACCTGCTTTATCACCTGGCTATCACCTGCTTACCTGGCACTCACCTGGCTATCTGCTTTCTCTGGCACTATCACCTGGCATTATCTGCACTATCACCTGGCACTATCACCTGTTTTATCCAGCACACTCACCTGGCACTATCACCTGGCACTATCTGGCACCTGGCACTCACCTGGCACTACATCACCAGCACTATCACCGCACTATCACCTGGCACTATCACCTGGCACCTGGCACTCACCTGGCACTATCACCTGGCACTATCACCTGGCACTATCTGGCATTATCACTTGTTATCACCTGGCATATCACCTGGCATTACCTGCTTTATCACTGGCACTATCACCTGGCACTATCACCTGGCACTATCACCTGGCATTATCACCTGGCACTATCACTGGCTTATCACCTGGCACTATCACCCTATGGCATTATCACCTGGCACTATCACCTGGCATATCACCTGGCACTATCACCTGCTTTATCACTGCAACATCTACTGCTTTATCACCTGCTTTATCACCTGGCATTATCACCTGGCACTATCACAACCTGCTCTGGCACTATACTGGCATTATCACCTGGCACTATCACCTGGCGCACTATCACCTGGCACTATCTGGCACTATCACCTGGCACTATCACCTGCACTTACCTGGCACTCACCTGGCACTATCACCTGGCACTATCACCTGGCACTATCACCTGGCATTTTACTGGCACTATCACCTGGCACTATCACCTGGCATTATCACCTGGCTGTCACCTGGCACTATCACCTGCTTTATCACCTGGCACCTGGCACTATCACTGGCATTTCACCTGCTTTTCATCACCTGGCATTATCACTGGCATTATCTGCTTTTATCACCTGGCACTATCACCTGGCACTATCACCTGGCACTCCTGGCACTATCACCTGGCACTATCACCTGGCACTATCACCTGGCATTTTCACCTGGCACTTCACCTGGCATTATCACCTGGCTATCACCTGGCACTATCACCTGGCACTATCACCTGGCACTCTGGCACCAGCTCACCTGGCATTATCACTGGCACTATCACTGGCATATCACCTGGCTATCACCTGGCACTATCACCTGGCACTATCACCTGGCATTTTCACCTGGCACTATCACCTGGCATTATCACACAGCATTATCACCTGGCACTATCACCTGGCACTATCACTGGCATATCACTGGCACCTGGCATATCACCTGGCATTTTCACCTGGCACTATCACTGGCATTATCACTGGCATTATCACCTGGCACTATCACCTGGCACTATCTGGCACTATCACCTGGCTCCTGGCTATCTGGCACTATCTGCTTTATCACCTGGCATTATCACCTGCTTTATCACCTGGCATTATCACCTGGCACTATCACCTGTTTTATCACCAGCACTATCACTGGCACTCACCTGGCACTATCACCTGGCATTATCACCTGGCTATCACCTGGCACTATCACCTGGCACTATCACCTGGCATTATCTGGCATTATCTGCTTTATCACCTGGCACTATCACTGGCACTCACCTGGCACTATCACCTGGCATTATCACCTGGCACTATCACCTGGCTTATCACCTGGCACTATCACCTGGCACTATCACCTGGCACTATCCTGGCACTATCACCTGCACTATCCGCGCACTGTCACTGGCCTATCACCTGGCACTATCACCTGGCACTATCACCTGACACACTCACCTGGCACCACCTGACACTCAATTCCACATTATCACCTGGCACCATCACCTGGCACTATCACCCAAGCACTCACCCAGCACTACCTGGCATCACCTGCACTCATCACCTGGCACTATCACCTGGCACCATCACCTGGCACTATCACCTGACACTCACCTGGCACTATCACCCTAGCACTATCACCTGCACCATCACTGATGTCACCACATTACACCTGATACACTCACCTGGCATTATCATCACCTGGCACTATCACCTGGCACATCACCGCACCATCTCCTGGCACTATCACCTGGCACCACACCTGACACACTCACCTGCACCACCTGGCACCATCACCCACACTCATCACCCTGGCACACCACCTGGCACACACCTGGCACTATCACCCGCACCCACCACCCACCATCAACCTGGCACCACTTCCACCCAGGACCCACCACACTCACCTGGCACTATCACCCACACCACCCACCATCATCCCGACACACCCACCTGGCACTCACCTGGCACCCATTAACCCGGCACCAGCACACACCTGACACCACCTGACACACCACCTGGCACTCCACCTGGCACCATCACCTGCACTCATCACCTGGCACTACACCTGACACTATCACCTGACACACTCACCTGGCACTCCACCCACCATCACCCAGCACTATCACCTGCACACTGGCACTATCACCTGACACACCACTGGCACCACACCTGCACTATCACCTGGCACCATCACCCTGGCACCATCACCCCGCACTATCACCAGGCACCATCACCTGACACACCTCACCTGGCACTCACTGCCCGACACCACCTGGCACCACTCACCTGGCACATCACCCACCATCACCTGGCACTCACCCGGCACTCACCACACACCATCACCTGACACACTCACCTGGCACCTCACGTCTGACACCACCAGCACCATCACCTGGCACCATCACCTGACACTCATCACCTGATCACACTCCACCTGGCACCACCTGGCACCATCACCTGGCACTATCACCACACCATCACCTGACACTCATCACCTGACACACTCACCTGCAACTCACCTGGCACCATCACCGCACCATCACCTGGCACCATCACCTGACACCCATCACCCACAACACCTGGCACTCACCTGGCACTCACCGGCACTATCACCCACATCACCAGGCACCATCACCCGACACACTCACCTGGCAATCACCTGACACTCACCTGGCACCATCACCCAGCACTATCACTGGCATTATAACCTGGCACCACTCAAGCACCATCACCTGACACCATCACCTGACACACCCACCTGGAATCACACCTGCACTATCACCCAAGCACCATCACCTGGCACCATCACCTGACACTATCACCTGACACACTCACCTGGCACTCACCTGGCACTATCACCTGGCACTATTACCTCAGCACTATCACCTGAACACTATCACCTGCACACATTCACCTGCACCACCTGACACCACCACCTGACACACCTGGCACCACCAGCACTGCCACACCACACTCAGCACCACCAGACACCATCAGACACACCACCGCGCACTATCACCTGACACCATCACCTGACACACTCACCAAGCACCATCACCGGCACCCCACCTGGCACCATCACCTGATCACACCTCACCTGGCACTCCACTCTGACACTCCACCGCACATCACCCACCATCACCTGGCATCATAACCCACTTACACGGCACTATCACCTGTACCATCACTTCACACCAACAATCTCGACTTCCACCACCAATCTGACACCTACCCTGGCACTATCACCTGCACCACTCACCACTAACTGCACTGACACTCCCATCTGACCATCACCTGGCACTATCACCCTGGCACCACCATCAAGCACCATCACCTGGCACCATCACCTGACACTCATCCTGGCACTATCACCCGGCACCATCACCACTCATCACCTGGCACTATCACCTGACACCATCACCTGGCACTCCACTGCACCATCACCTGGCACTATCACCTGACACCATCACCTGACACTTCACTGGCATTATCACCTGGCACCACTCACCTGGCACCATCACCCTGGCACCACTCACCTGACACTATCACCTGACACTCACCTGGCATTATCACCTGCACCATCAACCTGGCACTATCACTAAATACCTGACACTACCTGACACTCTTACCTGGCACTATCACCTGGCACTATCACTCACTATCACCTGGCACTATCACCTGACACCACTACCTGGCACCTTACCTGCATTATCACCTGGCACTATTACCTGGCACTATCACCTGAACACAGCAAAACAAGCTCTTGACGCTCCAAATAAAAAGTGTTTTTCATTGTGGTGTTTCATAGTCGCTGTAGAATAAATCCAAACAGGTGACAAAAGCAAACATAAAAAAACACACACACACCCCTAAAAAATCATGAAAAATGCTGTAGTTTCTTTTTATGTTGTGCGAGGGAAGGAAGCCTGACAAGAACAAACATTGTTCATCATTGTTCCATTGTTCTCCAAAACTGAAAAGAACTGAAATTGTTTGAAAGGAGAAAATAGTGTGTTCCACTTGAGTTGTTTTTTTGTGTATGTGTGTTTTATTACGTTGGGTTTTTGTAGGGTGTGTTGTGTGTGTGTGTGTGTGTGTGTGTGTGTATAGCCATGCCTATTTGTGTTATAATTATAAGTATGTATGTGTGTATGTGTGTGCGTGTGTGTGTACGTAAAGTCATGTTTGAAGGTATGGGTATATGTATATATATGTATGTATGTATGTAATGTATATATAGAATGTGTGTTAATATTACTGAAAGATGTTGAGAGAAATGAGAGAGAGAGAGAGAGAAAAAAAAAAACAAGAGAGAGAGAGAGAGAGAGAGAGAGAGAAGAGAGATAATACTATATGCCAGCCAAAATGTGTGTCGCAAATAAAAAAAAACACAAAAAAAAAACACTGACTAATAGATAACTATTGTGTGTGTGGTTGTCTACGTCAGAGGAAAAACCTTGTTTGATGAAATGGCTTTTAATGTTATTCACTATTTCATGGAATATACAAATGTTGTGTGGTTTTTTATGGGGTGGGGAGAAAGGGTGTTATATTTCTTTCCATCTTATATTGACCAAACACACACACACACAGACAGACAGACACAGACACACAGACACACACACACTCTCTCTCTCTCCAGTCTGACCACTGTGGGTTGAGGTCGTACTGTAAGTAATCTGTACTGTTGCCTCAGGCCATCTTGTCGAAATTCTTCCCTTCGTCCCCTCTCCTCCTCTCCTCCCACTCCCACCCTTCTCTCCCCCCCTCTCCCTCCCCTCTCCCACCCTTCCTCTCCCACCCCCCTCCTCCCACCCCTCTCCCACTCCCCACCCTGATAATCCAAATCTGAGGAATGAATGTAAACATATTGAACAGTTTACAAGAGGCACTCAGCACACTGGTCCCTCTCAGCACACTGGGCCCTCCCTAGTTCACCTCTGATCACCAGCTATCAGTGTGGGAGTTGTTATACTGTCCTCGCCAACACCACAATAACACCATCCCAAACAAATTTACCATTTATATGTTGAATTTATAGATCCTTGTTATACTGAAGCTTTTGTTAAATGACCTCTTCAGTGACTCTGCTTTATTGTGTATTTTAAACCTATGACTGCCATGTTTTGTTTTTACTGTAAGCCGCCAATTACACACACACACACACACACGCACACGCACACACACACACACTCGTTTAATAATATCAACATCTCTCTGTCTCCAGGGACAAACTGAACAGGGTTAATTACGTCCCCTACCTTTGCCACTTCACCAGAGACTTGGACCCCTGGCCTGCAATAATCTAGAGTAATGACTTCTCTCCCACACACCTGCAGCTCAACTGTCTCAACCACACTGCCACACCCTACCTGCCTTAACATATCAGCTCTCAGGTTAGTGAGGGCTTAACCCCATATATTAGCAAGTGAATATTTTTGTTAATTTAAGGTGTGTTACCAGACGAGCTTAATACACCTACTAGACTGTACACTGAGGAAGCTTTCCCTCACCCTGTGCGCTAAGGGCTGTCTCAAACCCTTCTCCATAATCCCTTTAAAGGGTGCCTCATCCAACAGCACTAAGGGTGGCTATCTCCACACACCCGGCAGTAGACTATCATCTAAACTTACGCTAAGAGGGGTCACTCCTCGCACACCGCAACTAAGAGGGCCGTCTCCACACTCCAACATGAGGGCTGACTCACTACACCCAAGTGTTTGTTTCTGGTAGAACGTCAACTGCAGAATGAGAAACCTCTGCATTGATTTTGGCCCTTATTCTACGTGATTCAATTTGCTGAGCACCTCTGCTGAATACCTTCTCGGACCCGCCCCCCACTCCTCTCCGGCCCTCTCACTCAGCTGAATACTCCCTCAGGCCAGAAGCAACCTCAGAGGTCCTTTCCAGCCTGGCTCCCCTCGAGCTGATCCTTCACGACTCAATCAATGCATGTCAATTGACGGCGTCCAGAGCTCTTGACGATACTGCCACTGTAGACCCCTGCCAGACTTGTGTTACCAGAATATTTAATTTATCGTCTAAAATTGATGATGCGTCATTGAATATTGCCCGTTTTACATATTGGCTACTGCTTGTGTTACTGGTGTAAAGTCTTAAGCAAGGTATTGCTGTTTTGAGTTACTGTGTTCATTCAATATGACATAGTAGCCATTTTTCCTTCCCCCTTCTTCCACGCCTCCCCCTCCTTCTCTTCTTATTCCTACCCCACTTCCTCCTCCTTCTCCTCTCCTCTTCCTCCCTTCCTCCTCCTGGGATATTTTAACGATCCAGGTAAAAAGTCTGAAATCATTTTGCTATTTTCCAAGACTGACCTTTTTTGTAGTTCCGGCCAGTGTATATATAATGACCACATTGGCAGCATGTATAGATGCACTACTGGCAGTGTATACAACTCCCGTACTTATGGCAAGTGTACATATATATAAAAAATGAGGTTTATAATAATACATTATATTAGCTTCCATATGTATCCTATCCAAACATTAAGTAAACAATATCAAACATGTGTATACCTTGGTATTTACTTAAGTATCCCCCGCACGATATGTTTTCCTCCCCGCTACCTGACGTATGGTGTAAAACAAGATGGTACGATGTGATGAGAAATATATCGCATTCATATTCTGAAATCATTGACTTGGACTGAGAGATATACACGTTCATACAACAGTCATATATACAAACTACACATCATAAATAACTATACATTGAGGTATAAATATCAAAAATATACAATCATACATCAGACAGCTTCATAATCGTACACTATACATACATACATACTACGCTTTACACCTTGCACTCATACACAATACACTAATATACCTGGTATTTATACAATCATGCACTATACACTCCATAACTATACAACTTACACCATACAACCATGAGATATACACCAATGAGCCATACATCTCTAAGCTGTATACAATAACCAGTCATACATGGTATCACAGATGTAGTCAACAGTAATACAATATACAATCTGGACAATACAGTATACATATATCTTAATACTATGTTACCTGCATAATGGTGTATTAGTCACTAATATGTAACCTGACGGAATA
Organism: Homarus americanus; assembly: GCF_018991925.1. Classification (NCBI taxonomy): domain Eukaryota; kingdom Metazoa; phylum Arthropoda; class Malacostraca; order Decapoda; family Nephropidae; genus Homarus; species Homarus americanus. The sequence goes on from NW_024742338.1 coordinate 2,967,759, forward strand.
ATGGTCTCATCACTATTATAAACCCGGTGGAATAAATCATATATCCTGACGAACATCACCAGTATGTAACCAGGAAATAACTAATTACACACACATACACACACACATATACATCACCACCATAATCCGAAATTTTAATATGACCTCGCGACTCACTCACCACTATATAACCCGGAACGGAAAACTTTGGTGAGTTTACTTATAATTCTAAGATTCTGTATATAGTCAGACACTCATGCCGCAACATCACTACGCACAGAACAATAAAAAGACGAGACACCATTGGCTGGTGAAGTGGGGGAGATATGGCCTTGTAATAATGTAAAGCAATTAAAGTTTAAAGCACTTTTATATATGGTAAGAGTAAAGTTTGTATAGCGCCATGAAGTTAGTACAAGAACTCTTTAAACATCATATAAAATAAAGTTTGTTGGTGCTTTGTAAGTAATGTGTATAAGCAAAGTAAGCATAGTTTTAAGAACTTTAAATATGGTAAAAGTAAAGTTTAAGAAGCGCGAAGTTATAAGAACCTTTAAATATCGATAAAAAACAAAGTTTGTTGGTAAGTAATGTATATGTTGCTATAGTTTGTAAGTTCGTATACTAAAATAAATAATGTTTGGAAGCACCATAATTTAAGTAAAGTTTGTAAGCAATGTATACATAAAATAATGTTTGTATTGCATAAAGTGTCAATTTGTAAGCAATTGTAAGCATCATGTAAAGCAGGTAAAGTTTGTTCCTCACTTGTAAGGAAAATACCTATATGTTAAATAGGCACTATATATAAGTAGGATTTATAAGCACATTGTAAATACCTACGTTTATAAGTGAGGCTGTAAAGGACTACTATTTGTAAGTAAACTTGTCCTAAAATGTAAGTAAGATATTTTGAGTGGTGACGAAATGTTGAATTATTGTTATTTTAAGTAGGGCTCATATATCTTGCAAAAGTAGGTGCTGTCTTCATAAGTCTTCTCTCATGTCTATAGCACATGTAAATCGGAACGAAGCAATGAT
>NW_024742338.1:2968878-3066378 GCF_018991925.1 Homarus americanus
TATCACCCCAACACCCACCTGGCACCATCACCTGGCACCATCACCCCACACACCCACCTGGCACTCACCTGGCACTATCACCTGGCACTATCACCTGACACATCACCTGGCACTCACCGCACCATCACCTGGCACTCATCACCGGCACTCATCACCTGGCACTCACCTGGCACTCATCACCAGGCACCACCCGGCACTATCACCTGGCACTATCACCCGGCACCACCACCTGGCACATCACCTGGCCTCACACCTGGCACCATCACCCTGGCACTATCACCTGACACTATCACCTGACACATCACCTGGCACTACTCAGCACTATCATCTGGCACTTCACCTGGCACCATCACCCCACCCACACCACCACAACCTGGCACTCACCTGGCACTATCAACTGGCACAATCACCCGACACATTAACACCTGCACTATCACCTGGCAACCACCACCTGGCACTCCACCTGGCACTATCACCTGGCACTATCACTCAACACAATCACCTGGCACTATCACCGGCACTCATCAACTGCACACTCACCTGGCACTCACCTGACACCACCTGGCACTATCACCTGCACCATCACCCGCACTATCACCTGGCACTCACCTGGCACTATCACCTGGCACTATTACCTGGCACACCACCTGGCACTCACTCTGACACCACACACCATCACCCGGCACCACCTGACACTATCACCTGACACACACTCACCTGGCACTCACCTGGCACTATCACCTGGCACTATCACTCACACCATCACCTGACACTATCACCTGACACACTCACCTGGCACTCACCTGGCACCATCACCTGGCACTATCACCTGGCACTATCACCTGACACTCACCACCTGACACACTCACCTGGCACTCACCTGGCACTCACCTGGCACATCACCCATCACCAACTCACCTGACACTCCACCTGGCACTCACGTCTGACACTCACCTGGCACTATCACCTGGCACATCACCGGCATTATAACCTGGCACTCACCTGGCACTATCACCTGACACTATCACCTGACACACTCACCTGGCACCACTATCACCTGGCACACACCTGGCACTATCACCTGGCACACTGTACCTGACACCACCTGGCACTCACCTGGCACTATCACCTGGCACTCTACCTGGCACTATCACCTGACACCATCACCTGGCACACTCACCTGCACTATCACCTGACACTATCACCTGACACACTCCACCTGGCACTAACTGGCACTATCACCTGGCACCATACCTGGCACTATCACCTGACACCACCCGACACACTCACCTGGCACTATCACCTGACACTATCACCTGACACACACTCACCTGGCACTATCACCTGGCACCCCACTCCTGGCACTATCACCTGACACACTCACCTGGCACCACGTCTGACACCACCTGGCATTACCACCTGCACTATCACCCGGCATTATCACCTGGCACCACACGGCACTATCACCTGGCACTATCAACCCGGCACTATCACCTGACACCATCACCTGGCACTCTCACCTGGCACTATCACCTGCACTCATCACCTGACACCACCACCGACACCTACACCTGGCACATCACCTGGCACCATCACCCGGCACCATCACCCGCACCATCACCTGACACCATCACCTGACACCTTACCTGGCATTATCACCTGGCACTATCACCTGGCACCATCACCTGGCACTATCACCTGACACCATCACCTGACACCTTACCGGCACCATCACCTGGCACTATCACCTGACACCATCACCTGACACTCCCTGGCATTATCACCCGGCACCACTCACCTGGCACCATCACCCTGGCACTATCACCTGACACCATCAACTCGACACTCACCTGGCATTATCACCTGCACCATCACCTGGCACTATCACTAAATACCGACACTACCTGACACTCTTACCTGGCATTATCACCTGGCACTATCACACAAGCACCATCACCTGGCACTATCACCTGACACCATCACCTGACACTCTTACCTGGCATTATCACCTGGCACTATTACCTGGCACTATCACCTGAACAATAGCACAACAAAGCTCTTGGACGCTTCAAATAAAAAGTGTTTTCTATTGTGGTGTTTCATAGTCGTTATTGAATAAATCCAAACAGGTGACAAAAGCAAACATAAAAACACACACACCCCCTAAAAAACTAGAAAATGCTGTAGTTTTCTTTATGTTGTGCGTGAGGGAAGGAAGCCTGACAGAACAAACATTGTTCATCATTGTTCCATTGTTCTCAAAAACTGAAAAAGAACTGAAATTGTTTGAAAGGAAAATATGTGTGTTCCACTTGAGTTGTTTTGTGTATGTGTGTTTTATTACGTTGGGTTTTGTAGGGTGTGTGTGTGTGTGTGTGTGTGTGTGTGTGTATAGCCAGCGCCTATTTGTGTATAATTATAAGTATGTATGTGTGTATGTGTGTGCGTGTGTGTGCAAGTCATGTTTGAAGGTATGGGTATATGTGCGTATATAAGTATGTATGTATGTATGTATGTATGTAATGTATATGTATGTATGTATGTGAGAATGTGTGTTAATATTTACTCTGAAGATGTTGAGAGAAAATGAAGAGAGAGAGAGAGAGAGAGATACAGAGAGAGAGAGAGAGAGAGAGAGAGAGAGAGATAATGCCAGCCAAAATGTGTGTCGCAATAAAAAAAAACACAAAAAAAAACACTGGACTAATATTGATAACTATTGTGTGTGTGGTTTTTATCTACGTCAGAGGAAAAACCTTTTGTTTGGATGAAATGGGTTTTAATGTTATTCACTATTTTCATGTGGAATATACAAATGTTGTGTGGTTTTTTATGGGGTGGGGAGAAAGGGGTTATATTTCTTTCATCTTTATATTGACAAACACACACACACACAGACAGACAGACACGACACACAGACACACACACTCTCTCTCTCTCTCTCAGTCTTGACCACTGCGTCCCTCTCCTCCCTCTCTTCCCTCCCCACCCTTCTCTCCCACTCCCTCTCCTCCCACTCCCCACCCTTCTCTCCCACTCCCCTCTCCTCCTCCCTCTCCTCCCACCCCACCCTGATAATCTAAATCTGAGGAAATGAATGTAAACAATATTGAACAGTTCACAAGAGGACACTCAGCACACTGGTCCCTCTCAGCACACTGGGCCCTCTCAGCTCACCTCTGATCACCAGCTATCAGTGTGGGAGTTGTTGTACTGTCCTCGCCAACACCACAATAGCACCATCCCAAACACGGTGAAATTTATCATATTTATATGTTGAACTTATAGGGTCTCTCTTGTTATACTGGAAGCTTTTGTTAAATGACCTCTTCAGTGACTCTGTTTATTGTGTATTTTAAACCTATGACTGCCATGTTTTGTTTTTTTACTGTAAGCCGCCAATTACACGCACACGCACACACACGCACACACACACTCGTTTAATATATCAAATATCTCTCTGTCTCCAGGGTACAAACTGAACGGGGTTAATTACGTCCCCCTACCTTTGCCTTCACCTGTGAGACTTGACCCCCTGGCCTGTACACCTGAGTAATGACTTCTCTCCCACACACCTGCAGCTCCACACCTGTCTCACCACACCTGCCACACCCTACCTGCCTTACCATATCAGCTCTCAGGTTAGTGGAGGTTTACCCCATATATTAGTGAATATTTTTGTTAATTTAAGGTGTAAGTTACCAGACGAGTTTAATACACCCGCATTATCGACTGTACACTGAGGGAAGCTTCCTCCCCCCTCACCCTGTGCGCTAAGGGGCTGTCCTCTCAAACCCTTTCTCCATAAACTCTCTTTAAAGGGGTGTTCCTCATCCACCCAGCACTAAGGGTGGCTATCTCCCCCGCTACACCCGGCAGTAAGGGGATCGACCATCTAACCCTACGCTAAGAGGGGCGGTCTCTCCTCGTACACCCAGCTAAGAGGGGCCATCTCCCCCCCCCCTACACCCAACACTAAGAGGGGGGCTGGACTCCACTACACCCAAGTGTTTGTTTCCCCCCCCTCCAGTAGACGTCAACTGCAGAATGAGAACCTCTGCATTGATTTTGGCTTCCGATTCTACGTGATTCAATTTGCTGGAGCAACTCCTACCCCTCTGCTGAATACTACTTCTCGGACCCGCCCCCCACTCCTCCTTCTCCGGCCCTCTCACCCTCCCCCTTAGCTGAATACTCCTCAGGCCAAGCAAAAGGGGTCCCAACACAGCCTCGAGGAAGAGGTCCTTTCAGCCTGGCTCCCCCTCGAGTTGATCCGCTGCGACTCTCAATGAATTTCAGTTCTGCATGTCAATTGACGGCGTCCAGAGCTCTTGACGATACTGCCGCTGTAGACCCCTGCCAGACTTGTGTTGCTCGTATTACATGTTAGGGTGTTGCTTGTGTTACATGGTGGGTGTTGTTTGTGTTACATGGTGGGTGTTGCTTGTGTTACATGTTGGGTGTTGCTTGTGTTGCTGGGGTGTTACTTGTGTTACATGGTGGGTGTTGCTTGTGTTACATGTTGGGTGTTGCTTGTGTTCCTGGGGTGTTACTTGAGTTACATGGTGGGTGTTGCTTGTGTTGCTGGAGTGTTGCTTGGGTTCATTCAATAGTGACATGGTAGTCATTTTCTTCTCTTCCTCCTTCTTCCGCCTCCTCCTCCTTCTCTTCTTATTCCTACCCCACTTCCTCCTCCTCTTCCTCCTTCACCTCTCCTTCTTCCTTCCCCTCTCCCTCTTCCTCCTCCCCTCTCCCCCCTCCTCCTCCTCCTGGGATATTTTAATGATCCAGGTATTAAAGGTCTGAAATCATTTGTTGCTATTTTCCAAGACTGACCTTTTAAAGTAGTGCCCGGCCAGTGTATATATAATGATCCTACGTCTGGCAGCATGTATAGTTGTACGCCTGGCAGTGTATACAACTCCCGTACGTATGGCAAGTGTACATATATATAATGAGGTTTATAATAATACATTAATATTAGCTTCTCCATATTGTATTTTCTTATCCAATACATTAAGTAAACAATTAATACAACATGTGTATACCTTGGTGTTACTTAAGTATCCCCCGTACGATATGTTTTCCTCCTCGCTGCCTGACGTATGGTGTAAACAAGATGGCGTCGATGTGATGAGGGGAAAATATATCGTACGATTCTTTGGAAATCATTGACTTGGACTGAGAGATATACACGTTCATACAACAGTCATACAGATATATACAACCATACATCATAATAACTATACATTGATACATAATACTGTTATACAATCATACATCAGACAGCTTTACAATCGTACACTATATATACATACATACATACTACGCTTTACACCTTGCACTCATACACAATACACTAATATACCTGTACTATACAATCATACACTATACACTCATACAACTATACAATCCTATACCATACAACCATGAGATATACACCAATGAGCCATACATTCCTAAGCCGTATACAACAATCAGTCACATATGAATACAGATGTAGTCAACAGTAATACAATATACAATCTGGACAATACAGTATACACCATATCTTAATACTATGTTACCTGCATAATGGTGTATTAGTCACCATTATGTAACCCGGACGGAATAAATTGGTCTCATCACTATTATGTAACCCGGGTGGAATAAATTCTCTTATATATCCCATTTATGAACATCACCAGTATGTAACCAGGAAATAATCCACTCACACACACACACACACACACACATATACATCACCACTACATAATCCGAAATTAATATGACTCTCGCACTCACTCACCACTATATAATCCGGAACCGAAAATCTTGTAGTTTACTTATAATTTAAGATTCTAGTATAGTCAGACACTCACAACATCACTACGGCACAGAACACTATAAAAAAGACGAGACACTATTGGCGGGTGATGTAGTGGGGGGGGGAGATAAGTGGCCTTGTAAGTAATGTGTAAAGTAATTAAAGTTTGTAAGTACTTTTTATATATGGTGTAAGAGTAAAGTTTGTAAGTAGCGCGTGAAGTTAGTAAGAACTCTTTAAATATCGTATAAAAATAAAGTTTGTTGGTGCTTTGTAAGTAATGTGTATAAGTAAAGTAAGTATAGTTTGTAAGTTCCTTTAAGTATCATGTAAAATAAATAATGTTTGGAAGTACCATGTAATTTAAGTAAAGTTTGTAAGTAATGTGTATATAAAATAAGTTTGTATTGCATAAAGTAAGTCAATTTTGTAAGTACCTTGTAAGTATCATGTAAAGTAGGTAAAGTTTGTCTCTACCTTGTAAGTAGTACCTATGTTAAATAAATATAAGTACCGTATAATATAAGTAGGATTTGTAAGTACACTGTAAATACCACGTTTATAAGTAGGTTGTAAAGTGACTACTATTTGTAAGTAAACTTGTCCTAGATGTAAGCAAGATATTTTGAGTGGTGACGAAATAAGTTGAATTAATAAGTATATTTTAAGTAGGGTTTTATATGTATCCGTAAAAGTAGTAAAGTGTTTGTTCCCTCTCATAAGTCTTCTTCCCTCTCATGTCTATCCTTCCCTCTCATGTCTATCCTTCCCTCTCATATCTCTTCTTCCCTCTCATGTTTGTCCTTCCCTCTCCTTCCCTCTCATTAATAAATAAACCGAATACAAGTTACATTAATTTATCATCTTAAGGTCAGAACACACCACAAACCCGACCCACTCACTTCAGTACTTACAAACTTGACTTCCTTACTTTACGTGTACTTATTTTACTCGTGACTTACTTACAAACACTTAACTTGTCCCCTCACAACCAGGATTTATTTTTTAGTTTACTTATAATACTTATTGATTCACTTCAGTACTTATAAACTCTAAGGAGATGTCTATGGAGGATTTTTTTTTTTACATTAATTCTCTACTTCTACTTTCAAGGTACTTATTTATCCCCACCACTGGTTATATCATCACAGAAAGTTAATAACACAGACAGGTAGGGTAGTCCCCGCTTAACGTCGAATAAGCGGCTTCCTGCGGCGTTAAGTTAAGCGAGGTAGTCTGTTCTCCGCTTAAAGTCGGGCTTTTTGCGACGTTAAGTGAAGCGACGTTAAGCGAGGACTACCTAATATGTTGAAGCATACACTTAAATTGCTTTCGTCTGAGACCTGTTGATACGTATATAAGAAAGTTACAAAATATATACAATAGAGATTTGCATTACTACTGTTCTATGCTGCAGCTGAGGCAGATCCCATGCAGAAAAATATAGATTACTATTACTATTATCTACTATTACTATTATTAAACATGCTATTATAATGATTTAGACTCCCTGGGTGTATGTGCTTGTGATAATGGAGTAAAGAGTTAGCATAAGTTGTAGTTAACTCTACTTAACACAAGTTGTAGTGTTGTCAGCTCTACTTAACACAAGTTGTAGTGTTGTCAGCTCTACTTAACACAAGTTGTAGTGTTGTCAGCTCTACTTAACACAAGTTGTAGTGTTGTCAGCTCTACTTAACACAAGCTGTAGTGTTGTCAGCTCTACTTAACACAAGTTGTAGTGTTGTCAGCTCTACTTAACACAAGTTGTACTGTTGTCATCTCTACTTAACACAAGTTGTAGTGAAAGTTACTTTGCTTTGTAATAGTTACAAGGTCGGGCTAGATACATGTACTGTGTAGCCTTTACCTGTACTTGAACTGTTGTCTGACATAAACGATAATATAACATAAGCCGAGGTTGTCAGAAGCTGCAGAAGGCGACTGTGTTGTTGTGTTGTGAGTCGTGTGGGTGAGTCATGGGCGTAAGGAGAGGAATATGGCAGCTTCTTAATTGTGGTGTGGTGTGGGGTAGTCTGTACAGGGATTACTGGACGGAACTGTACAGTGGACACTCAGATGAGGACATTAGGACACTTGGGGTGGGAGGCTGCTGCTGTGGGACGGAGGGAAGGACACTGTACACGGACGACCAAAGTGGTGCTGTACATGATCGCTGAAGACGTTTGTGGGGACATCGAAGACGAAGTACTGCACTAGCGGACTCTGCTGCTGTGATACACTGAACGATGCGTGATGCTTAGACCTGTTTCTCATACCTGTCAGCCGAGACCAACGATTGGCCAGGAACCAAGGAGCTCTGAGCCAATGGGGGGTGAAGCAAAGAACCATCACCCTTCATGTCACTCCCTCGGGGAAACACTTCCTGGCCAAAACTTTCGTGGAGCCAATCACCAGCCTGCTTCAGGACTGGACACAACCAATCACAACACCGAATCCTGGTTAAGAGACGTGAGACTGGAACCAATCACGGGTCCTTCTCGAGACGACAATAAAAGAGACATAGACCATATAAAGAGGCTTGTCAGTGGCTGTCTTTAAGAGTTCTCTCCTCCCATGCCATCGACGGCACCTTCTCCGGGCGGCGGCGTGACGACCTGGCCTGGCGGAGTGACTCGGTTGGTGTACTCTGTGCTGGTGGAGGAGGCGGCGGAGACAGCACTGCCTGAGCGGGATTCCATGTAGACCAGCTCGAAGAGTTTGTTCATGAACTCCACCACCTTCCTGAGGGTGCCTTCCCGCAGCTTGTTGTATCCCTTCCCTGAGGACACCACCAAGGCCGTTAGTCACCTTCCTGCACTACTTGATTATACTTACTTCGAAACACTTAGAAACACCTAAAATTACCTATATACCTAAAATTTACTTAGAAACACTTAAAACTTACTTAGAAACACTTACAACACACTTAGAAACACTTAAAGTTATTTAAAACCCTTAAACGTTACCTAGAAAAAATTAGAATGTACTTAGAAATTATTAAAAGTTGCGTAGAAATACTTAAAATATACAGTACATAGAAATAGTTAAATCTGACTTAGAATACTTTTAATTTACTTATAATACTTAAAAGTTACTTAGAACTTATTAAAAATTACGACATCTTAGAATATTAGTCTTTTTGAAACACTTGAAATAATAATGAAAAAAAAAGGCAGTTACTCGAACAATAAGACAGATATATTATTAAGAGATAAATGTAAATAGATCTAAATATAATAAGCAATTGGAAGACGGTGCAACAAGCTTAACATTAGACTAGAATAGAGGCAGATTAAAACATGTTAGAATTATACCACGAACAGGACCACTTACGACCCTTGTTTTTGCTTATTAACTTAAAAAAAATCAGACTATGCCAACCTAACCTAATTCAACCAGCTATAGGGTCTCTTAGCATGGGTTTGATTAGGTTAAGTTTGGTTAGTGGTTAGGATAGATTTGGTTAGGTTTGTGTCTGAATAGATTTGATTAGTTTAGGTTCCTACAGCCTGAAATTCAAGTTGGGGAGGAGGGGCGGAAATGGTCGTGTTCGTGATGCTTTTGCTACATAGTTTGTCTTGTCGAACAAACATGGCGTGTCTGTACTAATAAACTGCTTTAAAATGCACTGTAAAAAAGGCCTTAAAAAATTATCTGCATGACGTCGCTGGTCCAACAGGTGTTATGGCGTTTAATAATGGTTAAAAGATTCACTAACGGCTGAGTAACTGGATGAACGGGCCCCAGTCTTAACAGGTCCATGTCCTAATAGACCCCAAACCTAATCTATCCAAGTATTAAATGAGGTCCCAGTCCTAATGAGTCCCATTTTTATGGTCCCTAAGCCTAATGAGCCTTAATCCTTCTAGTTTGGTAAGGTTAGGTTAGGTTAGGGCATATTAGGACTAAAGGGTCTACATGATCCTGCACTCCTCCGGTGAAGAGATCCCTTTGCTCCGCCCCATCCGACATGACTCCGCCCCATCCGACATGGCTCCGCCCCATCCGACATGGCTCCACCCCCTTCGACATGGCTCCACCCCCTCCGACATGGCTCCACCCCCTTGATAAATAAGTCACCAAAAGGAATGAGGAATCTTTATACCGACACTCAGACAGACAGATGGCCAGTGTACTCGTGCATGAAACTTATTAAAGAAAAAAATAATGTTTATAACCTGAGTCTGAACCAGTCATGAGTGGTTGGACCGCAGAAGTGTGTCGATTTCAAGGAATTTGATTGGCTGCTGACTCAATGGGTGGAGCCTGGGGATGTATCAGTTAATCTGAGTGGATGAAGCGCCGGAGGTGTATCGATTTCAAGGGATTTGATTGGCTGCTGACTCAATGGGTGGAGCCTAGGGTTGTATCAGTTAATGTTAGTGGATGAAGCGTCGGAGGTGTATCGATTTCAAGCGATTTGATTGGCTTAAGCTTAGAGATCTCTCACACCAGAAGCTAAGGTAGAAAGTCCCATACACTAGTTCACTGCTTCTGTCTTAAGGGAAATATGCATTAGAGTTTAATATGAATAACAGAAGAGAAGGAATACTAAGAAGAAGCAAAAGAATAAATGATGATAAAGGAAATGGTGAGATGAACCAAGATGATAACAGCAAAGAAGGCCAAGAGGAAGAAGACCTCCTCAATCTACCTCTGATTCACTTACTACCAGCAGCCTTAGAGAGTTTGTCCACTCTAAGTCCAGGACACACACACACACTTACACACACACACTTACACACACACTTACACACACACTTACACACACACTTTTTAACTTGTGGTTGAGGTGTTTTCTTCAAGTATTTAAAAGATGATTAATATAAGAGTAAGCGAGAAGCGAGTGATGGAGATAGCGGTATGGGGAATAGTCTGAATGAGTTGTTGAAATCGTCCTCACTCTTGGCATGCGATTTTTTATTCTTGTCTTTAGCCGTAGTCGCTCGCCCTGGGTACACGATCACTGTGGAGGTAAACAACGATACCTGGGGTCATGACCTTTTGGTGTTGGGGTGACCTGACCTCCTGTGACTTCATGGGTATCATATCAGGTGAGTCAGGGTCATGGTGATTGGATGACCTGACCTGACCTGGGTATCATATCAGGAGTGCCAGGCATTATGGATTAACCTTATTTGATGACCTGACCTTGTGGGTATCAGATTTTGAAAGCCAACTAAGGTCAGGACTTGCCCTAATATGGTGACCTCACCTCATGGATGTCAGATGATGACCTTTTAGTTATCATGGGTGAAAGGTCATGACTGTACTGATCACATAAACCTCTGACCTCCATGGACACCAGGTTATAAGAGGTAAAGGTTATTATATTTGACCTGACCCACGTTGGTGTCAGGTCACAGGTCAGGTTTCCATCTGACGGTGTAATTATATGAAACTAAAACTTAATGATTGAGAAGGAAAATTAGAACAGTAAATTATAATTAGTTGTTACCAGTGACTAATGGATAATATAATTTGTGATTAATTAGAGAATTAATTATCACCTAAATATAATTTTATGATTTACTGATATAATTAAAGAGGAAATGGAGAATTAATAAGTGTAATTAATATAGTGATTAATAATATTGTTTGTAATTAGTTATATGAGGATAAATATGTCATAAATATAGGAGAGAAAATTTAATTACTTAGTTATAGAAGAAATAAATTAAATAGTTTAGACATAATTATTGTAGATTTTCTTATTATTATCGTCTTTATTGTCTTGTTTCTGTTACTTACACTTTTACCTATACACTCACATAGGCACATATATACATACATATAAGTACATATACGATGCAATATACGCAGAATATATGTATACAGTATACCTGTATAGCTTATACAGGGGGTTATATAGGGGTGGGTTTACCTGGTGATGATGACTGTTTACCTGGGTCAGTTTACCTGCTGGTGATGATGACTGTTTACCTGGGTCAGTTTACCTGCTGGTGATGATGACTGTTTACCTGGGTCAGTTTACCTGCTGGTGATGATGACTGTTTACCTGCGTGGGTTTACCTGGTGATGATGACTGTTTACCTGCGTGGGTTTACCTGGTGATGATGACTGTTTACCTGGGTCAGTTTACCTGTTGATGACTTTACCTGGGTGGGTTTACCTGGTGATGATGACTGTTTACCTGCTTGGGTTTACCTGGTGATGATGACTGTTTACCTGGGTCAGTTTACCTGTTGATGACTTTACCTGGGTGGGTTTACCTGCTGGTGGTGATGACTGTTTACCTGGGTGGGTTTACTTGGGTGAGCTTACCTGCTGGTAGGAGGGTGCCACGGACGGGTACAGCCTGCTGGGTGATGGATGCAATGAGCCGAAGGATGACTGCTTCCTGCTGGGTGCGGGTGAACGGCTGAAGGCGAGACACGAACCGAACCAGATACTCGAGGGTGTACCGGACCTCCTGTGGGTGAACCAGGGTGTACTAGTGTGAACCAGAGGGTACTAGTGTAAACCAGGGTGTACCAGTGAGTGTATATCAGTGTGAACCAGAGTTTATTAGGGTGTACAGCGGTGAATCAGTGTGTAAAAGGGTATATCAGTGTGTACCTGTGTGTGTGTGTGTGTGTGTGTGTGTGTGTGTGTGTGTACCAGTGCGAACCAGGATGTACCGCACCTGTTGTTCCTCTCGTAAACAAACAAACACCGTGTGTGGGATCCCTTTTGTGTTGAATAAAATCGTCTGACTTTAGCTAAATAAAACATTAAAAGTGACATCCCCGTATAGTAAAGGGGTTAGGCTGAGCTTGGTTAGGTTAAGCTTGGTTAGGTTAGATGGGGGTGTGTGTCGTAGTAACATAGTGAGGACAAGCGTTCGTTACCCTATCAAGCTTCCGGAGACAGACTTCAGGTTTACTGGAGGCCAACACGATGTAGGAGAGAGCATCGACCCCCAGTACAGGCGTCCGTAGGTGTTCCAGCCACGTGAACAACAGACCTGGAACACGTGAACACTGACTGAGCAAAGAGGATATATTGACTGAACACACTGAGCAAAGGGGGTGAATATTGACCATTGATTGAACAAGGGGTAGACAACAGGCCTACTACACCTGTCAGCAGGGACCCACTCTCAGCAGGGACCCACTGTCAGTAAGGACCCACTGTCAGCAGGGACCCACTGTCAGCAGGGACCCACTGTCAGCAGGGACCCACTGTCAGCAGGGACCCACTGTCAGTAGGGACCCACTGTCAGCAGGGACTCACGGTCAAAGGGGACCCACTGTCAGCAGGGACCCACTGTCAGCAGGGACCTACCTGTCAGCAGATACAGGTTGGTTTCTGTCTTGAGTTTCTCCCAGGCTGACTGCTTCACGTTAAGGTCTATCCTATAGCTCTTTAGTTGTTTCTTCAGCTCCACGTTTAGCACAGAGTGATCGACCAGGAGCGCCTCGTACACCTCCTTCGGCGGCATTACCTGAGGGACAGACACGCACACACCTGTTAGTGCCTTGGGTTACAGGTATATGTCACTTGTCACCTGTCTCAACCTGGTGTTTATGCTGACAAGTGTTGGGTCTCTCTCTCTCTCTCTCTCTCTCTCTCTCTCTCTCTCTCTCTCTCTCTCTCTCTCTCTCTCACTCTCACACACACACACACACCATAGGAGGTTGTAGGATACCTTGAGGGCCAGGTGACGGTGGAAGTCAAACGTGGTGGAGGTCATACGCACCTTGAGGGCCTCGTGGTGGGCCTGGCGCCGGAGGTCAGACTGGGAGGCCAGCTCTTGGTAACACAGGTTGTCGGTCAGCTGCTGGTCACTGATGCCATCGTTTAGCAGTGAGTCGATGTTCCTCTCGGGCATGTCTGTGTGTGGGGGAGGTCAAGATCATTACCAATGGTCCCATTACAACATTGACACCACTCTTGTTACACTGACACCATTGTAACACCCACACCATTACCACCACTGATACACTGACATAAATTACCACTGCTATACTGACACCATTGTTAACATTTTCTACCCTGTTTCGTAAGTGTGTTTATTTTCAGTTGGTTATTATTATTATTATTATTATTATTATTATTATTATTATTATTATTATTATTATTATTATTTTTATTATTATTGTCATTGTTATTGTTATTGTTATTATTGTTATTGTTATTATTGTTATTGTTATTATTGTTATTAATAATGTTATTGTTATTATTATTATTGTTATTATTATTATTATTATTATTGTTATTATTATTATTAAGACAGTAGAGAGACTGACCAGAGTCACATGAGGGCACGTCTGGGGTGATGCAGTTATTCTGGGGTCTGGTCTGGGGGGGGTAGTGGGCAGAGTTGGGGACGGACACCTCCCCCATGGAAAACTCCTCCCCCCCGGGATACCCAGAGTCGTCCTCAGATGGTACACGGACACCACCTGGGGGACATACAGCTGGTTAGGTTAGGTCAGGTCAGAGCATCACTTGGGTAGTTAACCTGGTAACACAGGTCGTTAGTTTACCCGAGACAACCTGTAGACACCACCTGGAGATTGACAACTTGTTAGTGCTGTGTCTACTGAACTGGGTACACCTGCACCCACCTGTCAGAAACTACCACACCGAGGGTAGTTAGTCAGGTGTATGTTCTGGTGTGCACTGTACTGTACACACAACCAAGAAAGTATCTGTACACATTTCGCGCGAAATAATCTGACACAACAAACGAAGGATATTGAAAAAATGTCACATATCGCTACTAACGAGATATCCTGTTTTAGTCATAGTAAGTGTTATCGTAGGAACACTCAGAAGACAATATATCAGTCTTATGAACAATGTGTATCATGGTTGACGGTGGTAGGGACTTTGTTACTTGTGTGTATTGATCATTTAGGAAATCACTTAATCTAATGTGCACAGATACTCCTTGATCGTGTGTACGTGCGTGTGTTAGTGGCCTAGAGAATGCTCTTATTACTATTATATCAACTTCAAAGCCATTATCACGGAACACGTTTCATAATAACGTTCGCAGTCATGCCTCAGTCTCCCCTACCAGTGACCCGGCCAGTAATAGAGAATGTAATCTTAGTTTAGTTTCCCCTCCAAATTTATCAAAGAAAATTTATTCTTATTTACAGGGAGGACTAAATAAATATATGGGATTTGTACAGTTGATGGAATATTTTCTTATCTTTCTTATCTTATCGCAAGCATTTTCCCGTTGTTAGTGTTATCATACTAACTCTCAGTGTTGACATAACCTCTGTCTCTGTTGTTGATGTGATGGTCTCATTGATAACTTACCAATATTTGTATAATGTAATCAGTAGCATGCGGCTAGAGAGCGCTCGTCAGCCAGTTTCTGATTGGATGAATCTCTGATATCTTTGTAACCTATCAAAGCCTGGTTGACGTGCTCTCTCTAACAGCATGTATGTACTATTTGTACATTTAAACCAACAAAGATGTACTAAACCAACACAGATGTACTTTAAAACCACAAGAAGTACTTATAAACCACCATAACTAAAAGACGAAAACATTCACCATTAAATCACACTTCGGGACGTCATCAGACACATAGGTCACACCCCACACATACTGTAGGTCAGTGGTGTCAAACTCACAACCTTTCGAGGGCCAATTCTTATTTTAGTTACCCTCTTCAGGGCCAACACAAGTGCTATATCACATATTTGCAGGATTAAAGTTTACAGCTTCACACATTGCCTTACCTGGCTTGCTAGGAATACCTCATTTGGGTTTGTCTGATCTTAAGTATGTAAAATTCATTTTACTAATAAACATGATTATATCTATTTCTTTCATAATTTCACGGGATGATAAATTTTACCGTCATCCCGCGGGCCACACCTGACCATCCCAAGGGCCACATTTGGCCCGCGGGCCATGAGTTTGACACCCCTGCTGTAGGTGTTGGGGGGGTGGGGGTGGGACGTCACCATAAGGGGAGTGGCCGAGTTACCCTCCTCCCCCGCACCACCACCACCTGACCCACCCCAGTCGTGATATTCGAGTCTGTTTGATGTTAACGATATGTATGCAGGAAGAGTTTGACCCCGTGACCTTTTACAGAGAGAGAGAGAGAGAGAGAGAGAGAGAGAGAGAGAGAGTTACCTGCTCGCTCGCTGTTGAAGCTGGCTGATAGTGCTGGTGATCCCAGACTCTGAGGGGCGGAGTAGGACACTCGGGTCTCGTGGTCGTACTGTGCTGAGAGGAAGAAGGAGGTGAAGGATGGGGTCCCCACAGCGTAGGATATCTCGAGGGGCGCCAGCAAGTGGGGGGGCGCCATGCTGCCACCACAACCACACAGCCGCAGTAACCTCTCACACACCACGTACACCAGCTGATGGGGAGGTCAGAGGTCAGTGCCAGGTCATGGGGAGGGTCAGAGATTAGTGCCAGGTCATAAGGGAGGGTCAGTGCCGCGTGTCATAGGGATAGTGTCTAGTGTAGGGACAGAAAACACACCTTGGGGATGTTCTTGAGGGTGCGAGCCTCGTAGCCGTGCAGGATGGTCCGCTGACGGTGAAGGTACTGCTGCAGGGTGAACTCTGGGTTCCTCTTCTCCTTCATGAACTCTCTGTGGGGGAGGGAGGAGGAGTACACGTGAGAGAGAGAAGGGACAACAAACACTTCTACACCTAAACACACACACACACCAGACAGACAGACAGACAGACACACACACACACACACACACACACACACACACACACACACACCAGACAGACAGACAGACAGACATACACACCTGTTACTGAACACACAGAGCTGCGGCAGGATAAACTGTTCAAACTCCTGCACCACCTGTATCTGGGCGCTGGTCTGGACGGCGTTGGGGCGTTTTATCCTGACGTAGCGGATGGCGTCGTTAGCTCGAACCCTGAGAGCGTACACCAGGTAACACGCCACCAACACACCTGTCCTACCCAGACCTGTGAGGGAGAGTGAGGTGTGGTGAGGTGAGGTGAGGTGAGGTGAGGTGAGGTGAGGTGGTAGGTTGTTACATATGTGAGGAGATAAAGTGGTAGATGGATGGATAGATAGATAGATACCGTGTATATGGATAGATGAATAGATGTCTAGATAAAGAGACAGATAAGAGAGATGAGCAGATAGACAGACAGACAGACAGACATAATTAGACAAACAGACAAAGAGACATTTATATAATTAGAGAGCTAGACAAACAGAGAGACACAGAGTTATATAGTTAAGAGAGACAGACAGACAGACAGACAGACAGATAAACGGACAGACAGACAGATAAAATTAGAAAGGACACAGATAAACAGAGACAGGCAGATACATAGAAAGACAGACAGACAGACAGACAGACAGACAGACAGACAGACAGACAGACATACATAGATTTAGAGAGTTAGAAAGACAGACAGACAGACAGACAGATAAACAAGACAGACAGACAGACAGACAGATAAACAAGACAGACAGACAGACAGACAGATACTGACCAGCGTGACAGTGTATAGCCACCTTGCCCTCGCTGAGAGAGAAGGCCATCACCTTGACCATATCCAGCAGCCCCCCCTGGGTCGGCTCCCCGTAGTCCTTCAGTCCGAAATTGTAGTAGTAACACACACGGGGAGGGGTAAACTTAAATGGCTCTGTTAACACACACACGGGGATGGCTCTGGTAAATGGCTCTGTTAAATGGCTCTGTTAAATGGCTCTGGTAAATGGCTCTGTTAAATGGCTCTGTTAAATGGCTCTGTTAAATGGCTCTGGTAAATGGCTCTGTTAAATGGCTCTGGTAAATATATGGGTTATGATGTCTTGTTTGATTATATGTATCGTCTAATTAATGTCTCGTCTTATTAATGTCTGGTCTGATAAATGGTTCATCACATAAATGGTTCATCACATAAATGGCTCATCACATAAATGGTTCATCACATAAATGGCTCATCACATAAATGGTTCATCACATAAATGGCTCATCACATAAATGGCTCATCACATAAATGGTTCATCACATAAATGGCTCATCACATAAATGGTTCATCACATAAATGGTTCATCACATAAATGGCTCATCACATAAATGGATCATCACATAAATGGTTCATCACATAAATGGTTCATCACATAAATAACCAGATTAGGGGATATTTACCAATGTGACGTCATGACTCACTTAGCAACCATCAACCAATCAACTGCTAGGAATCGTACTGGTTGCTAAGGACGCCTGAGAATAGGGTGGAGCTTAATCGATATCTTATACTGAAGGAGAGGATGAGTCTCCTGCCTTGCCTTCGTCAGGTATTTAGCCATTTTGAGATGCTTTTGACGGACGGACGGACAGATAGACGGAGAGATGAAAGGAAACAGAGTCGGATAGACGGGTTAAGGAGGCGGATGGCTAGGAGTAAGAACTCGTGGCGTCCTGCGAGAGAGAGAGAGAGAGAGAGAGAAAATCGATACTGAAGGGGGCCACTAAAATATGTATCTCTCTCTCTCTCTCTCTCTCTCTCTCTCTCTCTCTCTCTCTCTCTCTCTCTTTACACACAACTGGAGCGAGTCAACGTGAATTAGACAAATTATAATCAACACTTTACATTGTTTCTGTCAAGCTAAAGAACCATTTTGGACCAACCACTTTCTGGTTTATGGGTCTTTGTTTATTACTGTTGTTGTTAGTAGTAGTAGTAGTAGTAGTAGTAGTCATGAAGTTTATTTAGAAGTGTGTGTAAAGTGCGTACTTATAGTCAGTATTAAGTACAGGTAGAATCATTATCAGGTGTTGACTTGACCTGCATATGGTAGATGTAGTTGTTGTTATTGTTTTAGTTGTTGTTGTTGTTCTAGTAGTGGTGATAGTAATAGTTATTGTCATAGTAGTAGTCGTAGTAGTTATAGTAGTCGTAGTAGTGATGAGTTGGTAGCATTCCTTCAGCTATCGACCACACCATCAACCACCCTCTAACCACCACATCAACCACCATCTACCACAACCACCACCCCATGTGACGTAGAGTGATAGGTAGTACATAAAACATTAATTAGCCACAGGTGCGTGAGGTGTGGTAATTAAATGTATCTCAAACAAGTTGACATTTACCTGAGTGTGTGTGTGGGCGTGAGTGAGTGTGTGTGTGGGCGTGTGTGTGGGCGTGAGTGAGTGTGTGTGGGCGTGAGTGAGTGAGTGTGGGCGTGAGTGGGGAGGAAAGGGTCGAAATTATGATATTGTAAATAGTTGATGAAAATACACAATCTCTCTCTCTCTCTCTCTCTCACCTTGAATCATTGAGACCACAGTATTAGATGTCATTTCTTTACCCCAATTTATATCACACCTGTAATTCAGCAACAACTCTTATGGTCTTATGATACGAATACAGGTACAAGGCCAGATACAGGTACAGGTACAAGGCCAGATACAGGTACAAGGCCAGGTACAGGTACAGGTACAAGGCCAGGTACAGGTACAAGGCCAGGTACAGGTACAGGTACAAGGCCAGGTACAGGTACAAGGCCAGGTACAGGTACAAGGCCAGGTACAGATACAGGTACAAGGCCAGGTACAGGCCAGGTACAAGGCCAGGTACAGGGCCAGTGCAAGGCCAGGTACAGGTACAAGGCCAGGTACAGCAGTACAAGGCCAGGTACAGATACAGGTACAAGGCCAGGTACAGATACAGGTACAAGGCCAGGTACAGATACAGGTACAAGGCCAGGTACAGATACAGGTACAAGGCCAGGTACAGATACAGGTACAAGGCCAGGTACAGATACAGGTACAAGGCCAGGTATAGATACAGGTACATATATAACTGTTATCTTGTTTATGCAGTCGATAGGCAGAAGTATTTAAATACGAGAGAGAGAGAGAGAGAGAGAGAGAGAGAGAGAGAGAGAGAGAGAGTAGTTGTGTTAGTCATTACTGCCTACTTACATACTTAACAGGTGTGCAAGTATACCAACACATTAATAAGTAAGTACAATATTTCTTGACCTTAAGTACAAAAATAACTCGTTCTGGTTAAGTACAGGAATTAATTACATGTACAGTGAGGAAGAGTGTACATATATAAGGATTACTATGTTATGTACAAGTGTGTAGGTAAACAGTTGTTAGGTTAATTGTGTACATGTGTGTGTGTGTGTGTGTGTGTGTGTGTGTGTGTACAACATTACCTGGACACTAATGTATGTAACCAACTTAAACTGGGCTTGAATTATGAATGTACTTTATTTTTTTTACCTGTGTACACCTGGGAACTGTTTGTGTACACCTGGGAACTGTTGTGTACACCCCTGAACACTTGAGTAGTTTAGCGTGCATAGCAATGAAACAATTATGCTCTTGCCACACATAGTACAATTTTGTTCATGCTTCAAAGTGTAAAGGTTGTACACGGTGAGGACAGGTTGTACACGGTGAGGACAGGTTGTACACGGTGAGGACATGTTGTACACGGTGAAGAAAGCTTGTACACGGTGAGGACAGGTTGCACACGGTGAGTAGAAGGTTGTACACGGTGAGGAGAAGGTTGTACACGGTGAGGACAGGTTGCTCACGGTGAGGACAGGTTGTGGGACACGGTGAGGACAGGTTGCAAGACGGTGAGGACAGTTGTACACGGTGAGGACAGGTTGTGGGTGGCTTGTGAGGAGAATGTTGCACACGGTGAGCAGGTTGTGCCACGGTGAGAAGGTTGTACACGGTGAAGAAAGCTTGTACACGGTGAGTGACAGGTTAAAATACGTGATGAGAAGGTTGTACACGGTGAGGAGCAGGTTGCACACGGTGATGAGAAGGTTGTACACGGTGAGCAGGTTGTACACGGTGAGAGAAGGTTAAAATACTTGGTGAGGACAGGTTGCACACGGTGAAGAAATCTTGTACACAGAGTGACAGGTTGTACACGGTGAGGAGAAGGTTGTACACGGTGAGGACAGGTTGTACACGGTGAGTAGAAGGTTGTACACGGTGAGTAGAAGGTTGTACACGGTGTGGAGAAGGGTGTACACGGTGAGGAGAAGGTTGTACACGGTGAGGACAGGTTGCACACAGTGAGGAGAAGGTTGTACACGGTGAGGACAGGTTGTAAACGGTGAAGAAAGCTTGTACACGGTGAGGACAGGTGGTACACGGTGAGGACAGGTTGTACACGGTGACGACAGGTTGTACACGGTGAGTTATCCGGACGTTGCGTGTGTACACCTTATTAATTTACCTGATAGATCGTATAATTTGCCCTCTGTTTTTTTGGTGTGTGTGGGTCTGTGTGTGTGTGTGTTCCTTCACTTAAACAATTACACACACACATGCAATCTCAAAACGCACACAGATACAAACATGTACCCTTCACACACACACACACACACACACACACACTCACTCCTAATTTGCATGTTGTGTAATATTGATCTCAAGAGGCACGACTGAGTGTGTTAAGTACAGCGGCTACCACCATCAATCATTAGTGTGTGTTGGGGGAATTATGTCTGGGAGGATTATGTCTTGGGGAATTATGTCTGGGAGGATTATGTCTGGGGAATTATGTCTGGTGAATTATGTTTGGGGGAATTATGTCTGGGAGGATTATGTCTGGGGGAATTATGTCTGGGAGGATTATGTCTGGGGGAATTATGTCTGGGAGGATTGTCTGGTGAATTATGTCTGGTGGATTATGTCTGGTGGATTATGTTTGGGGGAATTATTATGTCTGGGAGGATGGCAACTGGGGGAATTATGTCTGGGAGGATTATGTCTGGGGGAATAGTGTCTGGTGAATTATACTTGGGGGGAATTATGTCTGGGAGGATTATGTCTGGGGGAATTATGTCTGGGAGGATTGTCTGGTGAATTATGTCTGGTGGATTATGTCTGGTGGATTATGTTTGGGGGAATTATGTCTGGAGTGATTATTATGTCTGGGGGAATTATGTCTGGTGGATGGTGTCTGGTGGATTATGTTTGGGGGAATTATGTCTGGAGGATTATGTCTGGGGAATTATGTCTGGGGAGGATTATGTCTGGGGAATTATGTTCAGGAATTATGTCTGGGAGGATTACGTCCTATTAACTGTATTCACTTCAATGTGATTCTTTTAAAAAAAATGTATATATAACTCCAATTAATAAAACGATTCTGATTATGAATAATTTGATAATTTGTGAATAAAAGTTAGTGTTTGATGATGTTTACGGCGGGTCTCTCTCTCTCTCTCTCTTCTTCTCTCTCTCTCTCTCCATCATTGCCTTAGGATGGGGATAGAGACAGACAGACACACACACACATTATTGACACAGACACACACACACACACGCAGATGTGTGTCAGATAACTGGATCAACCTTTGACGTCACCATCACCATAAGTTATTAGTGGCATTATAAGATACTTAACGATTTAGCCAAGAAAGATTAATGGTGTTTGTGTGTGTGTGTGTGTGTGTGTGTGTGTGTGTGTGTGTGTGTGTGTGTGTGTGTGAATAATAATAATCTTCATTTATAACCAGAAAAATGAACTTGGGAACCTTTGAAAAATTTTTGTCTTTTGTGACGCAAATAGAGGCGGAGGGGATAGTGTGGGGGTGACAAGGGCATAACTCCACACACACACACACACACACACACACACAAGGTCGAGTCAAGGACATGAATTGCTGTGTATGAGTTTACTGCCCACGCTGCCACCACCTGTCCTGTGTGTGTGTGTGTGTGTGTGTTTTACGAATACCATATAATACAGTGTTACCAATACTTAGTTACCAATACCATACAGTGTTACCAATAGCCATGAGGTATTACAAGTGAGTTCTCAGTGTTGCCAATAATAATCGACGTGTGATTTGCATCCTTCAAGTGTTCTCAGTAACCTTGCAGTGTTGCCAATGGTCACGAGTAATCCCATTGACGGGTAATATGTCTGTCTGTCTGTCTGTCTGTCTATTCATCAGTCTGTCTACCTGTACTGTCAACATCTCCGCCCGTGTCCCCCCCTCCCCCGGTGTCCCCCCTGCCCCCCCCCTGGCCCCTCCCCCCGGGCCCCTCCCCTGCCCCTCCCCTGCACTCCCCCTCCCCCTGCCTCCCCCTCCCGCCCTGTAATCAACGTGTGGTGTGACTGGGCTGCCGGCTCTATATTAACCAACTGACTTTCGTTCCTTCTCCGGAAGAGGGGGTCTTCTGTGGATAATATGACCCTCTGCCTTGTTACTACACTACTGGGGGTTGTTATACATGAACACACGTGTTACTGTACACACATACACATACACACACACACACACACGTACACCATTTTTTTCATTAGTTAATTGACTTTTTTCGGTATGTTTGTGTACGTCATAGAGCCGTGTGAGGGAATGTGTATAGTATCTCACCTGTTCCCTCACTTGTACCCTCACCTGTACCCTCACCTGTTCCCTCACCTGTTCCCTCACCTGTTCCCTCACCTGTTCCCTCACCTGTACCCTCACCTGTACCCTCACCTGTTCCCTCACCTGTACCCTCACCACCTGTACCCTCACCTGTACCTCACCTGTACCTCACCTGTAACCTCACCTGTAACCTCACCCAATTACTTAGCACTGTCAAGTGATCCAGCATTCCCCCATCTGTCCACACCCCCACCCCCACTCACACACCCCACCTCACCCCCCACCCTCACCCCCACCCTCACACCCCACCTCACACCCCACCCCCCACCTCTGGCACCCCATCCTCCTCGGGAAAAAAATAAACACTCTTATATTAACGTAGGAAATATTTTGTTGGTTTTTTACGCCTCTGAAAAAAAACCACTTGTATACGTCCCAGTCTTTACGCTACGAGGTCATGGGCTGCAACAACGTGACCTCCCTGTGACCTCCCGCCTTGACCTCCCGCGTTGACCTCCCGCTTTAACCTCGTCCTTGATCCAAATAAAACCAAATTGTATATACTTTCTCCTGGGTTTTGAGTCTATAATTTCTCAAAGTTTCATTATAATCTGATAATTAGTTTGGGAGATATTTATATATAATTTATGGACGTGTTATTATTATTATTATTATTATTAATGATATCCGAAATAGTATCTATCTATATATCTATCTGTCTGTCAGTTTATCTATCTATATATCTAAAAATTCTCTCTCTCTGTCTCTCTCTCTCTCTCTCTGTTTACATTATATTATATCGTTACTGTAAAACATTGATCGCTATTCGATTATTGGTAACACTGTCCAAGCTTTTTTGCAAACATTGGCAATACTGATCCGGTATTGCCTACGTCACAGATAGTTTTGTTTCTTTTTTCTTTTTATTTATTTTTCTTTTTTTTCGTACGGAGAATTATTGTTTGGAACGACCCATTGTGTCTGTATTCTCCACACATGAATACGCACACACACACACACACACACACACACTTTTCAGCCACCGGCTGCAACTCTATTAATAAACCGATTATGATTATTATTATTACACACACTGAGTAAGAATGAAGAGAGAGAGAGAGAGATAGAGAGAGAGAGAGAGAGAGAGAGAGTCGATGACGTCACAAGGCAGGTAAAGGATAGACATAGTAGTGGTAATCGATGCTTAATTTGGCACAATATGACGTAAGTGGCACCCTCCTTACTGGCACCCTTACTGGCACCCTTACTGGCACTATTACTGGCACCCTCTACTGGCACCCTCCTACTGGCACCCTCCTACTGGCACCCTCCTACTGGCACCCTCCTTACTGGCACCCTTACTGGCACCCTCCTACTGGCACCCTCTACTGGCACCTCCTACTGGCACCCTCCTACTGGCACCCTCCTACTGGCACCCTTACTGGCACCCTCTACTGGCACCTCCTTACTGGCACCCTCCCTACTGGCACCCTCCTACTGGCACCCTCCCTACTGGCACCCTCCTACTGGCACCCTCCTTACTGGCACCCTTACTGGCACCCTCCTACTGGCACCCTCCTTACTGGCACCTCCTCCTGGCACCCTCCTACTGGCACCTCCTACTGGCACCTCCTACTGGCACCCTCCTACTGGCACCCTTACTGGCACCCTCCCTGCTAGCACCCTCCTTGGCACCCTCTACTGGCACCCTCCCTACTGGCACCCTCCTACTGCACCCCTCCACCAGCACCCTCCCTGGCACCCTCCTTACTGGCACCCTCCCTACTGGCACCCTCCCAGCACCCTCCCTACTGGCACCCTCCTGCTGGCACCCTCCTACTGGCACCCCTCCTACTGGCACCCCTCCTACTGGCACCCTCCTCACCTCCTGGCACCCCTCCTACTGGCACCCTCCTTACTGGCACCCTCCTACTGGCACCCTCCTACTGGCACCCTCCTTACTGGCACCCTCTACCACCCTCCCTGGCACCCTCCTACTGGCACCTCCTACTGGCACCCTCCCTACTGGCACCCTCCTACTGGCACCCTCCTACTGGCACCCTCCTTACTGGCACCCTCCCTACTGGCACCCTCCTTGCCCCAGCACCCTCCTACTGGCACCCTCCTTACTGGCACCCTCCTACTGGCACCCTCCCTACTGGCACCCTCCTGGCACCCCCTCCTACTGGCACCTCCTACTGGCACCCTCCTACTGGCACCCTCCCTGCCTCCTGCTGGCACCCTCCCCTGCTGGCACCCTCCTACTGGCACCCTCCTACTGGCACCCTCCTGCTGGCACCCTCCTTACTGGCACCCTCCTACCCCAGCTCCCTCCTTACTGGCACCTCCTACTGGCACCCTCCTGGCACCCTCCCTACTGGCACCCTCCTACTGGCACCCCTCCCTACTGGCACCCTCCTGCTGGCACCCTCCTACTGGCACCCTCCTACTGGCACCCTCCCTACTGGCACCCCTCCTACTGGCACCCCTCCTTACGGCACCCTCCTACTGGCACCCTCTACTGGCACCCTCCCTACTGGCACCCTCCTACTGGCACCCTCCTGCACCCTCCTACTGGCACCCTCCTACTGGCACCCTCCTAGCCACCCTCTACTGGCACCTCTACTGGCACCCTCCTACTGGCACCCTCCCCTACTGGCACCCCTCCTACTGGCACCCTCCTGGCACCCTCCTACTGGCACCTCCTACTGGCACCTCCTACTGGCACCCTCCTGGCACCCTCCTTACTGGCACCCTCCTACTGGCACCCTCCTTACTGGCACCCTCCTACTGGCACCTCCCTACTGGCACCCTCCCTACTGCCTCCTCTGGCACCTCCTACTGGCACCCTCCTTACTGGCACCCTCTCCTTACTGCACCCTCCTACTGGCACCTTACCTCCTACTGGCACCCTCCCTACTGGCACCCTCTACTGGCACCCTCCTACTGGCACCCCTCCTACTGGCACCCTCCTACTGCACCCTCCCTACTGGCATCCTCCTACCTCCTGGCACCCTCCTACTGGCACCCTCCCCTACAGCACCCTCCTGCCCTCCCTACTGGCACCCTCCTACTGGCACCCTCCTACTGCACCCTCCCTGCACCCCTCCTAGCATCCTCCCTGGCACCCTCCTAGCACCTCCTACTGGCACCCTCCTACTGCACCCTCCTTACTGGCACCCTCCTACTGGCACCCTCCTACTGGCACCCTCCTACTGGCACCCTCCTACTGCATCTCCTTACTGGCACCCTCCTACTGGCACCCTCCCTACTGCATCCTCCTACTGGCACCCTCCTACTGGCACCCTCCTACTGGCACCCTCCTTGGCACCCTCCTACTGGCACCCTCTGCCCTCCCTACTGGCACCTCCTCCCTGCACCCTCCTACTGGCACCCTCCTACTGGCACCCTCCTTACAGCACCCTCCTACTGGCACCCTCCTACTGGCACCCCTCCTACTGGCACCCTCCTGCACCCTCCTACTGGCACCTCCTACTGGCACCCTCCTACTGGCATCCTCCTACTGGCACCCTCCTTACTGGCACCTCCTACTGGCACCCTCCTACTGGCACCCTCCCTACTGCTCCTCCTACTGGCACCCTCCTACTGGCACCTCCTACTGGCACCCTCCTACTGGCACCCTCCTACTGGCACCCTCCTACTGGCACCCTCCCTACTGGCACCCTCCCTACTGGCACCCTCCCTACTGGCACCCTCCTACTGGCACCCTCCTTACTGGCACCTCCCTACTGGCACC
Source organism: Homarus americanus (assembly GCF_018991925.1). Taxonomy (NCBI): domain Eukaryota; kingdom Metazoa; phylum Arthropoda; class Malacostraca; order Decapoda; family Nephropidae; genus Homarus; species Homarus americanus. Next base: position 2,995,797 of record NW_024742338.1, read on the forward strand.
CTCCCTACAGCACCCTCCTACTGCACCCTCCTACTGCCACCTACTGCACCTCCTACTTCCTACTGCCCTCCTACTGCTACCCTCCTACTGCACCCCTCCTGGCACCCTCCTAGCACCCTCCTACTGGCACCTCCTACTGGCACCCTCCCTGGCACCCTCCCTGCTTCCCTCCTACTGGCACCCTCTACTGCTCACCCTCCTACTGGCACCTCCTACTGGCACCCTCCCTACTGGCACCCTCCTACTGGCACCCTCCTACTGGCACCTCCTACTGCCCTCCTAGCACCCTCCTACTGGCACCCTCCTACTGGCACCCTCCTACTGGCACCTCCCTACACTCCTAGCACCTCCTACTAGCACCCTCCTACTGGCACCTCCTGGCACCTCCTTACCCTCTACTGGCACCCTCCTACTGGCACCCTCCCTACTAGCACCCTCCCTGCACCCTCCCCCCAGCACCCTCCCTACTGCACCTCCCTACTGCACCTCCTACCCTCCCTACTGGCACCTCCTAGCACCTCCCCAGCACCCTCCTACCCTCCTACTGGCACCTCCTCCCTGGCACCTCCCTACCCCTCCTGGCACCCTCCTGCACCCTCCACCCCCCAAAAAATCTTGAGAACATCCTTAAAGACCCCCCACCCCACCCCACCCCCACTTCCACCCTTCCTTCCACCCTTCCTTCCACCCTCTCCTTCCACCCCTTGAAGGTACGACTGGAGAGGTGTGGTACTCACTGCCGTTCTCCATGAAGACGCTGGGGTCGTAGCTGAAGCCAGAGTCGTTCAGAGGTTCACCACAAGATGCGTGTTCTCCTGGAAGCTGTAGGTTGACCACTGTCCTGATGTCGTGTCTGGGGGAGAGATAGATGGTGAGAGATAGATGGTGGTGGAGATAGGTGAGGTTAGGTTAGGTTAGCATTAGGTTAGGTTAATCAGTAGGTGAAATACGGTGATGGGGCAGTAATTATCAGGTGATCCTAATAACACACACACACACACACACACACACACACACACACACATCCTTGACCACTGAAGGGTCAAGACGTACCTAGCGCTCTTCTGGGGGCAGCCAGGTCAACTTGACCAACGGCCAACCCTCTGAACCCTCCTCCCCACCGGAATATCAACAAGTTCTCGCCAGAAGTTACAATTTCATTTAGAACGAATGGAACCAGTGTTGAACAGTGTTGAACAGTGTTGAACAGTGTTGAACAGTGCTTAAGTCAGTAGAACAACTCTACAGTAACCGAGTCATTTCACACAGTGAGGTCCCAGGTACCAGGGATAACGGCCCGTGAGACAACAACAACCAGCAATGTGTTAATCCGTCTACAATAGGAAGGCCTGGGACCACACCTCACTCTATAACACCATCTGTGAGGAATTACTACACCACGCCAGGTCCTCATAACACCATCTGTGAGAATTAATTACACCACGTGAGGTCCTCATAACACCATCTGTGAGATTACTACACCACGTGAGGTCCTCATAACACCATCTGTGAGAATACTACACCACGTCACGTCCTCATAACACCATCTGTGAGGGAACTACTACACCGTCAGGTCCCTCATAACACCATCTGTGGGGAACTACACACCATCAGGTCCCTCATCACCATCTGTGAGGAACTACTACACCACGTCAGGTCCCTCATAACACCATCTGTGGGGAACTACTACACCACATCAGATCCTCTATAACACCATCTGTGAGGGAACTACTACACCACGTGAGGCCCCTCATAACACCATCTGTGAGGGAACTACTACACCACGTGAGGCCCCTCATAACATCACCTGTGAGGGAACTACTACACCACGTGAGGTTCCTTCTTACACCACTATGGGAGGGAGTTACTACACTACGTGTTTGCTGTTCAACACCTACATTAATCCGCATGTTTAGTGTATGTTCCTTTACCTTTCTCTAATGAAGGCTTTTGTTAAACCACCAATGTATGTAATAAGTCATTTATGTCCAATGTATTTTTTTAGCCTTCGGGCTGCAGAACTTTTTCAATAAACCGTTAATTATTATTATTATTAACACATACACACACACACACACACCTTAATGGTTGGTGGAACTTTGAAGTCACGTAGTAGGAATGTCTGACTAAGAAAGACAGACAGACAGACAGGAAGCATTATAGTGAAATACTTGCCCTAGAAGACATACTACAGCTGTTTGGAATACCTGGAGTAGGAATCATACTTGAGAGGTGGAGTTGGAATCATACTTGAGAGGTGGAGTGGGAATCATACTTGAGAGGTGGAGGGGAATCATACTTGAGAGGTGGAGTGGGAATCATACTTGAGAGGTGGAGTGGGAATGAATTATTGAAAAGAATGATTGGAATGACTTGAAGACTAGTACACCAAGCTTATTTCACCTGATGATTTAACAATTTGACCTCTAGCCGTAAGGAATGGTGTCACTTTAGGAACAGTGCCATATACTTAAGAACTGTGCCACTTACTTCAGGAACTGTGCCACGAGTTCCTTTTTGATGATGACCACGCTGCTTGGTCGAGCCATAGCCAGGATACCGTCCGTGACCCTGTGGGTGAAAGGTCAACACTGGTCATCCTAGGTTAACAAGTCAACACAGGTCATATCCATGTCTTCTACACAGGTCATCCCAGGTCAACTCAGATCATATCCAGGTGAAAAGCTTTCGGTCCGTAGGATGAAAGGTCAGGCGGTCAAAGGTTTTTATGGTTAAAAAAACAAACAAACAGTTGATATACAGAGGTAGAATCTCTCTCTCTCTCTCTCTCATCCCGAGGCGTTCACTGCTTGAGATAATGTTCAAGTCAATTCTTAAGTTCACTGTGAGGTACCTTTCGTGTCCTCCGTTCACCTTGACTTACGTTCACACACACACACACACACACACAACTCACCAATGAGAATATATCCCAGGTATAGCCATATCATCGCTGTTCCAGGCGTCTCCGTTCTCGTACTTGCAGCGCCGACCACCACAGAAAACTGAACATTGCAGCTCGGTCGGGGTAACTTGTCTAAAGTGCTCGCTCAGGCGGGAGTAATTGCTATACACGGCGATCTCTCTCTTGTTCTGTGAGAGCCCCGCTGGCTTTAGTTCTGTGGCCTGTAGGTCACCTCCTCTACTTCCTCCTCCTCCAACGCTTTGTACGGACATCTGTTGAAAGAAAGAAAGAAAGAATGGGATTAGTTTTTTTTTTTTTTGGAGGGAGGGAGGGAGGTGAGGTGTCTTCTTTCCTTCTTCTTCTTCTTCTTTAGTTTCCCCCTCCTCCTCCTCCTTCCTCCCCCTCTCCTCCTCCCCATCCTTCTCTTCCTTCTCATCATCTTCTTCCTCACTCTCCTCCTCCTCCTATTTCCCCCGATTCCTCCCTCTCTTCTGACTCTGTGTACGGATAGCGATAGGAATTTCTATCTCATTCTTGTATCCTCGTGGCAAAGAGGCAGACAGACAGACAGACAGACAAGACAGACAGACAGACAGACAGATAAGCCAACTTGACCCACACGTGTGTGTGTGTGTGTGTGTGTGTGTGTGTGTGTGTGTGTGTGTGTGTGTGTGTGTGTGTGTAAAACTAAGGTTCGCTATCACCTAAACTAATCTATTTTGTATTGATTTTATTATTAATTCTGTATGATTTATCTTCGTTGTATTTGTATGTATGATTCACCGCTCTATTGTATTATTTATCGTGTATAAGTCATTCTCGTTAGTGTATTATGAATGTGTATGATTATGGTCAGTCAGTCAGTCAGTCAGTTAGTCAGTCAGTTTATTTATTGGATGAATGAATGTTTAGGAGGGGTGTCATGTACCAGTTAGGGGTAGAGGGGGAGGTGTACGTGGCCAGTTAGGGGTAGAGGGGGAGGAGGTGTCCGTGGCCAGCTAGGAGGGTGGTGTCCGAGGCGTGTGGTCAGGTCATGGACGGAAGACGTATGAACAAACACAAACGGATTTCAATGCCACTTGGAAGGTGAAGATATAACGATAATGTATCTGGCCAGCTCAATAACCAGTGTGTTGTATCCGGCTGTGAGGTGTGATTATATCCGGCTATATGGTATGTTTATATCCGGTTGTTTAGTGTGGTTATATCCGGCTGCGTGACGTGATTATATCCGACTATGTTATGCGGTTGTATCCGGCTATGTTGTGTGGTTATATCCGGCTATGTGACGTGGCTATATCTGGCTGTACTGATTATATCCGGCTATGTAGTGTGGTCATATCCGGCTCTATGGTGTAGCTATATTCTAATCACTTGGACCTATTCTCACGGTGATCGAAAAGTCCCTGTGCATCTGTAACAATTAACACCCCATCTTAGTTTCTTATTTCACCTCTGTTACGTTTTAAATGCAATAAAGTGGTTTTCTTACCGTAGAACTCGGATACCTTCACACTGATTACTCACCCAGGAGATTATGGTGTATCACTACGTAGAATTTCACTCTGCTTCCGGCATTCAATGCGTTATGTACTTGATAAATGATGATTTAATGAATTCCATTAACTTCCAACATCCATCTAAGTTACTGGTTATACTTTGTCATAACCAATCAGTCATTACCTTTGATAATAATAATAATAGAGGGATCACAGATACGGGCAGATCATTTCACTTACGTTTATTTGGCACAATCCCATACACTGGACTTATAATTTGCATGGATAGGTCAGTCACTCACATTCACTCCACAGTACTGTAAGTTATAAGGGAGAGTTTGTCAACCTGGTGAATTAATCGTTAGATCTATTAGGCCGGCCTGGTACTCTTTAGCAAACAGGCCCTCACCAGTGATCACTTCCTTTACAGGATGCGTTAACTCGCTGACAACAATCTGGATTCTGCACACAGACTCATAGCACTGGTAGGACTGTATGCCCCTGTTCTATTGTAGAAACTGCGGAGCAGGAGGTCTTCTCAACCAAGGTCTAAGGCCCACTAACTAAAATGTGGTTTTGAGGCGTGAAATAACCCCTATCGGCTGGCCGGGTACCTTATCTCTACCTAAACAAACATTTGGGATGGGTTGTGCGGGAGGCCCAACGCAACCCTTAACAACCTCCATTATTATTCATTATTATTTACCTTATTCGACTTACAGTTATTATTAATATATAGTAACTGTCTTCCAGCATATAATATAACCACTTATAAGTATATCCTATAGGTATAACACGGTATATAACGACGTAAATATAACAAGGGCGTGGATAGTTGTCATGAGGGTAAGTAAAGGACTTTTCGATCACCTACACCACTTGATATCAGCTTGTAATATTATTGTTGTTATTTTCGTTTTTTATATATTTGATTTATTGAAAGAGTTAACATGAGAGAAAGTGAGAGAGTGAAAGAGAGAGGGGATGTGTGTGAGAGAATGTGGACATGAGAGAGAGAGAGAGAGAGAGAGAGAGTATAATATGTTACACCACACAGGAAATCAATGTCAACATTACTAACTTCGGTATAGTGACTCCTACACCCACACGCACACCCCCCTCCTCCTTCTTCCCTCCCCTACTCTACCACGCACTCTACCACAACCAAACGCACTCTACCACAACCCACACGCACTCTACCACAACCAAACGCACCTCTACCACAACCAAACGCACTCTACCACAACCCACGCGCACTCTACCACACCCACGTGCATTCTACCACAACCAAACGCACTCTACCACAACCAAACGCACTCTACCACAACCCACGCGCACTCTACCACACCACGCGCATTCTACCACAACCACACGCACTTACCACAACCACACGCACTCTACCACAACCCACACGACCCACAACAACCCACACGCACTCTACCACCACCCACGTGCATTTACCATAACCACACGCATCTACCATAACCACACGCATTTCACCATAACCACACGCACTCTACCACAACCACACGCACTCTACCACAACCCACACGCACCTACCACACCCACGTGCATTCTACCACAACCAAACGCACTCTACCACAACCCACACGCACTCTACCACAACCACACGCACTCTACCACCACATCACCACACCAATCCACACCTGTCAATCACACAATCAAGCAGTCCGTTTGTTTTCGTGTCGCTATTGTATTCGTTAATGATTTGTTTGAGTTTTATTAATAATATTCAATCGTTTATTTTATTTCGTTTGTTTTATTGACACAAGTAACTGAAAAACTTAACCCCTTGAGTATGATGATTTAACCCCTGGAGTATGGTGATTTAACCCCTGGAGTATGGTGATTTAACCCCTGAGTATGGTGATTTAACCCTTGAGTATGGTGATTTAACCCCTTGAGTATGATGATTTAACCCCTTGAGTACGGTGATTTAACCCTAGAGTATGGTGATTTAACCCCTAGAGTATGGGTGATTTAACCCCTGAGTATGGTGATTTAACCCTGTGGTATGGTGATTTAACCCTGAGTATGGATGATTTAACCCTGAGTATGATGATTTAACCCTGGAGTATGAGTGATTTAACCCTTGAGTATGATGATTTAACCCCTGGAGTATGGTGATTTAACCTGAGTATGGTGATTTAACTGGAGTATGATGATTTAACCTGTATGTATGTATGTGTATGTGTATGTATGTGTATGTATGTATGTATGTATGTATGTATGTATGTATGTATGTATGTATGTATGTAAGAGAGAAAGAGAGAGAACATAATAACACTACAGAAAATTGTCTTCGCTGAAACAATATTACCAGGAATTCTTGACACTTTTACAGTCTAGTGGTACAGTCTAGGTACAGTGTGGCGATACAGTCTTGTGGTACAGTCTAGTGGTACAGTCTAGGTACAGTGTGGTGATACAGTCTTGTGGCAGCTAGTGGTACAGTCTGGTGGTACAGTCTGGGTACAGTGTGGCGATACAGTCTTGTGGTACAGTCTAGGCAGCTTGTGGTACAGTCTAGGTACAGTGTGGCGATACAGTCTTGCAGTCTGTGGTACAGTCTTGTGGTACAGTCTAGGCAGTGTTGATACAGTCTTGTGGCACAGTCTTGTGGTAAGTCTAGGTACAGTGTGGCGATACAGTCTTGTGTACAGTCTGTGGTACAGTCTTGTGGTACAGTCTAGGGTACAGTGTAGGATACAGTTCAGTGGTACAGTCTAGTGGTACAGTCTAGGTACAGTGTGGCGATACAGTCTTGTGGTACAGTCTAGTGGTACAGTCTTGTGGTACAGTCCAGGTGGCTACAGTGTGGCGATACAGTCTTGTGGGTACAGTCTTGTGGTACAGTCTAGTGGTACAGCTCTAGTGGTACAGTCTAGTACAGTGGCGATACAGTCTTGTGGTACAGTCTAGTGGTACAGTTCAGGTACAGTGTATGAGATACAGTCTTGTGGTACAGTCTAGTGGTACAGTCTGTGGTACAGTCTAGTGGCACAGTCTAGTACAGTGTGGATACAGTCTGGTGGTACAGTCTGGTGGTACAGTCTAGTGGTACAGTCTTGTGGTACAGTCTTGTGGTACAGTCTAGGTACAGTGTGGCGATACAGTCTTGTGGTACAGTCTGGTGGTACAGTCTGGTGGTACAGTCTGTGGTACAGTCTAGGGTACAGTGTGGTGATACAGTCTGGTGGTACAGTCTAGTGGTACAGTCTACGTACAGTGTGGCGATACAGTCTGTACAGTCTAGGCAGTCTAGTGGCAACAGTCTAGTGGTACAGTCTAGGTACAGTCTAGTGGTACAGTCTAGTGGACAGTCTGGCGATACAGTCTGGCAGTCTGGTGGTACAGTCTAGTGGTACAGTCTGGTGGTACAGTCTAGTGGTACAGTCCAGGTACAGTGTGGTGATACAGTCTGTGGTACAGTCTAGTGGTACAGTCTAGTGGTACAGTCTAGTGGTACAGTCTTGGTACAGTGTGGCGATACAGTCTAGTGGTACAGTCTAGTGGTACAGTCTAGTGGTACAGTCTTGGTACAGTCTAGTGGTACAGTCTGGTGGTACAGTCTAGGTACAGTGTGGCGATACAGTCTAGTGGTACAGTCTGGTGGTACAGTCTATGGTACAGTCTGTGGTACAGTCTAGTGGTACAGTCTTGTGGTACAGTCTTGTGGTACAGTCTAGGTACAGTGTGGCGATACAGTCTTGTGGTACAGTCTTGTGGTACAGTCTAGTGGTACAGTCTAGTACAGTCTGGTGGTACAGTCTAGTGGTACAGTCTAGTGGTACAGTCTAGTGGTACAGTCTAGGTACAGTGTGGCGATACAGTCTTGTGGTACAGTCTTGTGGTACAGTCTAGTGTACAGTCTAGTGGTACAGTCTAGGTACAGTGTGATACAGTCTAGTGGTACAGTCTGGTGGTACAGTCTAGTGGTACAGTCTAGTGGTACAGTCTAGTGGTGTCTAGTGGTACAGTCTAGTGGGTACAGTCTGGTGGTACAGTCTTGTGGTACAGTCACCTTATCCACCAACGAGGGGTAACCTTTACTACCCTCCCCTCCCTTCCTCTCCCCTCCTCCCCTCCCTTTACTCTCCCTCCTCCCTTCCATTCCTCTCCTCCTCCTTCCTCCTCCTCTCTTCCTCCTCCCCTTCCTCCTCTCCCTCCTCCCTTCCCTCACCCCTCCCTCTCATCTTCCCCTCCTCCCTTCCTTCACTCTCCCTCCTCCTTCCTTCACCTCCTCTCATCTTTCCCCCTCCCCTTCCTCTCCCCCTCCTCCCCCCTCCCCTTCCTCCCCCTCCCCTCCCCTCTCTCCCCCTCCCCTCCCCTCCTCCCTCTCCCTCCTCCTTCCCTCACCCCTCTCTCATCTTCCCTCCCTCCCCTTCCCTTCTCCTCCCTCCTCCTTCCTTCACCTCCTCTCATCTTTCCCCTCCCTTCCTCTCCCCCTCCCCTCCTCCCCCCCTCCCCCTCCCTCCCCTCCCCCTCCCCCTCCTCCCCTCCCCTCTCTCCCCTCTCCCCTCCTCCTTCCTTCACCCTCCTCTCATCTTCCCTCCTCCCCTCCCCTTCCTCCCCCCCCCCCCTCCCCCAGTTACAATAGATTATCGGTACTACTCTTGAAATATTCAGTTACCTTCATCTGAACCCCGGATATTGACCCGTGTTGGCACTGTTCTAGGGAAGGCACTGTTCTAGGGGCGGCACTGTTACGAAGGCACTGTCATGGGAAGGCACTGTTCAAGGGGCGGCACTGTTACGAGAAGGCACTGTCATGGGAAGGCACTGTCAGCAATAGGCACTGTATGAGGGAGGCAGAGAGACAGACAGACAGACAGAAAGAAAGCTAATGATGAACTAATCTACTTTTGGCGTGTGTCTAGATGACCTCTCGTACAGGTGGTGACAGTATAATACCTGTCCGCTTGCGTGACCATGTAACATAACCCTGATCTATGATACTTCGATAATGTATTGTGTACAGAGTAAATACCTGATGTATGTCATCACTTAAAGTCCAACACGCGATTTATTCCCGAACGAACTGACGCGTCATCCTCCGGCACCACCCACCCCGACTTTTAACTGGATTTTTGACTTGTTATTAAGCTCTCCCAAACTCTCCCCAACTCTCCCTGGCACCTATTTTGACTCACAAACTTCAAGTAGATGGTATAAACGACTTTCAAAGGGTTATTTCACCTTTGCTTGAAAGATCACCTGTACTCTTGGCTTGGTATGGTGACCTGAGGGAGACGACTGGACGAGAGTTGGGCGGATCAAGATGCTATCGTCTACAGGTCCCAGAGGTCTTGTTTGGGTAGTCATGATACAGCCTGATGGACACACACACACACACACACACACACACACACACACACACACACCAGACGTGGCCTATAATCGTTATTGGGTAAAAACATGGCTCCAGAATCTCAAATTATTGTATATTATTTTTTCTTTAAAGTGATATTGTGAGAAAGTGTTGAACTGTCTGTCTGTCTGTCTGTCTGTCTGTCTGTCTGTCTGTCTGTCTGTCTGTCTGTCTGTGTGTGTGTGTGTGTGTGCGCGCGCGCAAAGAAGACGTTTGAAATATACTTTTGAACCCCAAAATGAATCTCACACACACACTCTCTCTCTCTCTCATATATATATATATATATATATATATATATATATATCTCAGATGGTATTCGTGTGCTGCAGGCGAGGACGATGGCTGGGGACGATGACTGCCAACTGAGGAAGAGACATGACTCCAACAGGTAGAGATGACCCTAGATGACCTGCTATCTAGGTCACCGCCAGATAGATATTTGAGGTCAGTCTTGTCTCTCTCACTTATATCTTCTCCTTGTCTCTTCTCTTCTCTCCTTCTTCTCCTCCACTTCTCTCATCTGTCCCTTTTCTATTTTCTCTTCTCTCTTCTTTCCCTCTTCTCTCTCCCTCTTCTCCACTTCTCTTCTCCACTTCTCTTCTCCTTCATTTCTCTCTTCTCCCTCTCTTCTCTCTTCTCATTTTCTCTCTTCTCCACCTCTCTTCTATTCTCCTCCACTTCTCTCATCTCTCCCTCTTCTCCTTCACTTCTCTCCCTCTTCTTTTAATGCGGTACTTTTAACAACAACAACAACAACAACAACAACAACAACAACAACAACAACAATAACAATAATAATAACAATAATAATAACAATAATAATAACAATAATAATAATAATAATAATAATAATAATAATAATAATATTAATAACAATAATAATAAAGTGTGCGACAGGTGCCGGAATTAACGTGGAGTTGTAGTCAGTATTCTGTGACCTTTACAAGTTCAGACAGGTTTACGCCACATTAAATTTATTGTGTGATTTTTACTCATTTGGGTTTTCACTTTATCTAAAACAATGAGTTGCTAATTAGGAATACATGACTAAAATAATTCCATAGTATCTTTATTTATTACTTCCAAAGAGGAATTATAGAGAAAATGGTAATTATATTCACGAAAAAGGTGGGGGTTTTTTAGGTCAGGAATATCTGGATTATTCATATTTGACTGTAAACTTCAAGTAGGTCGTTCACCTTTATCAACAATGACGAACACTGCCTAAATCACTGCCTCTGAACACGATATACTGTTCAAACACTTGCCTATATCACCCCCAAGTATTGTATTCAGGATAAATCCTGAACATCTACTACGAAACAACCTTGTAAAAGATTGCCAACACGGTTTTATGCCGGGGCGCTCTTGCTTGACACAATTATCAAGGTATTGATATTTGGACCCATATTCTAGAACGGGGGTAATATCGACAATATTTACCTAGATTTTGCCAAGGCTTTCGACAGTGTACCCCACGAAAGGCTGAAAATCAAACTGGAAGGGTACGGAATTCGGGGAAATGTCCTAGCGTGGATAGAAGACTTTCTACATGACCGCAAGCAATGTGTGGTGATTAATGGCACGAAATCGTCATCTGTACCTGTAACAAGTGGGGTACCGCAGGGTAGTGTATTGGGCCCGCTGTTGTTTGTTTGTTTCATAAATGATATGCCTGACGTTGTACACTCCTCCATACAAATGTTTGCCATGACGCCAAGTTATTTCGGGAAATTAAGAACCAAGCGGACTGTGAAGAGCTGCAGAAGGACCTCTGTGGGCTCCAGGAATGGTCGAAGGAATGGCTGCTGAGATTCAATGTCACGAAGTGTAAGAGGATGCACTTGGGGTGTACCAACGGTAAGGAGGCGTACCATATGTCCCAACGGGATGAAGAAAATGTACTAGTTGAGACTGTGTGTGAGAAGGACCTAGGTAGGTGTAAGCAGCAAGGTTGACAATGAGCTGAAGTTCTTGGCCATTGTGGAAGAAGGTAAATCAGGCAAACAAACGGTTGGGTCTTATATAGTTGTCGTTCAGATATCTAGACGGTCCGTCCTCGCACGATTCCTCAGAGGAAGTGTTTCCCCATCTGGGAGGCTCGTCACCCCATCTGGTCCCCGAGATATGCTAGGACTGTCAGTTGGTTGAAATACCCAAAGGAGGCCACCAAGTTGGAAAGCCAAAATTTACTGGCTACCCCAAGGAGATTGGAGCGCCTGAACTGCTTCATTTATACTACAGACGCAAGGGGGGACCTAGTTGAGGTTTATAAGCATCTCAGGGGGCACTACTCAGTTGAGTGTCCTTACTTGGAGCTGGCGGACGCTCGCCCCACAAGGGGTCATAGCTCAAGATTGAAGAAGCTGCAAGTCCGGAAAACCGTGAGGGCAAACTTTTTCGGAGTGAGGGTTGTAAACTCTTGGAACAATCTACCAGAAAGTGTTGTGACGGCACCGAGTGTGAGCTCTTTCAAGAGAAGACTTGACCAACACTGGAGCGGGTTCAGGTACATTCAGGAGCCGGTGCATGCCCAGTATTTGCCAACAGTGCGTGACAGAGACGTGACCGATCGCCCGGGCGGCTAGCGAGCCGACCTTTTGGTGAAGAATATAAAGGAAAAGAGTCGTGACCGATCGCCCAAGCGGCTAACAAGCCGATCAGTGGCGAAGAGGATAAAAGTAAAAGTAAAAGTAAGACCGCGTATGATATAGATAATAGTTAAGTTACCCCCTAATAAAATTTATCACTTAGCCATTTTCTATGATGCAATGGCTTGAATCCCTTTGCTTGCAGAATTCAAGCAATAATATCAATATACACGTGATTTACTGATTGATACTTGACCTGGTAACTATATACGTCAAGAGTATTAAAGATTACGAAGGAAAAAAGGATAATTTAAAGTGTAGAAGTGGATTAAAGACGCGAGTGACAAGTGGTAGACGATGAACTGGAAGGTTCCTCAAGGCGGTGTTGGCTGCTGGGTTATGTCAACATGTTATCGATCCAAGTATTGACTTACGCCTCCCTTCTGTCACACTGCCTGTCCATGCGGCTCACGGAAGACAACAACACCTGTAGACTTCAACCTTGTGTACGTCAATAGTGTACTAAATGTGTGTCTGCATGTACTAAACCGAAATTGTGGGCGAGTGTACATGTGCACAGCGGTCACACACACACACACACACACACACACACACACACACACACACACACACAACAAAACGGAGATGAATGAGTTCCTTTGATGTTTAGCTTTGAAAGAAGTGTGTTGGGTGAATTAGCTGTTTTTAATACTAGTTGGAGTAAACTGGGTTAGGATAAGCTAGGATTAGGTGGATTAGGAGCAATTACACTAGATTAGGATAGGCTAGGATTGGTGGGTATACTGGTGAACTGAATCTAGTGAAGGTAGAGTCTCAGTGTAATTTTGCTGCCATTAATAAGAAACAGGAGCAAAGTAGCAATATTTACCTCCTGGTAGACAACAAAGTGACATTATTAGCAAGTTTAGCGACAGAAAGTAACAATATTAGCAAGTTTAGCGACAGAAAAAAAACAACATTTACTATCATGTTAAACGTCAGGAAGTAGTAGCATACATTAAACAGGATATACCAGGAAGTATCAATATCCGCTACGCATTAACCACCAAGTATATAGACGAGGCTTCATAGTTAATTATTAAAAATATCGCTAACTCAAAACTTCCCCCTTTTTTCCCGCCATTATTGAACGGGAGTTATCAATACCTTGCTCACGAGGATGACGTGCTTAAAAAATATGGGGGCGTTTTTGTCAATATGTCAGTTTATTTGTTAATTTTACGTTATTATTATTATTATTATTATTATTATTGCTGTTGTTTATTGTTGTTACCACTTGTTGTGTTCCTCTCGCTGATTGGCCGATGATACAGCCGGATGGAGAGAGCCTAACACACAATAATGATAGCTGGTCTGTTGGGGTCTCTGCCATGTTGTTCAATGAGAAGAGTGGTATAATAATGTTCAGTTGTGGTGTCTATTTGTTCATAATCCACTAGAAAGTTGACAGGGTTTTCCCCCCGCTTTTATTTTGTTTCTACTATCATTATCATCCTAGTCATCATCATCATCATTCATCATCACCATCACTCAGACTAGGCTTGTGTGAAGGTGTACTACTATCAAGGCTGATGCCCTCCAAAAATAAAAAAAATGGTCCTACAATGCTGTTCAAAGTTTTAGTGTTGTGTATTTATCAAGGAAACACCCCTGTAAATTTTCTTGGAGATCGGTGCATGTTTGAGCGAGCACCGTCGGCTTTACAAAATAACAAGGAATATTATTATCTAATGAACAAATAAGACTTATAAGATATACTAACACCAAGCAAATGATCGATCATATCAATCTTAATACCCCTAAAACAATATTATAGATTAGTACGAAATACAATAATCCCAATAATTGCATTTCTAGGTTCAAGACCCATTTCTCTCAACTGGCGTATAATGAAAAAAAAAGAACTACTACTACCCCGCAATGCCTGGAGTGTTTGAGGAGCGCCAGCAGGAGATGGCTGACTTCTTCCGTGAATCTCTAGCCCAACCATTTACACGTGGCGACTACAAGGAGCTGGTAGAGTTTTGTCTGCTGCTTGTAACTAAAGGATCCGAGCCAGTGAACTTCACGATGGTCTACCCCGGCGCACTTCACAAAGCAAGGTGGATGGCTAAACTGCTCCATACCCTCAAGATTGTTCTTTTGTCAGGCCAGATCAAAGAGCATTTTCCCAAAGCCGAGGTTGTGACTAAAAGTCAAATCAGCAAGTTAGAACGGTTTGGTGTGTTCACAGTCGCTGTTTATGTCCCATGGTGGATTGTTTGCCCCGTTCCAGCAAGTGCGCCACTGAATGACTTGAATTTGGTCGAAACCTTGGCTGAATTTGCCCCATATGACGCCACAATAGTTGACAAAGCACGTGTGGCACTCGGTAGACACACTTGGTACCTAACTGAGGAGTTGGCCCCACAGGCTTTGTTCTCGTCCCAAGTACAAGAAAGTATAAAAGAGGAGATGAGGAAGGCCCTTCTTTGCCATGAAGGCACTGAAGTTACTAAGAGAGTGGGGCTCAATCATGGGGGCTATGGAAAGCCATATCTTCCCCCTGTCCCAGAAAGTGGCACTGCCCTGGTGGACCTAATTGGGCCTGACTCAAGCCGGTTCTTCACCATTTTAGGCATGCCCTATCAGTTTCTCCACAGTCCAGCCAGTGAATGGGTGGATCATGACGACTACCTGAACATAAAACGGGTTGTGGACAAGCTTCAGGTCGTCAATGAGGCTGCAGAACGTGGTGTAAGACTTTGCCATGACTTTCTTAATGTTGCCAGGGATGAGGAGCGTTTTCAAGAAGTCCTTCAAGTAGTTGAAAATGACAGACTCCGCGTTCCTAATCAGCGCAAACGATAATCTGTTTCCGAACAGAAATCATGGTTTCTTGCTCTAGAGAAATAATACCTTGTGAATATATGATAAAACCCCTTATGGACCATGAGAGAATAAGAATGATTAACTTTTTTGTGTTAGTGATAACAGCTTTTAATTAAGACAGGCAAATGATTTGTGTTAATATCCCTTATGATGGTTGTGTAATCTCATATATAGGCGCGTATGCCGTATAAGCAAAATCGCTATTTTTCAAATTGCACGTGGGTATTATTTGTCAATATACAACACCAAAATTTTGAACAGCGTTGTAGGACAAAGTTGGGGCAACTGTCACACCCTAAAAAAAAAAAATATATATAGCCTATATATATATATATATATATATATATATATATATATATATATATATATATATATATATATATATATATATATATAAATAAATAAAGGAAAGAAGAAAACAAAGTTCCCAAGCGCTTTCGTGTAATTTACATCTTCAGGGGTGAGTACAGTCTGTACTCACCCCTGAAGATGTGTGAGTGTGTGTCAGGTCATCACCCACGAACATACAGTATAACACAGGCAGGATAGAGGACATACCTTGTGGTGAGGTGAGGTCAGATCAGGAGGATGATGATGAATCGAGGTTAGCAATCGGTAGCAGAAGACGACCCAACCATTATAACCATCCTTGTGTGTGTGTGTGTCAGTAGAGGTCCGTGTTGGCACAATGTAAATGGCACTAGCTCCTCTTTCCCCCCTTTCGAATGTGGCACTGTACCTGGCCCTCTCTTACGTTAGTGTGGGATGAGGGTTGGCACTAAGGTGTGTAGGAGCAGGTAAGGGGGGGGGGGATGTTGTGGTGAGCTTAACACAGCAGCAGACGGAGCGGTAACCTGGCATGGCAGCACCTTCACACACACTAGTGGTGAGGTGTGCGTGGTACCGACCGATAGTTAAGCCCCGCCCACACCCTCCCTCCCTCCTGCTTCCTTCCTTCCTTCCTTCTTCCCTCCACCGTGCATGACACCCTGGGCGTTATACTTGCACTTCCCTCCTTCTCTCCCTTCCTCCTTCCCTCCACCATGCATAGCACCCTTAGTGTTATATCTACACTTCCCTCCCTCCCTCCTTCTCTCCCTTCCTCCTTCCCTCCACCGTGCATAACACCCTTGACGTTATACCCCCCTCCTCTCCGTGTATGACTTCTACGGTCTTATCCACACACATGTTGGCATCTCTGGATACAAGTCAAAAGTGTGTAAATCATGGGATAAGTGTGTAGACCATTAGATAAGTGTGTAGACCATTAGATAAGTGTGTAGACCATTAGAATCTCTCATTTAGTCTTTGGTGAGATAGATAGAGAGACGATTGTGGTGGCCGCTGGCAACTTTCCCCCTATTAAGTTGCTAATTATGCCTAACTCGTACCGACTCGATGCTTGACTCCTACAAACAAACACACACACACAAACACACACACATAAAACACCCAAGAAAACACAAACACAATACCTGACTCACACACTTTATACCTCGAGTTAGTGCGTTGTGACGTATAAGAAATAATTATAGTAATCTTTGAACTGCTGCAGACACTAATTCTTAACATTTTATTATAATTAGTAGTGAAGTGTGTTGGTCATACCTGTCTATATGTGAGTAATTGGACGTGTGTGTGTGTGTGTGTTTAGAGTGAGAACACTTGCGGGTCACGTTTTTTTTTTTGGATGGGGGGGTCAAAGGGTTAAGTCAAGGTCACCGCTTCAAGAGTCAGTCACCACCTAGCATGAGTTGGCACTTTAGGTCGAGTGTAGTTTATTATTATTGTATACACCAGTACAGTGTCTTGGTGACTCTAGCTAGCCTCGTCATACCAGGATGTAGCGGTGTGTGGCAACCTACCACTCAGCCATCGACCCGTCCACTCTACTACTAGTTATTGCACCAATTACCGCCTCCACTGTCACTCACTCCAGTCTACAGTCACGTCACGTTACCTGCTTCCACCCTTCCAGTTAGCCACTCATCATAATCTTGTTGGGTAATACCTTGTAAATTCCAAGGCAAAACAGCTAATTTTCATTTTTGGCATAACCATCTCATCAAAGAGTAGTGTTCACTGGTCATAATACTGTATGACCGGTGTTCCATCGCCATCAAGGGCCTCCCAATGCCCTTGATGGCGCCACCGCCCATGGCAGGTCCCCTGGGAGATCCGTCACCTTTTCGAGGGCCCCTTTGGGACACCGCTACCCTTGGGAGGGCTCCTTCGGGAGCTGCACCTGGTAAGGCAAATAGAAGGGTATTGGGGATCACTGCTTCTGTAATTCCCATGGGGACAGTTGTTTTTGTACTATTTAGAACAATGGGAGATATGACGTTAAATAAATACACCGCCCATCGCATCCACGAGCCCTCCCATGGACGGCGGCGCCCCAAGGGACACTTTTTAGGAGTGGAAGCTCCCCTTGGGCACTCTCAGGGGCTGTGGCATCCATTGGGTAGTGGCGGCTCCTTCATGGGCCCTCCCAAGGGCATAGGCCCTCCTTAGGGGTGGGAGTAACCCCAGGGGCCCTGTCAGGGATGGTGATGCTCTAGAGGTCCCTTCCAAGGGTAGCGGCAGCACTCCAAGAGGCGGTGGCATTCCGAGGGGCAGTGTCCGGGGGGGGGGTTGACTCGTAATTCTGGTGAACGTTTTGATTGTTGGCCGACTTGTCCTCGAGTCTCCCTTCGCTGCCACACTTACAATGGCTGCCTCAGCTGGCTGGTGTCGAGGGGTGTGAAACACTTCAGCAAAGATCACTTCCCGTCGGCCACCTCACGCATTATGCAAATGGCGAGGAATGTAGTCTTAGTTACATTGTTTGAGTTTTGTTCTATTTTCACACTGTAAGCGTGAAATGCCAGTCTTAATTTACATTCTTTATTTCCTCTATGGTAGTACAGTGACTGCAACTCCCTTCATATTTATCAAACTTCTTATTCGTCTTCTAAGTTCCATCAACCCATCTGAGTATCTGATCATTAATTTTTGTGGCATTTTTAACACAACCAACTTTTCTATGATAAAGGCTAGAGAAACATTTATTAGAAAAACAATTTATTCACTTTCTTACAGACTAAACCAATGAAGCATCAAGCGTTAATTCTGCACTTTAAAGGCCGAACACATAAAATTACTTTTAAAAGTCACCAAAATATATGATAATTTTTATGCCCACATACACATTAACTTAAGTAATAGACAATATATTACTGTATCCTGAAAAATGTAAATAAATTTTACATCATGAATGTGATGTATAACAAACCCTTGTTATTCGTAGGTTTACCATTCACAGTTTCGACTATTCGTGGTCAGCAGTTAGTGGCTAGCTCACGTGCCTTTGTGGGAGCACTGCGACCCACTACCTAACAGACTCTTCTCTCCTTGGCTTGTGTTCAACTATTGTCCATACCACAGCATATCTCATGTTAAGCTTAAAACTTTAGTGCTTTTTGAGTGAAACAGCCCCCAAAAGACTACTAGTGCTTGTGATGTTAGTGCAGTGAAACACAAAAGGCAAGTCTGTGATGACCCTTACCAAGAAAGTTCAATCATTAGGCAAGTTAGAGGAATGAGCTCCGCCGCAGTTGTTTGGTGTGAATGAATCCACGATGCAGTACATTAAGAAGAATGAACAAGTAATTTATGACTGTTACAGCAAGTGCTACAGTGACTAGAGTCTTTAAGCCCATTTTCATGAATCAACAAGCGGTGAAGGGGCTAGTGTGGCTACTGAACAGATTTTAGTACCAGTAAAGGTTGGTTCTAGAATTTTGATAAAAAATTCTAGTTCCATAATGTGAAGATGACTGGGAAGGCCACATCAGATGATCACATATGAATAAGTTAGTATGGGTGATTTAAGTTTCACATACAGTAATGCACTATGGTAGCATAAGTTGCTATTCGCGGTTTTGCCCATTCCTGCCATTCCTTAGAACCTAACCCCTGCGAATAACAAGAGGCTAAAAAATAATCAATTTTATTCCACTCCCATTGTACCCAGCTACAAGTGTAGTCCTCCCATGGTTAGGTTAGAATGTTTAAGAACACATTAAAAATTTAAGAGATGCTGGTTTGTGTGTCAAAATGAATTGCAGCTGGCAAGAATTTCCCTAATCCAGGTAATAATTATACTGTATATCAGGTCCATAGTTCCAACCGGCTATTATCAATAATTCATGAAGGGTTTTGCGAAGATTGCTGTCAGCACAACGACTAATGTAAGAAAAGATGTTGCTTTTTATTGAACAGAAACAGATTAATACTTATATTTAACTAAAAAATTTAACTCAAATAAGCTCTAAAAACTGCTCCTGTGCTTTCACTTCCTGATTCTAAGATGACTTATTATGGTTATTATTACAATTTATTATGCATCATATTTGGGAACACACAGACTTAGTATAAAACAGTAGATGATGCAAATGACGTACATGTGAAACAACCGACATATAATGAAATGTCTTCCTACATTTATTAGCGACGTACATCACTACAAGGTATAGCAAGGACCCCATGTACCAACTCCCATCAGAAAAGTTTACAATCTTGGCATAAAAGTTGTTACTTACGACTATGGCTGGTACTGAATACAACATTAATTCAAAGTGGTGCTGAAGATCTGCTTGTTAATCTTCAACCTTAATAAGCTTTAATGAGGTTGTAGCAATCTTAACACCAACATACTTCTGTAGATACAAGCACAGCAAGTGTACACATTATGAAATTCCCTGGGAGTTTAATGCACCTGGAACACAGCACAGCAATTGGTCCACTCTGCAAGTAATTATAAAGTTAACCTATTATCTGCTATACTGTATATACAAACATGTCAAGGATCCTTTTCTAATAGTTTTTGAATGGATGTGTAAGTGTTGCATATAACTCTGGATGAAAGAACAAATATAATCTAGTAAACTGTACCTCATTAACTTAGGATGTGTGTAAGTACAGGATCACTGGTTGTAAGGAAACCATAAAGTGTGAAAACTATACTTTTTTTTTTACCACAAAGTCACAAAAAAAAAGTAATTGTACCAGAAACTCTCACAACTAAACCAGCAGAAACTGCAAGTGGCAAAAACAGAAGAAGTAGTGTTAGTAGATGTGCGAATACATAAGTCAAAATTCATTCAATGTTATAACTACAGTGTTACAGCTCTGGTTCAATCATATTTACTGTAAAATATCTTAAAAGCAATAGAGGGGAGGTGGTATGTAAGTAGAAAAATTACATCTGTTAGACTTGTGATTTGAAACTGGGCCTGTATAGGCTAATCTGTATATCTATAAAATTTTAAACTGAAATGCAATCCACTGCAGGGTTTTCAAATAAAACTTTTGGCCCATACACAAATTTCCACACATACTGTATTACTAGGACCAAATAAACGTAGTTTATTTTACAAGATATATTTAGTGTTATCAGCTGTCTACCATTAAGTCTTGGATCCATATTGGACATTACCAAAAAGCCACATTCTACAGATTACTCCTTTAAATACCTAAATTTGACAGTGGCCCGAATATTTAAAAAAAAATTTAAAATACCTGTACTTTAATTATAACTAATTTCCTGGTCCTCTAACAGAGAGGAATACAAACTTTATATTCCATTGAATGGTTTTCCAAGCCTGTATAATACCCCCAAAAATAAATATAGAGAAAGCAGTATAAGTTCAATGCTCACATGGTTCTTGCGAGAGGCCAACGACATACATGCACGTAAAATAAGAATTACATCATACAGTGTAGATCAACTCCATTTCCCCTAATTGATACTGGTTATAATACTGTAAAGGCATGTCTCACTGGCTAAACACACCCCATGGAAAACTTATGCTCAGTTCACTATGACACAAACTTGGAGCCTGATTAAGACAATAATTCTACCGTTTAATCCTTGACACTGTTTACCAATATGTTTTGCATTAAGCACCTTCTATGTTTATTTAAAACCCTACTTAGTGATTGAGGAGTTTTAGTTATGTAAATGCATGGTTGTTTCATGATAAAAAATTACTGCATAAATTAGGTGCTTTATTTATAGGCAAGAATTTGTAAGTAGTGTTCCCTAAATAACTGCAGTACATAGACCATCAAATGACTCTACTCTCACGTGCATCTAACCTAGTGACAAAGTAGTTCAACATTCACACACCTGCAGTGACACTTACTATCCCGGAAGCATCCTGGCATCACAAGATACCTACACAAATCTTGAACTACCTACCTGCTTCTCCCAAGTAAGTCACAGAAGCCATCAACCCAGGTGCTGTATATACGAGCTGAACGATGTGTGTCCACCTTGACACCTGTTACCATACTTGTTGTACCTGTGGTTTACCCGTCTTCTTTGAGTGAAAAAAAAAGGAGGGGGACTAACAAAACAATCAAATGTGTGTGTTTTGTGGAAGGTGTGTGAAAGCAAATGAACCAGCAACATTACCTGGGTGGCTGGATGTTAGCCCATCTTATTATTTACCTTATCCAATAAAACATTTGCTTTAAATTGGAAAAGTATAAAATCTTTTCTTCCCTGATTCACAATTCTTTTTATTTATTTTATTATTTTGTTGTTGCAAATACTGAAAATTTTATCTGGTAATAACATGCTTTGGAAATTCAGGAATGCATCCCTTCAATTTCCCATAAAAAATCATGCTCAATTTGTACGAATTCAATACTGTATACCTAAGTGAAGTTGAAGGACTTTAGAGTGAGCAGCACAAATGCAACAATGTATTCAGTGTTGGGATCCTGAGACAGTTAATTAACCCCTATGCCCCAGTTGACATTCCGGAACGCTCGCCCTTTCGTGGCATTGTTCGAATGCCCAGCACGGGTTATCAGGTTCCAGCATGACTATTTGTGTGTCGTACCACACGCTTGGCCACAGGGAAGCTTCCTGAATGTAAGTACCTACTTTTGTTTGTTTCATTTTCAGTGTTTGCCCATTTTATCATGTTGTTTCTAAGTAATATTGCTAAAACTAGTGTAGTTGTAATGTAGTGTAGTATAGTATTACTGGAAAATAATGCTATAATTGTTATAAATGTATTTATTTGTGGAATTATTATTCCGATAATTATTTATATGCGTTACTTGCTCTACCAAACACAAAGACAGCCTGGCGACAGACTGCATGCGTTTTGCCGAGTACTGTTTATGAGAAATAATGCAAATAAAGTATTCTAAATGAATTATTTATATGAAATAAGTATTATGATCAGTAAATATATGCATTACTGGCCATCCTGGACACAAAGACAAACAGAAAATGGCTGGTAAGTGTATAGTGACCTCGAGCGCTAACCGTCAAAACAACACTGTTCCCTCATCTCCCTCGCCACTGCGGCCCCAGGGAAGTTTCTAGAGAGCGAATATATAGTTTTTCTTACTTTTTATTGCTTTACCATTTGAAAAAGGTAAAATATTTTTGGAAAAGTTGAGTTTTCTTGATTTACCCCGCGTGGGGATTAGGCCAGAGTGGCCCGGGGCATAGGGGTTAAAGAATAAATCATTCCAGATGGTTATGCATTATGTGAGAAGATTGAGACAAGATAAAGAGAGCAAAAAGGATGAGAAATAATGAGAGAGAGATAGAGAGAATGAATTGAAAGAAATGTAAAAAGAGCAGTATCATATATACTGTATATCTTACAGAAAAGTGAAAACTCAACCCCTTTAGTGCAAAACACAAAAGCAACTGGGAAAAAGCAATAGTAATACAGGTAGTAGCAGCAGCTAATGTAACTAAGTTCAGGTTAGATTGGGTGAGTGGTTCAGACTTGTAGAAAGAGTGTGAGTGTCTTCCTGTTCCTAAACTTGTTAAACTGTACATTGCTTGACTGCATGCATCCAAAAATGTTAAATAAACTTGCAATCGTACAAAACACCGTCAATGTAGTACCATGGATGTTTCATCTGGGTATGAACACTGATTTCCCTCTCTTGCTGTGGATTCTTTTCTTTTACCTTTTGTATAAGATGGAACAGGTTCAAAGTCAACCATATATCACCTTGACCATCCTGTAACCAATCATACATCACCTTGACCATCCTGTAACCAATCATATATCACCTTGACCATCCTGTAACCAATCATACATCACCTTGACCATCCTGTAACCAATCATACATCACCTTGACCATCCTGTAACCAATCATACATCACCTTGACCATCCTGTAACCAATCATACATCACCTTGACCATCCTGTAACCAATCATATATCACCTTGACCATCCTGTAACCAATTACACTCCACACACCTCTCTATCATTCCAATACTTTTGTCTATAAAACTACAAAATTAAAGATCTCATGACACATACATACAGTAATACTGTTAACAAACATATCAACGCATAATCCTTACCAAAAGTCAACAAATGGATACATGCCAATAACTACACAGGCATAATATTAACATGCTCTTTTGCTAAATCTTTCCTCTTGCCCATTGTGGTAAAAAAAAATCAAAGAAACAACAGGGCCTGCCTCAGCCCCCAGCTGGCTGGTATGGAGGGGTGTGAGACACTTCAGCAAAGATCACTTCCCATCGGCCAACTCGCGCATAACGCAATGGCGAGGAATGTATGTACATTATACACAGTCCTTCACCTAAACTTGAAAAAATTTCACTAGTCAGCTACCATAAATACTAACCCCAATTCATTGCCTACATCAATCTCTCATTGCTGTGCCTTCGTTTGCAGCACCAGAAATCACCAACCCATCACTCACCATATACTGTACAGTACAGGTAAACCCCGATTTATGATATTTTGCTTTAACGATGATGTTTTAAGACCACTCCATCACAAATCGAGGGTTACCTGTAATCCTATGCCTGTACCTCGAGACAGTTTCAGCCACATTACTTTTGCAAAACTTCATCTAACACATTATATCAATTGGTCATTCACTTCTGCTCAAATCAAGAACAAGAATTATTATCAATCACTCCTAAATGCAACCTTCCTTTAATCATCTATAATGCCAAACTTCCCTGGAAAACTCCTTTCTATGGGGGTGACCATGAGGAAAGAGCCTCCAAGCTGCCCTATCACTATCAATTTTGCCATTAATATACACTCCCCTATTCTTTCCTTCTCTTCCATGATGTATGTAGCTCAGTTGTCTCTCCTGACAGCTGCTTCACTGCCTCAACACACACACACTACCATTGTCCTCTCGTATCCTTCTTACATCACCAGTAAACACTTTTCACACAAATAATTCTGTGAGCTTAGGCAATTCTGACCATCCATTATAATATGACTTCATTCAAAGTACTATCAAAGATTCACTTTACCTGTTTTACGACAGAATCCGTTGAGGATAACTTACAGAAACAAGATTATCTTCCAGTGTCAAGGGTGATAAAGCTTGAGGGTATCCTGTTGTTGACTTACTGCATCACTTCACTTGGAACTCTAAGAAGGATATTTAGAATATCGCAAGAACAGAGCTGAAATCACTTCTGTTATATCGCAAGTTGCGAACTTAAAAATAAAAATCTGGAAAGAAAGACAAATTAGCAATAATTGTATTCATCTGGCTGCAATATTCCACTTTGATTTCAGTGTAATTCATCTGTGAAACTTACTGACTGATCAAAACAGACGCAAGTTTTTTTTTAATGGCGTACACAGTGAAAATTATGAAGCCAAGTTGGGTCCACCCAAGAATAACAATAAAGGTGCCCTTTATTATCATTCCAAGGTTCAATAATAATCTTCTATGCTCTGATTCAGTTGCAATCTTTTTTCTCAAAGGCTTACTGGAAGGAATATCTTTTTTTTTTTACAAGGAGCCAAGACTTTTTAACTAAAAAGAAGCCACGAAAGAGAAGCCTTTCAAACGCCTGTTCAGTCAAGAATATAACGTGAATTACTTATGGCGGTCTCAGACAAGATGATAGAACTTTTGGTCCAAGAAATTACCTAACTAATGAAGTAAGCTGTCCACCCTGTTAATGAAGAACTGTAATCCAATAAAGAACTTTGTTCACCTGATAATCAAATTTTTTAAATTTGTTCGTCGTGGACATTAACCCGAATTGACTAGCAACGAACTTTTGCTTGTAAAAAGAAATATGTAAATTAAATTGTCAGATGTTATCTTAAGGTGTCGAACATAATGGAGATGAATGATTACCTCAGTGGCAGTATTGACACTCGCCCATGAGGATGAGATTGATGTGGTGTCAACAAGGATGACGTAATACGCCCTTTTGATCTGAAGCAAATTCTTGCCTTCCTTCGTCTTGCCCCAGATTTTGATCGTGCTTCAAGCTTACTTCCCTTTCGTACTTCCTTCCCTTCTTTTTTTCTTGTGTGCTACCCTCTCCCCGCCTTATTTCCTTCTTCAAATCAACAGTGAATTCTTCATAAGCTTCGCCAAGTGCCCCTTCAAGCTTCAGTAAATTCTTAACGTTTGAGATCTTCACATGCTTCATGAATTTTCAATTCTAGCTTGTTAACAATCCATTTCTTGGTTGACTTTAAATGAGTGAAGAATATTGCCAGCCTGTTCTGTCTTCGCCATAAGTTCTTCTCCAATGCTCCCTAAAGGCCTCTGGCCAGTGCTTCTACTCTTCTCATTCATTAAGATTTCCTTATCTTCCAATATTCACCAATACTCCATTCTTCAAGCCTTGGGATGACAAAAGAAAATATCATTAACATATGTTTATTTATGCAGTGAACCACAACTATTTTTGTCCTTGTACATGTTTGGAACTAAAATATGAACTAAGGTATCAGAGGAGTTGCTCTAACTCTCCTGTCACACACACACACACACACACGCACCTAGTCTACACATTCTTTTTGATATATTCACAATCAATATTTCACTACTATTCATCACACATTATAATCAGCAACACAAAACATTAATAATAAAGAAACAAAAATCTTTACAAAGATATGAATTCATGATAACTTTACTTAGCTAATTGTAATAGCAATGGCAATCACAAGTGCAAATTCCTTTAAACTTATATGTTTAACATAAACACCCTTCGTGTATAACAAAATTCCACATCATCTGTGATTTAAATACTAAAATAATAAGCACAAAACACATTTTCACTTCAAGAACTAATATATTAAGATGGCAAACCAATAAGTAATTTTGGCCAGCTGAAAAAATTTCATAACATGACATAGCCACAACTACTGCATTGTACAAACACCGTTTCATATGTATTTTTACCTAAATATATTTATTATTAATGCCTCAGGGCTATTCATTTGTATATTCAAGTTGGGATTGAGATTTTTGCTCCCTGTACAAGAAGTGTGGCAAGTTATCTAAAAGTGATATAACATTAGGAGACATTGGCACCATTTCTTATTCAGTACAATGAGAAAATGACATTTGTTATGACCTTGTGTAATCTTACACACAACACCTTATGGCATTACATTCTAACAAGGTTTAAGTCTATACCTAATGGCCCGTTACTATCCCAATAAAATGGTTATCCCATACAGGGAACAGGATAAATTTTCCATAACAGCTAAGTCTAACTGACACCAACACCTCAATACCGGCTGTAGCGACCTGAAAAAGGATAGAATTTTGCATAATAAATATTACTTAAAATTTTGATTATTCTGAAAATATTACTAATAAAGATCTATATGATTTTAAGTTTTAATTTAATAAAAAGTATCATAACTGAAACCATAAATATATTAGTAGTATTACAAATAACAATACAGTATACATTTAACATGAATTATAGATTCAAGAAAGAAGTGGAGAGGCATTTTGTACAAGTGTGAACCACTTCCTTGCCACACATCCGACGAACTTTACATAACTTGTACTACTGCCGCCATACAGTGTGACACAGAAGGGGTTAACAGTACTATAATGACACACCACATCTAAGTAAAAATACTGGATTTAACCACACCCTAGCTCAGGTATAATGAACTTATCAAAGTAATGTAAATCTCCAGATGGCATCATTGCCCACAAGCATAGGAACTGATGTCAAGCAGACCTGGTGAAGGTTAAAACATGTGACCGCAGCCCTGGATACTTTTACAAACTTCATGAAAAATAAAAGTAAAAATTACCACAACTCAAATGAAAAATATCAAATATACACTATACGGTAAACCGAGTGTTCTTAAAGGCCACAGGTATACAACTCACATACACCCATGAAGCAAGAAACTGTCAAATAAAGATATCTGGAGTATTTACATAAAATACTTATTACTGTACTGATAAAATATTAATTTCAAACTCCCAAGTTCAGATAACTGATCTCAAAAACTTGAATAATCTTGTGAGAAAAAGAGGTCCTTTCACCCTCAGGTAGTGTGGAAAACCCCTAGTCACCAGCCCAATGATCCACTCTCAAGTATGAACAACTGTGTATGAAAACCATTGCCTCCCAGGTGAATGTTAAATACTGTTGTTACTAAAGATATCAAAACAAACAGTACAAATCCCACTGAAAAACACTACATAAACCATGAAAAGGATGCAAATGGTAACAGGGAAATTTCAAACTCTGGTTGAAAGAACTTGGTGCTGACTATACAGGGGTTGCAATGATGTCACAAAACATAGGTTCAGTTTGCTAATACTCAATGTGATATACTGTATAATAGATCCCGCTTACACCTTGCAACATATGAGCTCCCCCCCACCTTTTTTTTTTTACAAATACAGTCTTTGATTTTGCAAGGCAGGTAAAACAAGTTGCATAGATTGTAACCAAGATGAGTTGGGTTGGGTATAAAGATCCATAACAGAGTAAAGCACTTGTGTAGACCAATGGTAACAATACTCTGAGATGTGTACAAATTACAACCAGGGCTTTTATGAGACAAAAAATTAAGAATAACTTTTTAGGTGGATAAAAACTGTGTGGTAGGATAGTGACTGATATCTCGGGGGTTCCAACCCTAGTCAAAAGGATGTCGCTACTTAGGGTTAGGTAAGACTCTAAGGACGTCTTCACCACAATTAAATCTATTTACTATATTGCTCTTCATATTTTCATGACCAAACAAAACAAAGGTACAATATTTTATACACATGCTTCCATAGAAATTATTTTTTTTACTTCCTATTACT
Source organism: Homarus americanus (assembly GCF_018991925.1). Taxonomy (NCBI): domain Eukaryota; kingdom Metazoa; phylum Arthropoda; class Malacostraca; order Decapoda; family Nephropidae; genus Homarus; species Homarus americanus. The sequence goes on from NW_024742338.1 coordinate 3,024,204, forward strand.
TTTCCTACAATGCCTTAAGCTGTCTAAGTGTTGGTGACCTGGCCAGTTACTATTTTGGAAAAAAATTTTGTCCAAACACTGAAAAGACAGAAACTTAAATAACAAATTAAGTACAAAGACAAAGTAAAAGGAGGCATAAGTATGGAAAGAGAGGGGAAAAAAACTATATAAAGGAAGTCCTCGATTAACAGAAGGGGTATGTTCCTAAAATGTATTCCCATCGAGTCCCATTATATGAGAGATGCATTCTTACAGAAAAAATTTCCAACCCAAAACTTCATAATATACATAATTTTTAACCCTTTTAAACACATTTAAATAAAAAATATTTTAATACATTTTTATATATCATATAGTACTGGAGGCAATAAATTACATAAATAATTGTACAGCATTGTAAAAGTTGTGAAGTGGTGGGAGCAACGTCTCTCCCACACATCGACTGGCGTGACCCGTGAGTGGCGTGCGCAAGCCGTGTCCCGACCGACTCGTGGACTTGCTCCCCCGTCCGGAGTGGAGCTGCCATTTGCGATACTATGTTATTAGACGAAAGAGTTTGACATAATTTACTAACATGTATACATTGACTCAGTGTGATTCATAACTTGCTATGATTTCTGAATATCAGAAAATATTTACCTTAGAGCAACAGTGTATATTACCATTAACAAACATTGTTGCCCCACACACACACACTCTTTCAAAATTTTTCTTCATACAGGATTTATCTGCAATTGGAAAGCTTACACAGTGGCTTATAACTTATCTGTTAATATATGAAGAAAGTCAACAACCTTTTCTAATGCCTCATATTGAAGTTACATAAAAGCAGGATATTAGAATAATACGTAATAGTAACTGCCCATAACTGTTTGCTTCCTAGACCTGAACATTTACCCTCCTAAATCTACCATAGGTATATATAATAATATCTGTACACCGTGAAAAACAATGAACAATTACAGTTGTTTTAATATAAGTAGGTATGGTTCACTCGTCTTTCATTCTTGTAAACAAACTCACAGCTGACGACATGCAGTGATGAAGGTATTGATGGAAATTTCAACTCAAGGTGCTTCTTTTTTTATCTATGGAGTTTAATTTGAATACATTTTTGTGGGCTTGTACGGCATTTTATATACTTACCGTTTCCTAAAAAATTCCCACAACTACGTAATTTTTGGCTGTATAACAAACCTGGTACTAAAATAAAATTTCTGTACGTGTGATATTCTGTATATCGAGGACTTCCTGTGTGTGTGTGTAAAGAAATAGAAGAGACACATCTTCTCCATATGGAATCACTTCCACCACTTTCCTACCTCATGGTGAAGATATATACTGTACTTGAAATCTAAATATTTTTAAAATAACATTTCTCATTTATCATATCAACAGAATTGGAATGAAAAGATCACACCATTTAACTGACGGAAAGGTGAATGGAAGAGACAAATTGGGTCATGAGGTGCATGGCTTTGAATATGGAGAAGAGGAGAGCCAGGGGTTGGTCAAGAATGAATTGGAGAGCCTGCAAGAAACTATGGCAGCTTGGACAGCTGCCATCAGGTAATTATGGCTATCCCACAAAGTGTGGAAAATTTCCATGTAATGGTGATAATTTTAGGAAAAGTGGTTGGGTTACTGATCACTTAACACCAACCAATTAATTTGTGGTAATTAATAATAATAAAACATTAAAGAAAATTAACTAACAAGTGCCCAACACTTTCATTAATTGTGTAAACATCACTAACTGGAAAAGTTATTTCAACAACTTTCAGACATTTTTTGTTGTCGTATAATAATCTCCCTTTCAGATTAATGTATGATGACATACCTGAAAGGGTAAACTATTTTCACTTTGTTTATGGTCAATAGCTACCGCACTGTACTAACCTCAAAAAGCCTTGTAAGTGCAGTCGACATCCATCTTTTTCGGCTTATTTCTGGTATCCACCACGTCTGTTTTTATCTATTTGTTGGGAAACATTAAGATTATATTCCCTGGATTTTTGCTTTTATGTCTGTGTATTAAACAGAACATCAGTGAAATATTTGTATTAGTATGTGGTGAAAAGATATATTGCTGATGATGTGGTACTACCTGCTGTCCACAAACAAACCGTCAGCTGATATGTGACATCATGTGCAACCCCTCTATACTCTTGTTGATTTCAAGAAGTACCCCAGTGAGGGCTGGGAGGAAACTCTCAACAGTAACCAGACTAGAGTGACACAGTACAGTACGTTACTCTGGTACAGTGGCGGAAATGTGTTCCTACAACCCGTGGTAACCAGTGTCTCCAGACGGCAACGTCGCAGTAGTAGTATCACTATTCACGAATGAATGAGTATTGATCGTGTAATGGCGGGCGTGATTGATGGAAAGGTTTGCTATAGGTTGGCCGTTTGAAGACGCAGGTTACCACAGGGGGGTGTAGGAACACATTTCCACAAATGTACATCATAAGCCCCATCCCTCCTATTATTTTTCTACCCAGATTTATATCCCACAAACAAAGTCAGATAAGTGAAAATCTGTGGGGTTAAGGAAAATTCTTGTCCCCTGCACCAGAAAAAAGTAATAAACCCTTCAAATCCATAGTAAATTAAATTTGAAAGTATTTCAAAACCACATTAAAATTAGTTAACATTTCACAACTAACAAAGACAATGAAGGAAGAAAATAATAATAATTATAATATAAACCGCGCTTTCTCCCATCCCAGTTAAAAGCAGCGCTGATCTGATGTATTGCTCCTAGTGTTGTGTAGGGTGATCAAAGGACACGGTAACATCAGAGGGATATTATGGTACACAGCTGCAAGAGGGCCGTGATAATAAGTTTCTTTGTATACTGTACTCAAAACTTCCTATTAATCAATGCTCAAAGGGTTCCACACATCCTTCCTTGCATTACTTCTTAACAGTTCTTTGTCTGTGCATCATTACTAAAAATTGCTAAAACAAACATTCAACCACAAGCCCCAGTCATCTCAATTCATAGTAACTGTCAAGTAAGGTTGTCCTATTCTTTAGAAAAAAAAAATTAATCTTTCTGGTATTTGCCTTTGACATTCTTGCAAACTTAATTAAAATATGATTACTATTCTCTCAAACTTCCATGTAGACTCAGTGAGCTGATTATGCTGCAATTTATCTAGTTTCCTTCAAAACTAGGGATAAGCTATGCCCAACACTTTTGAAGAATCACAACCACTACTCCTCACACACCAGTGTTGATCCAACGGTTGGGTTTCTGATGAGATATTGATTTTCTCTGCCCCCCTTGCAAAATTTCTTTCATGATACAAGGTGGCTTGAACCAAGAGAAAACTCTGAAGTTACTTTCAATCACCTTTTCTGCTCTCACTTACAGTATATCACACTGGCACCTTGCACAAACTGTTTTGCATGGATGTGACTGTTTCACCAAAAAAATTAAATGCATGAACACATGTGGAAGATTGTTGAAGATGATCAGGTTGAGGGGTAGTCATAAAATATCTGGGATAAGGAAGATTCTTACTTCCAAAGACCAATGTTTTGGAACAAACATTAAAAATGAATGAAATAAAAAATTTTCTTGGAACCATTAAATAAAATTTTTGAAGTAAATTCAGGGTACAGACATGAGCTTTCATCATATGACCTATCTCATTTATGTATGAAAAATATGTAAACAAAATTGAAGAAAAATAAAACTTAGTTTTAATGATCTACTTACCACTCAGATGTCTAACACTTTCACTCTCTCTGTCAATTGTAATATAGTATATTCATATCACATATCATACAGGAGGGAAGAATAATACTGTAGAAGATATGAACACATCAAGAAATATGAATTGAAAATAAGGGAACAAAAACAGATCAGCAAAGAATAGAAAACTAAGACAAGAGGAAACCTAAACCAGACAAGAGCAGAAATAACAGAGGGTAGAATGATACGTGTATATAGGTTTACTTACGTGGGGAATATGATCTCGACCGTGAGCGGTATGACCGTCGCTGAGGAGGTCCTCTGTGGTAAGGTGAGGGAGAGCGGCGGCGACCACCGTAGCCTCCACTGTAACGGCCACCGCCACCACCGCCGCCGCCACCGCCGCCACCACCACCGCCTCCGCCGCCGCCACCCCCACGCCTTCCGTATCCAGAACTGAAGACAATATTCCATTTCAGATTTGATGTTATATATAAAAAACATGGAGAATGACACAACAAGCCAACATATATTTGTGAGTAAACAACTTCATCAGGTTTCAAGTGTACCGGGTATGTGTCTGTGTTCTGACACACAACCATGAGCTACCAGATGTGAGAAAAGGACAAATTAAAATAGAAAATAATATGAGCTACAAGCAAGAGTGAGTGGTTGGTTGTCATCACCTGGGGATCAACTCTATAAATTATTTTAATTTAACATACCGGTATCAAAAGAAAATAAGTGTTTGCATTAAAAAGCTTGAGAGAATGGGTTCTCAAAGGCAAGATCTTCTTTGTAACATCTAGGGATCTGAGAATGCACAAGACTAACTTGACAGAAAAGCAAAGTCAGAGGAACTGAAAATAGTGTACAGTACAGTACAGTGTATGAAAAAAACTCTGAATGCTGTAAGAGTACTTCAAAGGAGAGTGAATCATGTGTTACACTGTGTCAGGTTCCTTTTGTTAGTATCACCAAGTCAATGATGTGTAATATCCCCCAAAATGTTAGATAGTTTCATGAATGGTAAAGTATGAGGTTAAAGCAAGAGCATTGGATAAAGATGCACACTTGGTAAATACATTGTAATGATATGCAGTACAAATGCTAAAGTAAAATATCTACATTTGGTACTCTGACACAGTGCAGTACTTAAAACTACCATTTTCACTTATACTACACCTATGACTTTACTATGACACAGTAATGATCTAAATATAAAAATATGCAACAAAATCTAAGGTGAGAATGATGTGTTTGGTTTATGTTGGCCGGTCTATGGAATGGAGAGAAAACACAAGCAGGGGTTGTACACCTGTTCATCTGTTGTGGCACAAGAATTTGGTGTCAAAATCCTCCTTACACCTAGCAAGGGAAAAGAAAAGTTACACTTACTATGTGGGTCTACCCATGTAAATACCAGGGGTAGGTGTATGAGCTCGTTCCGTGATGGAATAGTCTACTCTGATGCGTCGACCATCAATCTCCATCCCAGTGCACTGTTCTTTAGCCTCTGTGGCATCCTCTACGTGCTCAAAGTAGATAAATGCAAACCCTCGAGAGCGACTAGTCTGAAATATACAAAAATGCTTTCAGCTGTAATCCTCTCGTCTCTGAAATAGAATCTGTCTTTCAATCCCTCGTGATATTGCAACACCCCACACTATACTACAGTACCTTTAATTATATTTATTTTGACTAGATTAGACTAGACCTCTATGACATGAATAATGATTCATCTATTCCAAAACCACTTTATAATAAACTTACCTTTGCATCAAGAACAACTTGGACTTTGTTTAATGGGCCGTACTTGCCAAAAAGATGATGAAGCTGAAAAAGAAGGGAAAACAAATTGTTACAACTATTGTATAATACAGTGTAGTACAATTTTCCCTTCATAGAAGCCCTTTCCAACTGTTCTGTAGGAAGGTGGGAACAAAGAGGGTGTTGGTGGTACAGCATTAACATATTTGGGGTACCCTGTAGTGTAGGGAAGACAACTAAGAGATGGATCTTTATTCCTGAAGTTTCGTCACGTCGGAAATAAACCCTCACCACTGGTGTCTGGAAGCAAATTCAATGATCGACTTACCTGCCGTTGTAACCACCATCCTAAATACCGTACAGGGAAATTTAATACAAAAGGTTGTCACTTAAAATCCAGAGGATGACGGGTCTTGGCCTCACTCTAGCAATGCACTCACCATTCAAAGTCCAATCTGTCCTGACAAGCTTTACCCAACTCCTGAGGAGAGGGGAAGTTTCATCCAGGATCAGCCATAAAATGAGATTTCAGTATCAATCTATCACTGTAGGTGCAGTACTTGTGACTGCCTGTAACTGCCATGATGGCACCATACTCATGAATGATAATCATTTACTTCCACAACCCAAACTAAAAGTGTATGTCCCTCAAACACCACTTTAGGTAGTAAGACAACTGGTGTACAGTATAACCTAGAGCTGGGACCATGTGAAGTGTTGGTACCAGTCAACCTAATCATCATTATTTGTCTCATCACAACTAGGACCGCTCACCTTGTGTTATCACTTGTACTTATACCTGAAGAAACTTAAAAGGGTGATAGTTTGCATTCAAGCTAAATTTAAATAAATAAATAAATAAATACTGTATACACCTAGACCCCGACTTACGACGGGGTTAGGGACCCAAATCCAGGTCGTAAGTCCGACATAGATAAAAAAAAATAAAAAAATAAAAATTTTTTTTTTTTTTAATAAAAAATCTACAATGAAATACAGTACAGTGAAAGTAATAAATAATAAGGAATGGATACAGTGTGACTGAGCACTTAACCTTTAATGTAGTCAGCTGAATGCACATGGGGCCCCCATAATTTTCTAATTATACATGGAAACTACATTAACTGGAAACATTTCGGTATAGAAAATGCGTGTGTCATTTTAATTTTTTTTTTTTTATCTATATCTGAGGCGGTCGTAAGTCCCGACGGTCGTAAGTCCACGTAGTCGTAAGTCGGGGTCTAGGTGTACACACACACACACACACAGTGATATCTCCGTTACCTGGAACAATTGGTGCAGAGCAGTTCCAGGGAATGAGACATTTCCAGGTAACGAGACGACTCTCGTACCCAGAAAAAAATCCACCGTCCCCGGAATTTTCCAGAAAATGTGCCCCTCGGAAAATCGTTCCCAAAGCCGGAATTTTCCGGAAAATCCCGAATGCCACAAGTTCACCTAACATAGGACATCCGTCTCTCTGAGGACTAGAAAAACTTTTTAAAATGTCATATGTTTCCTCTCCACGGATCTTCCTGTGATTTCTTCCTTTAATTGGTGGTTGTTTTGACTAGACAAATACTGTATTGTATTCTCATTTCCCTTTGCCATGTTCATTGGTTGCTGTTTCCTGTATGTGTACAGGTTTTTCGTAGCTGGTTTTGCCTCATCAAACACACTAATACACTTTTATCTAATTTGAGATGAAGTGTCCACAAAAAAATGGTTGAATGTCTAAGAGGGATAAGCTAAACATTGAAACATTTTACTCGCCATCTGGGAGCAAATGACAAGAAGCACGTCGTGCTACAAGCACCAATTAATAGTAGTGGTGAATCTTTAGCATTGTTTTATTTGCCATTGTGGATGCAAATTACAACTTCATGCTATCTTTATAAATACAGGATGAAGCTCCCATATCTGGCAAATCCCCCGAAAATAGCAATGTTTTTGAAAAATCCTTTATCCAACAAACCTCCCGTTGAACGACAGCATCTCGTAATTTCACCGGTTAGCTGCTAATGTTTTAGTGGTGCACCAAATGCTCCGACTATTCAGTTAGTTTGTTTGAATTCCCAGCTAAGGGTGGCAATGTGCTTATTTAAGTGCTACACAGTTTTATTCTACCTTTATTGAACCGCACATGGCTCCTAAACGTAAAAAAAAAATGAAAAATATAAAACTATTGTTGGAGGTGTGAATAAGCGGCAGCAGTGTATTAGTAACCTATTATAAGTACATGAGAAATACTAACTTCTAAATAATGGTAATTTCCTTTATCCGGGTGAGAGCCGGTCCCACGGTTGGTACTACAATACAGCTTTATAAATACTGAGTAGGACAACACTAGAGACTAGAAGGCAATTCCTCACCTGCCTCTCTGTAGTATAGAGGCTCAGTCCAAATATGCCCAGGCAAGTACTTGGGCTGGGGTCTTCCCGATCTCCATGATGGCGCCGGCGATTTGACATAGGTGACCTTGATTGAGACCTAAGAATCAGAAAAATCACCAAATTTATCCGAGCCCTATTTACCAACACCTATAACTGATGGGAGTAGAACGACAACTGAAATTCAACAATTAGAAGAAAAAGATTAATAAAATGCACATGAAATTTAAGAATTCCCATCCAAATCCTCACAGGTTATTCAAATTGATTAAGCAAGTCTGCATGCAACACCTTTAATAGTGACACTAATGAAAATTTACAAATACAAAACAAAGTTAAGAACTTGCACGATCAATAAACGGATTTTGCCCTGACTAACTAGCTATATAAAACTCATTAGTGTTGGGGTGAACACATGTGGCCCACATCAATAACACTAAATTTCAACCCCAGCATACCTGTTGCTCCGACGGTTTCTTGAGTATGAAGGTGAGCGAGAGTATCGACGGCGTGACGAGGAGGAATATTTGTCATCGCGGTATCGATCCTCGCGATATTTTGGTGATCCAGACCTCCGAGAGGAGTGTTTGTAGCTATCTCGACGTTCTACTGATCTCGATCTGTTGTAAAATATAAAATCACATGGAAGCTGTAACAGCTGCCATTTAATACAGTAATACTGGGAAAACTTACTTCTTACAAAACCATTCAGTCATGACATCCATGACACTACAGTACATACCAACACCAAAAATTTATTTACCAGAAGATGCAACAGCCATTTCTCCAAACAATTAGTTATCTGTAACCTATATATTTTTAATTTATTTTACTACAGTTCAGTAAAGTAACCCTGGATAATGTGCGCATCATGACTCCATGAACCAACTCCTAAGATGTTAATACTATTACAGTGACAAGATGATTACTTCTTCACACATTACCACTTTATTCTAAAGAGGATTAAAAACACTTTTACCTGTAGTATACACAAACATAAAAAAACATTATATATCATATGTGCATATACAAAGTGAACTTTCTGAAACATTAGCAGTCATATGTGCATTGGCAACATGGCATGGGCAATGCCTTACATTAAACCTATATAAAACTGTTACTTTATTGAAAAAGAAAACCAAGAACTGTAGTAAAATTAGTGTAATTATTGCCAGCACCACATTCTCAACCTGTATCATGAAACTGGGTGTCACCTGTACAGTACAGTATTAGTAGTATGCACCACCACCAAGAACTTGTTACAACCATTATATGATGATCATATAATATTCTTTGTTATTCAATTCCTGAACAACAACCATGAGTTGTTTTCTGTAATCACTAATATATTTCAGACAAACCAGAATATGAATTTTTTTAATAAAGTACTGCAGAGATATATTAAGAGAACTGAAAAGTATAAATGTATAATTGGCTAACATAATCATCAAATATGTACAGCTGAGAATAGTAATATATGGAGCTGAAAAAGTTAGACCGAGTTTCACCAAGCATCATCCTGACAAGCTATATAGAAACTCCAGGGATATAAAGGATGTGAATAACTTTATCACACACAACAGGATGAACATGAGTAGATATTTAACTTGATAAGGTTGCACCGAACGGCCTATCTTGACGGATGGGGGACATTTTCATTATCCGGCTGGTATAAATTTCAAACTTTATATACGTACAGTACTGTATACTGTATAAATAAATGATAATAGGTAATAAAAGGATACACTAAGGACTGAGTTGGACTCGTTTATTATTAGTCTTTGATTGTTCTAATTTTCTCTATAGTGTTGTCTCATTTGTTACAAAAGGTGAGATATAACTGACCAAATGGTGTTATCATTGTGGTGGTCATTACCCTCAGTTTTGGTTAACATTTCATATACTGGAACTGTAGTAACTTTTTTTTTTCATCTTTAATAAATTGTCTTAGTGAGATGCTTGAGTGATCCAATGTATTGTTATGCCGAGGCATAATTTCGTAATACAATTTTGTAAACTAGGTGTTTTGATAATTTTATATCTCAAGCAACAGTTATTTGGGCAAATTTAGTTAAATTTACGTGTACCTGTATACAGTACATTGATGTATTAATTATGCAAGAATTTTCAGGAATGTATTACCCTTGAAATGGTGATGGGAATGAACGTGGTGATGAAGCGGGTAAAAACAGTGGTGACAAAATGGGCACACCCCATCTAGAATCATCCATGTCTATATGTATGACCATTTTAAACATTTACATCGCCAAGTTTATAAATTGAAACTGCCAAATCTATTAGCCTGAAATCTGTAAATTGCAATAAAGTCATTCTAAACCACATAAGTGTGAAATATGTATTTGTAGTGCAAAGTTTGTAAAACGGAATAACATACTGTACTTATGTTATGAGATGCAACCACTTATAAAGCCTGCATTACATTTCACTGCACCTTCCTACAAGATTTACATTTTTTAATTTTTAATCAGATAAAGCTAAAATGCACGGTATATACTGTATACTGATAGGTATAGATTATCTCTTGAATTGGGTGTAAGTAATCTTGGGTGTGACGTATCTCGTGAGTTGGGTGCGAGTTGGCGTGGGTACGAGTTAACCTTCTTGGGTACGTGATGACCCTCACCCTCTGGCAAGATAGTAAACCCACTTTCCAGTGCATCATGATGAATTTCTCCCACTTTTCAGCTGAAGATGGTAAATGATTATCACTAACACATGGAACAGTCCTAACACTACTGTACTCTCACCTTGAGCGGGAGAAGGAAGGGTCTCGGGACCTTTCATGAAGCGGTGAAGTGCCATTGTTGACACTACGTCGAGGTGACTCACTCATGTTTAGTAAACCTGAAAAGTGTTTAACATATCAATGATGAAACTGCAAATACAAAAAATAAATAAAAATACTGGAATATGAGTTTTAATTTACAACTGGCATACTATTACTAACAAAGTACAGGCTTAAAGCAAGTCTTAGTTGCAAGATGCACCTGTTTTCTAAATTCATCACCCTGAATACTGGATTTTCTTTCCTTAAATCAGGGCTGTTCAACCCTTGGTCTGCCATCCCATCTCCATTTATAGGTACAGTACATGGTCAGTACTATGTAACCTATGCTACCTATTTCCAGAAAAAGAACACGATTAAGAAATTGCACAAAACAGTTCTGTATGATGCAATGTGCCTATTAACATTCTTGGTGAAGTGTCAACTAGGTGACCCACCACAAGCCAGCAAAATATATATATATATATATATATATATATATATATATATATATATATATATATATATATATATATATATATATATATATATATATATATACTGTAGTAATACGGTATATACTTCAGACAGCTTCACAACTAAGCATTTCTTGAAATTGCAATGAAGTTTCTTATGCAATGTTGTATAAGCTAAAGGTTTGGACCCGAGAAATAGCCTCCAAGAAAAAGGGGAATTTTTCCTGGTAAACATCCTTCCAGCATAAGTTAAACCGGTAAGTTTCCACTAATGTTACTTTACCGTGAGTGTGCTGATTAGCTAATTGTCCATTACTGGCGAATAACATAACTATATTTGACCATGACTGGCAGTATTTGGCATTTATTTTGCCCAGAGTCGATCATTGTGTAGCTGTAAACATACCTTACAATATTTCTGTTGTGTATGGAAGCTTATCATTATAAAAGATGCAATATTTACTACAACCTAATAGAACCTGACCTAGCCAACCAAAAAAACCTACCTAACCTTAACTAACTTCCTAGCAGGTGGGGGGGGGTCTATTAAACAGAAAGTACTAAGCCAAACAAAGTGCTCTCACGGTAAAATAGCATTGGTAGGAACTTGGCTGATCATGACAAAATATCCAATACGAAATAAATACAAATTGCAGCAATGCTTGTTACTGTATCAAAGGCACAATGACTGGTGTTTAGGGGAAATTGTTCAAGGGAAAAATCCTAATAGTTTTTAGCCTAAACGTGATAACTTTTACCTTTCTGTATGAGCTAGTAATGTATACCCTAGCACTGTATTAAAATTTATTAAACTTCCAAAGCTTAGTCATTTGATTAAGATTCTAGTTCCAATATTTTTGAGGATATAAACATGTTCGCGCACTGGTGGTGAAAAAGAATACCTAGTTAGTTAAGTTGAGCCGTGTCAGTTGATGGCTACCTCAGCCTTTGTTAATGTTGCGGTAAACGTGTGGCGGCCACAAGGTCACTCACCACCACTCTTTCCATACTAACATGTAAGCCACCCTTTTAACTATCACTAAATATAACACAAAACATGCTTCAAACAACAAAATCCAATATAATAAGTAGCTACACTTAAAATGAAGTTTCGTAAAAACGAGGTATTGTTCTTGCAGTAGCCATATCTGGCAACCCCATTAGATATTTTGAGGAAAAATCACCAAAACCTCGTTTAAATACTCCACAACAAATATTATAACAATATATAAACACAAAAAACACTGGTGACATGTCGAGTGAGTGAACACGATATATTACACCATTTCTAAGGAACACAAGGTCAGCAAAAGGCAGCGCGTCTCCAGCTCCCCCACAACGACCAGGGAACTCACCAAGCTAAAAACTTTATCATCATCTTCTTGCCAACAAATTTTCTGTTACCTATACAATGCCTGTCTCTATACTCACCTTTGGAGGTTAGTGATCAAGAGAAAAAACTTGGCATACGTCCAGGACGAGGAAAAAATGAGGGCACCAATGAACAATCTCCTGAGCCAGCTAAAGCCTGCCACACTGAGCCTCCGTCGAGTGTCGTTGTGCGCACGCGCTCTGAGGCCGCCTGTAGCCCCTGCTGGTGCTCTAACCCTTTATCCCTTTAACACTGTTGTTCATCGGTAAACATAAAAAAATCTAAATAATTATTGATTTAATTAGTCAAATATAAAATGAAGCATAAATAAATATACGACTATGAATAAAAACACAAATGCGTGTGAAGAACTTTATTTTTTTACTAGTTAACCATGTGACCAAAGTGTTCTTTATGATGTGGTATTCTTCACAGGTAGCGGGTCATTCAGAGGTCACCAAGAAGATAATAGGTGTTAAGGGATAACTCAATCTTCCTCTGTATTCCTTGGTATAAACAATGTCTTCGATTGTGTTACTGTACAAGGTGAAACTTATAAAATTCTCTCTTTTTCTTAGTACATATATTCATAAACAGTCCCGCATATGTATTTAGCATTCAAAGTTTTGCTTAAGTTGGTATTCTGATAAATTTTGAGTGAATTATGAAAAATAAATACTTTACTTTTGTTCGCAATCATATTGAACAGCTTCGAACAAGTGATCATGCTGCAGTGAGCGAGTCGATCAGTGGAAGAAGGGCGACAGTGTAATAAGAGAAGGTGGTTGTAACTATTGGTTTATTAAGGCTGCATCAAGATAATTAACCACTGTCACGTGATTACTGAACCTCATACACCTCCTGATAAAGTTTAAGAAAGGAGCTAACCAATACAATTACTGTATCAGGATTTTACGATGAATATCTGATAAATGTGTAGAGAAGGAGCACCACCCAGTCCAAGCAAGCTTGATAGTGATTGCCGGTACTCTTGTAGGGTTGTGTTGTACAATTCAAGAAGGTACTGTACTGATTTATTTTTATTTATTTTATTTTATTTTTATTTTTATTTTTTAGATTTTTTTTTTACGGGGAATAGCCCACCCAGGCACAGGTCATCGTCCCACCTGGGGGGAGAAAAAAATAACAATAAAAAGAAATTAAAGATAGAAATGGAAAAGGTTATATTAATCTACACCATGAAGATGCTGGAAAACCAGCTTTTTAAAGCGAGACAGATTGTATGAGTGTGCAAGCACAAGAGGGCAGAGCATTCCACAGTTTGGCTGTGTGAGGAAAGAAGGATGTACTATAACGGGTTATTCTAGTGTGACCGACATCCACAGAGAAACTGTGGACAGGACGTGTGTTACCAGCCCACGACCTTGCCAGCGGTACGCAGGATGCCAAATCCACCGAACATTGCCCGTTAAAGTAGTACCCGTAAAAGAGAGAGTGAAGCAACATTGCGGGGAAGAGAAAGGGAAGTAAGACTCTACTAATTGAGGAGAATTAATAAGACGAAATGCCTTTGATGGAGTTATCTCGAAAAGGAACTCTACTTCAAATTTTATTTCGTTAGGATTTGGTAGAGGTCATGACATGATAATCCTGGAGCAGATGGCTAGCACCAGAACACATTCGATTTCGTTCATTTTTCCACAAATGTTCTTTGGATGATAGTAAGTAAAAAAAATTACAGCAATGCACAGAACTTTTGTTGCTTTTTGGTTGCTGAGCAATGTGTTTTTCTGATGTTTTTTGTTGTGATTAGAAGGAATGTGACCCTGATTTTTGCCGCCAATTAGCCGTGGTTGTCCACTTGTAAAAATTTACCCATTTTTATTACTTACTGTCATCTCACCACTGTCATAGGTTTCAGTGTTCCACAACTTACACACTTCATGGTTAAGTTCATCGGATAATTATTAACGACTGACCCGCCGCCAATTTTTCATCAAAAATTATTAAAAAAATGCTGCAATTTCACTTTGTTTTATAGTGGACACTGACATAGTTTGTGCAAATGTGTTAAAGTGTTTATTTCTAAATTAAACAAAACCTAACCTTATTAAAAAGAAAATCAAGTAGCATAGGAGTTGTTAGAAGAGCACCAACCTAACCATGGGGCTCCATCCCCAGGACCCTCAGGTATATTAAACAGAAAGAACTTACTATGATATGGTGTAATTTTATGTTTTTTTGTGGACGGCCCTCAAGCATACACCGACTCACTGAGCATCGGGGTCAATCCGACTACCTGATGGTGGAGTGTTTTGACTAAGCTTATACAGTAGTTAGTCTTTCTTCACCTAGTGTAACTGTTCTCAAAGGGAATAGTGCAGTACAGTAACATATAATGCAGAATAGCATAGTTAGGTACAATATTTATATTTCTTATCACTGAAGTAATTGTTCTGCACAGTACAGTATATCAATATGTTGCACCACTGTTATTACTAAACCTTTTACTATTGTGTCATATTAACTTTTTGGTATTTCTTGTGGTTAGTGCCAGTGACTTTATTAAAAATATTTAGTGATATGTATTCTCTTTTAATTTTGTTTTGCTTTTCTTTTTTCTTTTCTTTTTTTTACATCACAAAAATCTGATATTCTCTCATTTTCTTTGCTGCAGAAATAACTGAAATATGCTTCAAGTTTGGAATCTTTGCTTACTGGGGCTGCTGACACAAGTGAGGACATCAAAGGCCCTACGGGATGTTAGTGGCTTTGATACAGCCCCTCCAAAAATAGGTGACTATTAACCTGTATTGTTGTCTGTGGCTGAATTGTCCAGAGAGAATTGTGTAATATTTCAGTGTTGAAACCCAGGAACCTTCTCATCATTAATGGCTGGGAATAGTATATACTGTACTGTACATCTATTAGTTATACTGTACCTTCAAAAAGCAACCTTAGCTTTTAAAAATGGGTACTGTATTATAAGCAACAATGGTCCGTCAAGGTTAAAGGCTAATGAGTCGTAACATCACACCAGCAATGCACATTCCTTTTGGCATTGCAGAACCAAATCATTCAGATCAGCCATACCTTTTTTTGGTACAGACATGAGTCTCACATTGTCTTCATATACAATAGAAACCCTCTAGTTTGAATGCTTTTGGGGCTGACTTTGTGGTGAATTTGAGAATATTATGAGGTAACAAGTGACTTATGGCTACAATGGACCTTAGGATCAAACACCAAAGACTCCATAAATTATCACATATCACCCCCACATTAGGCAAGCATTTTCTACTTAATTTACGGGGTGCTTTCCTATTGTTTTATCGTAAAAATAATTCAGGACCTATACATATACAGTAAATATATATTTATATTTTTTTTCATACAGCAATTATTGGAGGTGGTATAGGAGGTACATCAACAGCTTACTTTCTTAAGGAGCTGTTTGAAGACAATGCCATCATTGACCTCTATGAGTCAGGGGCAATTGGGGGACGTTTGGCCACACTTCCAATAGCTGGATACAACTATGAGGTTGGTGGCAGTATCATACACCCCAAGAATCAGTACATGGTGGATTTTACATCAAAATTTGGTAAGTGTTTGATTTTGTGCTTGTAGTATAAGTTACAGAGATGATTGTAGGTGTTAGAGATCTGTATTGAGGTAAAGCCTTATAAATTTTACTTTAAATATTTGTTTACATGTGTCTTTCAGTAAGTACTTGTAGTACATAACAAACTTTTCATTTTTCATTAACCCACGCACACCCATATCTTTCTGGTGTACTATTATGATCTGTTCACATGGGCCCTCATTTTGTTATACTCTTTATTATTATTATTATTCCGTGTTAAGCCAACTAATTAATGTTTCAGGCTTGCAAAAAAGCCGTGCCTGCTCTGGAAATGTGGGGTTGTTTAACGGTGAAGAGTATGTGTACCGAGATGACTCTTACAAGTTTGTCAACTTTGTCAAACTCCTCTGGAGGTATGGGTGGGATGTGTATCGTCTTAAACAGTTGACAGACGAAATGCTGACAAACTTTGCCAGGTAAGACAGTTTATAAATATTTTAAGATTATAGAATTTTTAGTTTAATTCTTTGTAGAGAAGTAGATTTATGAAATAGTGTGTGTGAGACAAGCCCTTTATTGTACAACAGTTTGTATGTAGGTTATTGCAGTTGTAAAAGGTATAACAGCTTTGTGAGTTTTCATGATATGCTGTACCTAATTTTCTCCGAAGTACTGTATATCTAGTGCTGATTGTACCTGTACGTAAGTTGCCATATCCACTGACTTAAAAATGAGGGATTAATACTGTAATTTCATTTTATAATGAACTTGGATCAGAGAACTCGGATCACTTTATGCTCTGTAGGGATGCTGAAGAGCTGGACACAGGTGCAGTTGAGCCTAGACTCAGTTTTTTAGTTTTAAGGGTGGAATTTCAGTATCTGTCCTTCACATTTCAGAGAAAGGCAGATTTTCTCCTTTTAAAGAAGGAAGTATTTTGTTGTGTGATAAAGTTATAGGACAGCTAGTCTTTAAAGCTCTTGAGTTAAGTAGTCTTTACCTGAGATCAATGGTTTTGAGAAAGACTAGGTCCCTTAATTTAGAGATAAATTACCTGCACGTGACATAGATCACTAGTACTAGCAGCCTATTTATATGTTATGCCTCTAGCCAGGAATGTGTATGAATTGGTTGGGGACAAGTTGGCCTTGGCACGAGTTGATACTTGACCTTTACATATAGATACTGTACAGCACAGGAGTTTTAAAGAACTACCCAACTTAGAAAATGTTTTAGTGCATTACATTACAGTACTGTACTTGACATTTTTTAATGTTTCATGATATTGTTAGAAATTTACTTAATGGAATTTATGAATATGTTTGTGTATGGCTGATTATGATGTGTACTTATTACATACGGTACAAGTATTTCTAGATACTGTATGCCTTAACCATTATGAGTTTAATGAAATGTAAAAGATAAAAATATTCTTAGTACAGTATATGAAGTTTTTCATCAGAGTAAATACAGTTTGACATTCTCTGTGTTTAGTGTAAATGAATTGCATATTGTCAGACATATCTACTGTAGTAACAAGCAACTTGGCCAGTACTGTATCTCCAAGCTCTCACACATGTACATAATGCTATATTAATAATAATAATAATACAATACAGTAATAACAATAATGTAATACAGTACGGTACTGTACAGTAATTATAATAATAATAATTATAATACAGTGTAATAATAATGATGCCAATAAACAAATTCTAGTTGCTACCCAGAACTTCACTTTTTAATTGCTGTTTAGTTTTTATTTTATTTTATTTCAGGATTTACACTCTCCAGACAGAAGGACACGCTTACCAGAATGTGACCTCCTTGCTGTATGATATGGATCCCATGTTCTCCAAGATGACACATAATTCCTCAGCTGCATGGCTAAAGGGTTTTGGTTTCCACGACCTTATGATCAGTGAACTAATTACAGCAGTTACTCTGTGCAATTATGGACAGACTCCCGACGTGCATGCTTTTGTTGGTGAGTAGTGTTGTGGTGATGGGTTCTTGGGATGGTTAGCGCAGGATGATGCTAAAGTTTGATAAATAAATAAAAAAAAAGGTGACTTCATTGATCGAGTGCAAAACTATGTCTACTTGTTATTTGGCAGGTGCAATGTGATTTATTATGCTTGTGTTTTAATGAAATAGTTTCTTAACATTCTTAATCTTGGATACTGTATTGGTGTATGATCCCCTCTCAATTATAGAATCTTGTGATGATCAGTGTTGTTAGGTAGGTACTCTTGTCATGAAGGTTCTCAGTGTTGTCAGGTAAGCAGGTACTCAGTGTTGTCAGGTAGGTACCCAGTATTCACCCTTTTCACTTTGAGCATTTTCTCTTCCCACTTTTTACCTTACTGATATGTATACCTCACCTCTGTCATCTCCACTATTCACCTTATTTTCAAATGCATCTTGTTCTCACTTCTTGGCCTCCAGGTACTTTCTTTATCACAACCCATCATCCAATGCCTTATACAATCTTTTTCTTTTCTCCTTCATCACTCTGTCTACTTCTTTCCACCACCATTCTATTACATTCCTGTCTGTGCACTTTGTCCAGCCACAGGCCTTGTCAGCCACTCTTAATAGACCGTTCTTTAACATAGCCCAACAACTTGCCACATTACCCCACTTTTTGTTGTTGACCAGTTCCACTCTTCGCATGCAGCATAAAATGCTTCCTTCGTGAGACAAAATCATATACTGTAAATAGATTGCATCTCTATAGGATCTGTGGCTGTGGCTGCTGCTGACCCACAACTATGGTCAGTTCGTGGGGGTAATAAGCGTGTGGCCGAGGAACTGCTCAAACACTCACGTGCTGCATATCTCAGACGTCTTGTGGCTGAGATTACTCCTAATGGCCAGGGACATTTTAAGGTGAGTCAGTCAAGTGTTGCCATTTATTATTTGTTCTTGAGGTATTTGATTATAAAGTAAGGTTCCACCACCTGCCTTTCTGTAAAAACATTTCTCTACTGTTATCCTCGTGTAAAAAATGATGGCAAGGAAAACAGTTAATTTGAAACTTAGTGGATAATTGTAGTCTTGAAGCATTTGAAACACTGTGGAAGTCTTGCATCAGTCCCTTAATAATAAATGCCTTTAATTTTCTGTGAAGCTTTGGTTTACCTATGTGAGTCATTTAATTAGAGATACAGAGGTTGACATCTCCCTGGACAATATTATTTCTTACTTTATTTCACACCACCTCACTATATGATGACCAAGCACGCCAAGCTACCCCCCAGTCCTGACACGGTGTTACTTGGCAGGTGGATTTTTTTTTTTTTTTCCCCATTGTCTAAGGTCTTGTTTCATAATCTTTTATGGTAATACCTTGTGAGAGTTTTCACCTGTGCAAGATCAGTGGTGAAGAGGATGAAAAGTAAAAGTATGAGATAACTTTGTGTAAGGTATAGTAACCACAGTATTGTAAATTATCTTCAACAGGTTACTTCCAGTGAAACAGAAACCCCAGATTCAAGAGTTTTTTCCGAGGAAAATCCATCAAATATTGCCGATTCGGATTTACGGAGTCAAGACTATGACATTGTTGTAATTGCAGCCCCTCTCACCAAGGATAATAACAATATCAAGTTTGTCAATTTTACGAAGGAATTTGATTTTCCAGGTCATTATGAAAGAATTATATGCACAATGGTACAGGGAAAAGTCACGCCTGAAAGTCTTCTATTAACACCAGATGACGCAATTGATGAAATTTTAGTGACAAATCCAAAGCTCATGTTTAATTCTTTTGGAAAGCAATGTCCTGTAGATGCTCATGACTACTCTTATGATAATCCAGATGTGTGGAAAATATTTTCATCAGCACCTTTAGAAGAAGATCAGTTAAATATATTTTTTAGTAAGCGTAACTCAACAAATGTTATAGATTGGTTAGCATACCCACACTATGATTCAGACCAAAAGTTGGGAGACTTTGAGTTACTACCAGGTATGTATCATGTGAATGCCATTGAATGGGCAGGAAGTGCCATGGAGATGAGCATAATTGGAGCAAAGAATGTAGCACTGTTAGCATACAAGTATTGGCTGCAAAATCCAAATGCTGGTATGAAGATGCCTTTAAAAGATGAGCTGTAATATACATTTACTAATAACCTGTAGTCATGTTCAATCTAATGTACGTGAAGAAATTTTTTTTTTCACTCCTGGTAATCTTTAAACTTGGTTACAAAGATTTTCTTGAAAGCTGGTGCAAATGAAGTCTGACTGAAATTATTATCTTTGTGGAATTTTTGATTTACTGTATATCTTTACTGACACTTTAATTATAAAGTGAGAAGTTATTTATTGTCATTTGAATATAATTTGTGAGGTACCCTTTATATATATGCTGTAGTACAGTTGGCCCTCAATATTTGTGATGGTTACATTCTTAAAAAGCTTGTGAATGCTGAATTTGCAAATGTAGACAACTTGGTTCAAAGGGAAAAAGGGGGGTTGTGTCCTTACACTACTTAACATAGAAAGGGAAAATGGTAAACATTTGAGATCAATGACTACAATAAACATTGTACCTGTAAATAATAACAACTATCAAAATTAATGTATTTCTTAGTAACCTTTGATGATAATGATTTGTAGTATTCTTTGTGATAGTGTTAAGTGCACAAAAATTTACATTTCAAGAAGGTGTGCATCAAAGTTTAAAAAATATGTACACTGTATAGCCATAAATTGTTATTCATTGTGATATTCAAAATTATATTATTTTCACCTTTTTCCATAGTTCTATGTTTCTGTCTTGCAAAATAAGCCTGACACACTAGACTGAACACCGCTACTGTATCAGAGAAACTCACTGTTCCAGACCCACACGACCCAGTTAAAACCACTGTACAATGTACAGTACAGTACTGTTTTGTAAATAAATAAAATAATGTACTGTATACTACAACTGTACTTGTATATACTGTACTGTACTTGCCAGCAGATGCTGTCTTCTTGAGCTAGTGATGCAGGCAGGCCAAATGGTGATATGATACATGATGGCCTGCCTTTGTCCTGTACCAGGTGTTGCTAACTGCCACTCTCCTCTACCTCCATGTAGAATGGATTGTACACACACACACTGTATACCATACAACACCTTCTACACACTAGCATACACTGTCCACTGTTATATACAGTACTGTACATATGGTACTTTCACACTTTTTGAATGTATGCATACAGGGTAATCACTCTTTATTTCTTAACACTGCTTTAAAGGTATTCCTGGCTGATTATATGCTGATACAGTGATGTACAATACTGCACAATACAGATTGTATGCAAAACAGCAGTGAGCGAACAAACAAGTTTAAACAATGGCAGCAGACAATGAACCATGAGTGAAGAGTTTGAGGAGATAAACTGTGGGATACATTGGACAATCATAGGCATCCCAAGCATTCACATGACAGAGGCGACCAATTGTAGCTAACGAGCACTTTTCAGCCTACCCATCCACATACCCGGCACAGGTTCCTGCTTTGGAAACACGATTCAATCTTGAAAATTCGTTCCCATGTCTGGAACGGAGAGATTTTCTCAAAAATTTCCGGAAATGTGCATAATGCAAAACCAGAAATTCATTTCCCATGGCCGAAATTGAAAAATTTTCCCGGAATTAAAAACAAAGAAGAAGCGATTGGAGAGTTCTGGAGATCGAAGATTCCGGCTTCACTGTTTCTCACTTTTACTTTTTTACTTTTATCCTCTTCGCCACTGATCGGCTTGTTAGCCGCTTGGGCGATCGGTCACGTCTCTGATTACTTTTCCTTTTCATTTATCTTTTTCACCAAAAGATTGGCTCGCTCGCCGCCCGGGCGATCGGTCACGTCTCTCACGCACTGTTGGCAAATACTGGGCATGCACCGGCTCCTGAATGTACCTGAACCCGCTCCAGTGTTGGTCAAGTCTTGTCTTGAAAGAGCTCACACTCGGTGCCGTCACAACACTCTCTGGTAGATTGTTCCAAGAGTTTACAACCCTCACGGTTTTCTGGACTTGCGGCTTCTTCAATCTTGAGCTGTGACCCCTTGTGGGGCGAGCGTCCGCCAGCTCCAAGTACACGTAAGGACACTACTGCTCACCAACTACCTTTTCCTATCAGTCATTTTCTTCCTTTTTCTCCTTCTCCTCCCCCCATCTACTCCCTTCCCCTATTTTTCACATGCAAGTTCTCTTATCCTAGTCCTTTCCCCCTTTTCCTCCTGCACTATATGTTAATAAAGAAATGAAAATACAACTACGTATAAGTATTTTCATTAACCATAAACCTTACTCAGTATACAGTTGTCTCTAAGAACATATACTGAACTATTTTTATAAGGAAAACTAGATGAAATACATGACAACAGATATAAAGTTAGATTAACTGAAGGGTTTAAGAACACCAGCATGATCTAGGTAAGTGACCCCGACAATATATACCATTTTCTTTTTTGCGTTATAGAAGTGGTTTTATGGATAACTATATTAAATATATTTTACAAATTATAACGTAAACACACTACAATATATAATTTTTTAAATATTTATTAACAATACTGTTAAGTAGGAAATACAAAACGAAGTATAAAGACGTAAATAGAAGAAAAAGTAGTCATATTAGAGGAAAATATTGCAATAGTTTAATTATGGAAAGTTGGCCCCCTTAATTCCCAACATGATAGTGATGGAAAACTGACCATTTCAAAGTAAGGAAGGGTTTAATGGAGAGGTGGAGCTGCAGTTAGTAGTCACGATGAAAAAACCGGCGGTAAATTTGAATAAAGAGATGAATACTCCATGGCAGTACTATACAGCGGGGATGGGTCACTGAGAAAGTGTAGCACGTCACAGAGGTCTGGGGATGGCAGGTGAGCGGCGAATGGTGGGTTGGAGAATGCTTCAGCCATACAAATTGTTCCAACAGTTCTAGGGTTAGTCAGTAATCATCCTTTCTAACCACAACTCCAAACTCAGCATACGTAGCTTACCAGGCTGAGAACACCTTGGGCATGATAAACATCACTGCTTCATGTTGTCAGGCGTTGTATTGGGTTAAGGTGCGTATAGCGAGCTGGTGGTTTTGTTTTGTTTGTTAGTGTCGTGGCCTTAACTTGGTGGTCTAGGAATTTTTTTGTAATTTCGTCAGATAAAAGTAAATGTACGGATTTTCATGGAAGTTGAAGTAATGTAGATGACTGTAAGGATAAAGAAATATTTTCACGAAGAGGGGAAATATACCAATGAATACACATTAAGTAGGGAATATGGACCAGCACAATTTTACCGCTGAGAAAGTGTTGTGGCGGTGGAATGTAGGTCTGCCACCTGCTGGAGTACAGTATCCGCACCGCCAGGCGCCGGCACAACCAGTAACCACGCGCACACTCCACAGGTCAGTCACACTCCTGCCTTCCTCACTCTTGTTTCATCAAATCTAATCTCTTCTTCTTCAAGGTTTAAGAGGTTCTTTGTGCTGCTTCCTCTGCATTACTTTATGATCTGAGTTTAGGGAAGTGTCCCAAAAGATTGGATCCTCTGGTGTTTTTGTTTTCCTCGTTGTTTATACATAATAATTTTGTTAGCTGCCAAATTCAGAGCCTCTATACATATATTCTGAAATGTTATCTGGTCATGTGTTTTATTATTTTCACCTTCGTCTGATCTGACGGACTCCCGGGGGCTCCATACAGCTCCTACGCTCGAGACGATCCTGGTGTTCCACTCCTCCCATACAGTTCTTCCCGTAATCTGTTTATTTATTCATTCATTTTAATGTTCCTCAAAAAATTTATGTTAAAATAAGTCTTCCGTAGTGTGTAGGTTTACCGCTTGGGGTGTGTGAGTGATGGTGCCAATTTCTGCAATGTTTTATATTTCTTAATCTGCGTGAAGAAATTTGTTTACCCATTCAGGCTGATTAAATGTGGTTAGAGTTATTTAAGTAAGAAATCATTGGCTGTTAGTTTAGTAGAGTTTTCTAAGATACCACTGGCTGTTGTATATCAATTATTATGCAAGCATCTAGCATTGTTCACTCATAGAGGCCTGGTAACACTAGCGACACACTCCTCGAGATTACTGATGTGTTGGAGACGTGTTGACAGGGTGTGCGCTGGGAAGATGAGTGTAAGAGAGGCGGCGGGGTGTGTTGTCCGCGGGGGTGTGCTTCACTGCCTCCTCACCCTGATGGCAGGCTTCGTGTTGGGGCTCACCTTGGCTCTCCTCCACTTCACCTCCCTCTCCCTCTCCACCACCTACCACCTTCCACCCTCACGCCTCCCTTTAGGTGAGTATCGCGCTCCTCACAGCTCTCATCAGCTGATATTACCAGACGTTAACACTTGTTTAGCGAAATTATTAAGCTTTATCATTTTATAAACACCTGCAAGTACTATCCTATGAATGACTGTACATAACACAGTAACATGTTAGATGTGATTCATCAGTGGCAGAAAACTCTGTACATTTTACAATGGAGCCTTAGTGCTGAGCTGCTACCAATGATTACTTATATAAACGTCTTACAGGCAGTTTTGTGGTAGTTTCTGAGTGTGTGGTCCTGTACCCCATCTTCACCATTGTAGAACGATATTTCCCTGTAACCATCGGTCACGGAATATATAGTATCTGCTGTATATCCTCACCAAACACTACACTGACGTCACTATTGTCAGGAGAGTGGTGGGGCGGCCTCCAGGAAGACAACGTTCTCCTTTCTCCTCCTCATCCCTCCCTTCTTCCGGACGCTGCTCCTCGTGGGTCATCCTCCAGTCCACCCTCGGCACCGCTCCACACCACCAAACAAAACATGTCTAGCCACACGGGTGACCTGCCGCCCACACGCTCTGGCCCCGGAAAGAAATGTTGTGAGTATAGATTCTTCGTTTATGCCAAGGCTGTACTGCACTATATAGAAATACAACCTGACTAATGTGAAGTCTTGAAACGATTTGACCATAGAGGGACTACCGGGCAATAAAATGAAATATTGAACATTACAATAAAACACAAACATTATGATCACTAAATACAAATTCGAATTAAACAAAGGTCCGAGTTAATTGATTGACAGAACAAGTTTAAAATTACTAGATTATTCTGTCAATTAAGAGCACAATTGAGAATGATACCACTGTGCTAAGTCTGGGAGATAAGGTTAGTTCAGTAGTCTCTAATGATGCTAATTTATATTTCTACTTGAGTAACTTTTTCCCAAGTAACAGTAGGTTCATTTGAAGAGCATTTTCCAGCAGTGAATGGTTGTAGCTCGACTCTAAGATAACCGCTGTATTATAAGTGTTCATCCGCTGTGTGGTGTTAGATGGAAGCGTGGCTGAGCAGCTGATGGAGAGAGTGCGAGTGTTGTGTCTGGTGGTGACCTACCCGCTCCACCATACTACACACGCCATCCACATATACCACACATGGGGCCGTCGCTGCACCAAGATCCTCTTTGTCACTAATGCAGAAGAGGAGGATGATGAGCCGGGTGATGAGGAATTACCCTTGTTAACTGTGCCTCATGCCTCCAGGGGGCGTGATGGGCTATGGAACAAAACCAGGGTAAGTTTACTCAAAAGCTCCTCAGTGTTTTATGAGTGGCAAGGGATGGGAGACGTGAGCTTCTCCTTCACTATGCTAGACGTGGAGGTGTGAAGCACGAGGTTGGAGTTTATAAGGTTTATCCCAATGGTCGGCATTACACACACGCACACACACACACACACACACACACACACACACACACACACACACACACACACACAAATAGAAGGGTTATCAATAAACTCGATCCCATGAGATAAAAATATGATATTGCGATGTTTGGAGATGGTCATGTGGTAGAGGAAGCTCGTGGAAGGTATAGTGATTATAACAAGTGATGATAAACATTGGTGTTTTGGACAGATGGGAACGGGGCAATATCGTTACATAAGTATCTCTCTGCTTGACGTAGATTTAATGCCATCATCTTCACAGTGAAACAATAGCCTTCCTGCACCTAAGGATGTCATGAGATTGGTGTTGAACCCATAAGTGCAGGAGCAACACGTCCACCAAGGTAACCAAACACATAGTGTAGGTTTTGGTAATCTCTCTGAAGATCAATGTGGTCTGAGTAAAAGAGTTAGTTGTCCGTAGTACCTCATATTTCCCCATAATTTGTTTAATAAGACTTAATTTTTCTCCCCCTGTTGCGTGTAGGATTCATTCCGTCACGCTTACCTTCACTATCTGGATGACTTTGAGTGGTTTGTGAAGGCTGATGACGACACTTATCTCATCCTGGAGAACCTTCGCTATTGGCTGCACGACAAGGACCCCGAAACACCGCTCTACTATGGCTGTCACTTTGAAAACATTGTTCCCAAGGTCAGTACTTTAAGTCCCAATGAAAAAGTAAACTATATTTGTTTGTAATATTACGTAAACATATATTTTCTTATTTTACTTTTTACTTAATAATTTTAAACTTCTTTGAATTGATGAAATATTAAAGCATTTATATTTCTGTGGTGCAGTACGATAATTTCCCCCACTTTCTCAAACACCTGACTCCCTCCGCACTCCAGGCCACCCTATATATCTGACCCACAATACATCCAGGCCTCTGTTGTCTCTAAACACTTAATGAGGTTGCAATAATATTAGTCTAAACAAAAACACTGAGAAGCTAAACGAAAACTAACTCTGTATTCACCACGATACTTAATTTGTTTGTCTAATTAATTGACCAATAACTATACAGTATTTTACCATATGCCAAGGCCGCATCATATTGTGTTCTCAAACAAATAAAGGCCCTATTCATCATCATCATCCCCATAACCACTATTTTAGGGGAATTTTTCGTCTCTCAAGTTCCATCAGGTAACGACGACTAACCCAAGCAAGTGCAGCTGTAGAGACTAGGATACTACACCACACATAGGGACCTCATGGTGACAGTAAGATCCATGAGTTATGTACATTTTCTCTCCTAAATAACAGATCCAGGGTTAAAATGTCTTTTACTTTATACCCCCTAGTAACTCACCATAACTGTCTCGCCACTGTGGTATAAATATTTTCTCCTCAGGGTTACATGAGCGGGGGTGCCGGCTACGTCCTCAGCCGGGGTGCTCTTCAAGCCTTTGTACAAGCTGGCCTGAGGAATAACACGCTGGCCCACTCCCAGGGTGCTGAGGACGTCCAGATGGGTAATGTAGTCACCTTAGTCATGTCTTAGTTCTTCTTGGTGTTTTATTTTCTCCCATCAAACAGTTGGCAGTATCATAAAAGACATTCTTCTTTTGTTTCTCTGTTCTTGTACATGGAAGGCGCCATGGGTAACGGTGGCATCTTGTATCGTGTTTTACAGCAGGAGAAACAAATGATTTATTATTGTGTAATTTCATAATAACTAATTCGTTACAAATCTTACCAACAGCTTTTATACACACTCCCTCATAATGGTTTGTTTATTTAGGGAAAAAAAAGCTTGACTGCAGGAACCTAACATCAGTATTTTGTTTGTACTCCAGGGCGCTTTATGGCAGCTGCTGGGGTTCATCCTGGGGACTCAAGGGATGGGAATGGTAGGCCCAGGTTCTTCCCCTTTGTTCCCTCCGATGTATTAGTGCCTAAGGCTAAATCGTTTGACTTCTGGTATTGGCAGAATCTTGCACACGATCATGAGCAGGTGAGTGAGCCCCGTAGTACCGCTTCTTCTTCTTCTTCTTCCCCTTCGTCTTCTTCTTCCTCTTCGTCTTCTTCTTCTTCTCCTCCTACTCCTCTTTTGACTATTCCTCTTCATTCATCTTCTCCTGCTTATGTTCTTTCCCTATTCCTTCAATTCCTTACTCTTTATCCTCTCCTCCTCTTCCCTACTCCTCTCCCCCTCCATCTTCTCCTCACTCCATCATCATCTCCTCCGACTCCAGTTTTTGGTATATCTCTACAGTATTAATGTCATCCCTGTAGTCTTGAACAACTCCACATTTTCTTTTCCAGGGTTTTGAGTGCTGTAGTGAGACCACCATATCGTTCCACTACGTCTCCAAGACTCTGCTTTATACCCTCGAGTTCTTTATATATCGTTTAAAGGCCTTTGGACTCGGGATGGCTACTGGTGACTGCTGAAGGAGAGACTACTGAATCTATGGAATCTCAGGGACTTGAACCTACACAAGGCTCAGATGGGTAAAAAAATGTAATTATATATTATTAAATGTATCACCTAACTTAAAGAGTAGTTTTATCCGCTTTTCCTTGACCGCCAGCATTACATTTACCATTCTTTAGGTGACTGTAGAGTAGGAATACTGTGGCAACCTGTACCGTCGTTCATGAAGGTAACGTAGTCAGTCTAGTGTAGTAGTTCAAGGATAATAGCAGCCTCGATGCTTCTACAAACGTGTTAATGTTAATGGACTAAGAGAATGGAATACAGACTCAGTTCCATACATGCAGCAGCAGGTGGGTTTACGAGAGAAGTAATTAGACGTCATTCTCAGGCTATACCTTATACTCTCCTTCTTCGCCTGGACCGTGTATGGACTCTACGTGGAGGATCAATATAATAATAATAATTTTACAGAACAACTATAAATTTCTCTCTCAATATTTGGCATAAGGTACAGGGTATAATGAACAAAGTCTAAAGCTGCTGCCGACATCCCGCCGCGCCACAGCTCACCTCCAACCTCCAAAAAAGAGATATAACAGCCAAGCGCCTTTAACTGCCTCCAACAGCTACTAACTGACCAGCCACCAGCTTTACCCCCACATTACTCAGCACGAGTAATCGACATCCTTGGTGTTTCCCCTCTCACCCTGCAATGAAGCACTTATGTACCCTACTCTGCCAGACGAACAGACTCCCGCTCTCTGCTTAAACTGGTGCTACCCCCCCGTCCCCTCTCTCTCTCTCTCTCTCTCTCTCTCTCTCTCTCTCTCTCTCTGTGGGTTAATCAGGGCGGCCAGAGCAGGTGGGCGGCTTAGCCTTCTTTAGGAGTGACCATCTTCTCAACATGGTAATAAAGGCTTGTCTGTCCGTGCAGGTGTAAGGGGAGGGGCATCAACACCCCTCCACCCACCCCCCGGGACGTGCAGGATGGGGTGGCAGGTAGACCGAGAAGGTAAACACAACGCCCGCATTAGGTGAACACAACGCCCACATTATAATGTAGGCGTTGAGAGTGAGATAATTATCTCACTCTCAAGATTAAAGTTTTTTATTATCAATACATAAATAGACTTTCATAGTTCTGGTGAGACATACAAGGAAAAGATATGAGAGCGGTGTTGTGTTGTGTTGTGTTGTGTTGCCGAAGGATAGCTCACCCACCTCTCCTGTACAACACAACTCGTCACTGTGAACTTAATATTGTTGAGGACGATGACGGACGATGACGGACGATGACGGACGATGAAAACAACAACAAACACGACGACAACGACAGTACTTTGCTAAATAATGACAAAAAATATATTAAAAAAAAGTTACAGGAAAATAAGGACAATTTGGCAAGACGACCACACGAAGACATGATAAACCCAACGTGGTGGTCCTCGACTCAAGGACTAGCGTGGTGGTCCTCGATTCTGGCTCACTAGACACATGGTAAAGATTAGTTCCATGCAAAGACACGCCAAACACATTCGTACAGTGTGTGTGTGTGTGTGTGTGTGTGTGTGTGTGTGTGTGTGTGTGTGTGTGTGTGTGTGTGTAAACGCTGTCTCACATCATCAGTTAGGGAGGGAACATTTTTACATAAGACTCCCATATGAATGCGACTTCAAAAGGTGATCCATTATACGAACAGGAAAATATATATATATACGCAAATGAAAAAAAAAAAAACTAAAAGGAGTTACTGTTCGTGGAAGTGTTGATATATAAGCGTATGATAATTCTTGGTATCCTATCTCGTGCGTCGTTTACGGGGGGTCATAAAATTTACATAGTGATTATAATCTACGCTAATTGTGGCGTATCTCTGACGTCATCACCGCCTAGCCGTTCCTAGTAACTCCAACCAAACATCAGCTGTGTGACGTAACCATTGCGGACCATCTGTATTATGTAACTGAATTATAAATAGACAAACAATTAAATTATAAGAATATTTACTACATATACAAACTGCTTACACACGAATAATAAAGTTAAATAAGCATAATATTGAGGAAATATGAACACTGCTTACATACGGACATACAGATAAATATAATCCACATTTAATAAGTCTCAAGGCCACTACGAACCTCCACACATATATGACTTTACCAGGAAGTAACTACATCAATCAACGTGTCATCCTAATGCCTGAGGGTTGGAGAATACGGCCCACAACTCCAAATATATTCGACGTGTTTACCGATCCTCCCAGAAGCTGTATATCTCAGGGCATGTCTCCAGCCTAGTCTATCCCCTAACCTAACCTAACCTAACCTAACGCTGCTTGGGGTGGGATGTTAGGGTAGGGTAGGTTAGGTTAGGATAGGTTCGATTGGGTGAAACTCAGGTGTGTTGGGTTAGCAATAAACATAAGGTCTAGTACAACAACTAAGGCCTTCTCCTCCAACACTACCAACAACAACAACAACAACACTACCAACACTACCAACAACAACAACAACAACAACAACACTACCAATAACAACATCGATAATGGCACTGTCTGCTTCGCTCTATCTCACAACATCCTGGGGTTAATGTCACGCCTTAACCCCTTGACTACGAGTGCCACAATTTCTTGAGTACAAAGAAATAGCTCAGTAAGATATATGTTACCCTTTGAGTATAATTCCCTGAGTACAATGCATTAATACTCAATGGAATCAATTACCGTACTCAAGAGGTTAAAATTATCGTACTCAAGGGATTAAACCATCGTACTCAAGGGGTTAAATCATCGTACTCCGAGAAAATTATCCCACCCACTCACCCACCCCTGATGTAAACCGTAAATATACACCTGTTAATTAGCTCACCTTAGCAAGTCTCTCCTAAGGTGAGGGGCATGTGGTAGGGTTGGGGGGAGGGGGGGCAGGTTCTGCTTGCCTCGTCTACCGCTCACTAAGAGCTCTGATCGCTGCCACACTGACTTCTAATAATGTTTTATCACACTGCGTTCCTGAAACTGTTCAATAGGTCAGACTTTACCTGTTTTAATTGGTTACCTGATCGAATGGGTCCCCCACTACTGGCACCTCTACCCTCCTTCCTTTTACTGGCACCCTCCTCCCTCCACTGGCATCCCCCTACCTTCCTCCCTCTTCTGGCACCCTCCCTTTACTGGCATCCCCTTCCTCCCTCCCTCCACTAGCATCCCCCTACCTTTCTCCCTCTACTGCTTCCCTCCCTCCCTCCTCCTTTTCCCTCCCTCCCCTCCCTCCCCTCCTTGCACCCCCCCTCCCTCCTCCCTCTCCTGGCACCAGCGCGGCGTCACTATCACTAGCGGAAGCATCACTAGATTGTGACACAGCACATCACCTTTTGGAGTAAGAACTGTGTGTGTGTGTGTGTGTGTGTGTGTGTGTGTTAAAGTCTCGTCTCACCTAACCTGACCTGACCCCCCCCCTCTTCTCCGGTCACTGCTTGTTGAGGAATATGACTGATAGAAACATCTGTTAGACTATTTGTTGGGTGTTTGTCCTCACTAAACAGTCCTCGTTACGGTCAGTCATTGGTCACAAGTAGGATTTTTATTAAGTTAAAAACCCTATCAAGAATGTACAGTACCTCAGGGATAAGACAGTTGAAAGTTACATCATGAGTTTGAATCAATATAAAAGTAATTCAAAAGATAAATAGAATGTTACGAGTTAAAACTTGTGTGTAGTGGCTAAATAAAGAGTTAAGTTGGGTTAATTAGTTAGAAGCGATTTATATTATCAAGATTAATTTACGTCAGTTAGGAATTATTTATTGAAATCAATCTATAATGACTGACACTACAGGAAAAGTGTACTGTACTCCCATCACAGCCCCACATGGTGCTGTTGTTGACAGTTTAATGAACAAACTACTGTATATCACGAAACAATGAACGGCTGTGTTAAAACTTGAATAACACTTCTTTTGTCTGTATGGTAATATGACGTAAGATATTTCAAAATTTCTAGAACATTGTTAAAAAAACGATGGGGGGAGGGGGGGGTCACAGAAGGACAAACTTCTTCACACAGAGGGAGGCTCGTACACCAATGGAAAGGTCTACCTGCCAAAGCTAAACGACCAAGAAATAATGAAGGTATCCTACACCGGCCACTGGTCTCCTTCCCTCGGTATGGCCGCCTCTAGTGGGTGGCGGCAGCAGCAGGACTGGAGGCCATGTAGGCGAGGCGGGACCGCGGGAACGTCAGTACTAGTTGGCCGTTTGAGGTGGTGGCAGGCTAGACGCTCCTCCCTCACTCACTCACTGACACACTGCCCCAGCACCTCATCCTCCAGGGGTCCAGAGGCTCACTGTGTCTCTCCACGCCCCACGAGGACCTCACGTCTTGCCCCGCCTAAGTCCCGGTGTTGTGTCTCTGATGCGTAATTTGCGTATAATCCTTTGAGTCGTAAGTACGCAAAACATCAACCGTCAGAAGATAAACTATTCCCAAAGGCGTGTACTGTACTGTCCCCTGTCACTTAGCCAGACAAGGGTGTACCTGTGGCTCTGGTAGGGAACCAAGGGGACCTGGTGCGTGGTTCTTCCTTAAGTCTGTGAACCACATAAGGGAACGGGCTATCGCGGAGAAGAATTGCCTGGTAGAGACTGAGGCCGTCTCCCCGTTAGTGACTGTACTGTGTCGTCCACAGCCTCCTCACCATATACACTATCTACCATGCCGCATCCTGTGCTGCGCTTGGCACGTGTTGACACCACTCATCCATGCCTTTACACACAACTACGACCCCACACCGCTTAGTGTACTGTCCACTCCCTACCACAACGTTCACAGCAAACGCCAGACCAACCCATAGTGTGGTATTCTTCCTCATCACAAAATTCACACCATCTATAAATTCTACTCCGCATAGTGTGATATATTTCCTACGAGCAGGTTACTATGTGAAGGTAGCCAACGAGATCTTGTAGTTACCAAACACACAACTACACAACCTTGAACCCAACACGGACTTAACATTAAACTCTAACGAAGTGATCAATGAAGTGGTGGGGGGGCGAGATGACCGCCGTAATTTGCATATAAAGATTGTCTCGCAGATCAAGTGGTGACAGCAGAGACACACAGAGGAGGAGATAGTGAGAGAGACAGAGAGAAACCGGAGGAAAACAGAGACAGAGAGAAAAAAAACGGAGAAATACAATGACAGAGAGAGAAATCGGAGAAAGACAGTGAGAGAGAGAGAGAGAAATCTGAGAAAGACAGTGAGAGAGACAGCAACAATTACACAGGACACAAATGAAGGTAAGTCACACCTTAAATTTGACTAATAAGTGTGGAATTTTAACCCTTTGAGGACCGCCGGTAGTTTAACCCTTTGATGACGATGATTTAACCCTTTGATGACGATGATTTAACCCTTTGATGACGATGATTTAACCCTTTGATGACTATGATTTGACCCTTTGATGACGATAATTTAACCCTTTGATGACTATGATTTAACCCTTTGATGACGATGATTTAACCCTTTGATGACGATGATTTAACCCTTTGATGACTATGATTTAACCCTTTGATGACGATGATTTAACCCTTTGATGACTATGATTTAAACCTTTGATGACGATGATTTAACCCTTTGATGACGATGATTTAAACCTTTGATGACGATGATTTAACCCTTTGATGACGATGATTTAACCCTTTGATGACTATGATTTAACCCTTTGATGACTATGATTTAAACCTTTGATGACGATGATTTAACCCTTTGATGACGATGATTTAAACCTTTGATGACGATGATTTAAACTTGATGACGATGATTTAAACTGATGACGATGATTTAACCTTGATGACGATGATTTCCCTCCCACAACAGGAAATAGTTCAAGGTTCTAAGATAAATTTTCACAACTATAACCGTGGTGAGTGTGTGGTGAGTGAACGAGGTGGTGAGTGAGTGAGTGGTGTGGTGGTGAGACAGGTGGGTGGTGAACGAGGTGAGTGGTGGTGGTGGTGAACGAGTGAACAGGTGGTTGGACCATGACCTTGACTGTTGTGGGATTTGGTTGGGTTACGTTGGGATTAGGTTGGGGTGTGTGATGGGATTGGGTTAGGTTCCTGATTCTAGAAGGAGTTAGGCACGTGAGTGTTGGGTAGTGGGAAGGGGTTGGGAAGGGGGGGCATCCCGGGCAGTTTTTATACCCAGTGTAAGGAGTAACGTATACATACCTGCTGTGTGTTTGTTTGTGCTAGGTATATAGGTGTAGCAGGAGTCTGAGAAAGGAGAGAAGCCAGCAGAGCACCAACAGGTCTCTTTGGTAAATTTCTCTGAACAGAACGTCACGTAGTGTTGAACCTAAAAGAACTTCAGAACTCCTTTTAACTCATCATTGTGTACTTATTATCAACCGGTGGTGGAGAGGGGTCAGTCTAGGTCATTGTACCTTCATCATCCAGTGTCAGTCAGTTGGGGAAAACCTGTCACGTTTTGGTAAAAGGTCACATTGGGCTAACACATCCGATCCTTAGGACTTGAGCCAGAGGTATAGTGAGAGGCCAGCATGTTACAGTACCACTATACCACCTAACTGTAAGAGGTCAGTGGGGAACCCAGGTAGAGAAGCGGTGATGATGGGGGCCAGAGTAGAGAAAGAGGTGATGGGGAGCCAGGTAGAAGCGGGAGTGATGGGGACCAGGTAGGAAGAGGTGATGGGGCCAGGTAGAAGAGGTGATGATGGGGCAGAGAGAAAGCGGTGATGATGGGGGGGCCAGGTAGAAAGAGGTGATGATGGGGAGCAGGTAGAGAAAGAGTGATGATGGGGGCAGGTGAAGCGGTGATGATGGGGCCAGGTAGAGAAGCGGTGATGATGGGGGCCAGGTGAGAGGTGATGATGGGGGCCAGGTAGAGCAGTGATGATGGGGGCCAGAGGAGAAAGAGGTGGGGGGCAGAAGGGGAGCAGTGATGATGGGGCCAGGTAGAGAGCGGTGATGGGGGGACCAGGTGGGGGTGATGGGGGGCCAGGTGAGAGAAGCGGTGGGGAGCCAGGTAGAGGAAGCGGTGATGAAGGGGGCCAGTGAAGCGGTGATGATGGAAAGGTGAAGCGGTGATGATGGGGGCCAGGAAGAGGTGATGGAAGCCAGGTAGAAGCGGTGATGGGGGCCAGGTGAAGAAGAGGTGATGGGGGCAGGAGTGGAAAGCGGTGATGATGGGGGCCAGGTAGAGAAGTGATGGGGCCAGGTAGAAGAAGTGATGATGGGGGGCCAGGTAGAGAAGCGGTGATGATGGGGGCCAGGTAGAAGAGGTGATGATGGGGGCCAGGTAGAGAAGCGGTGATGATGGGGGCTAGGTAGAGAAGCGGTGATGATGGGGGGGCCAGGTGAGAAGCGGTGATGATGGGGGGCAGGTGTAGAGAAGCGGTGATGATGGGGCTAGTAGAGAAGCGGTGATGATGGGGGCAGGTAGAGAAGCGGTGATGATGGGGGCCAGGTAGAGAAGAGGTGATGATGGGGCCAGGTAGAGAAGCGGTGATGATGGGGGGGCAGGTGAGAAGCGGTGATGATGGGGCCAGGTAGAGAAGAGGTGATGATGGGGGGCTAGGTAGAAGAGGTGATGATGGGGCCAGGAGAGAAGCGGTGATGATGGGGCAGGTAGAGAAGGGTGATGATGGGGGGCAGGTAGAGAAGCGGTGATGATGGGGCCAGGTAGAGAAGAGGTGATGATGGGGGCCAGGTAGAGAAGCGGTGATGATGGGGGCAAGTAGAGAAGCGGTGATGATGGGGCCAGGTAGAGAAGAGGTGATGATGGGGGCAGGTAGAGAAGCGGTGATGATGGGGCCAGGTAGAGAAGAGGTGATGGGGGGCCAGGTAGAGAAGCGGTGATGATGGGGGCCAGGTAGAGAAGGGTGATGATGGGGCAGGTGGCAGGTGATGATGAAAATAGGTAGAGAAGAGGTGATGATAAATAGGTAGAGGAAGAGGATAGCCAGGTAGAGAAGAGGTGATGATGGGGCCAGGTAGAGAAGAGGTGATGATGGGGCCAGGTAGAGAAGAGGTGATGATGGGGCCAGGTAGAGAAGCGGTGATGATGGGGCCAGGTAGAGAAGCGGTGATGATGGGGGCCAGGTAGAGAAGCGGGTGATGATGTGGGGCCAGGTAGAGAAGAGGTGGTGATGTAAAGCAGGTAGAGAAGCGGTGATGATGGGGGCAGGTAGAGAAGAGGTGATGATGGGGTCAGGTAGAGAAGAGGTGATGAGCAAATAGGTAGAGAAGAGGGGTGATGATGGGGGCCAGGTAGAGAAGCGGTGATGATGGGGGCCAGGTAGAAGCGGTGATGATGGGGGCCAGGTAGAGAAGAGGTGATGATGGGGCTAGGTAGAGAAGAGGTGATGATGGGGGCCAGGTAGAGAAGCGGTGATGATGGGGGTCAGGTAGAGAAGCGGTGATGATGGGGCCAGGTAGAGAAGCGGTGATGATGGGGCCAGGTAGAGAAGCGGTGATGATGGGGGCCAGGTAGAGAAGCGGTGAGATGGGGCCAGGTAGAGAAGCGGTGATGATGGGGCCAGTAGAGAAGCGGTGATGATGTAAATAGGTAGAGAAGCGGTGATGGGGGCTAGGTAGAGAAGCGGTGATGATGGGGCCAGGTAGAGAAGAGGTGATGATGGGGCCAGGTAGAGAAGCGGTGATGATGGGGGTCAGGTAGAGAAGCGGTGATGACAAATGGAGGAAGGTGATGATGGGGCCAGGTAGAGAAGCGGTGATGATGGGGTCAGGTAGAGAAGCGGTGATGATGGGGGGGCCAGGTAGAGAAGGTGATGATGGGGCTAGGAAGCAGGTGATGATGGAGGGTGTGAGGTGAGGTGGGTCACGGGGTCAGGTAGAGAAGAGGTGATGATGGGGTGTGAGGTGGAGGCTGGGTCACGGGGTCAGGTGAAGAGGTGATGATGGGGGTGTGGAGGTGAGGCTGGGTCACGGGGTCAGGTAGAGAAGAGGTGATGATGGAGGGTGAGGTGAGGCTGGCCGGGGTCAGGTAGAGAAGAGGTGATGGAGGGTGTGGAGGAGGCTGGGTCACGGGGTCAGGTAGAGAAGAGGTGATGATGGAGGGTGTGAGGTGAGGCTGGGTCACGGGGCAGGTAGAAGAGGTGATGATGAGGTGGAGGAGGCTGGGTCACGGGGTCAGGTAGAGAAGAGGATGATGGGGTGTGTGAGGTGAGGCTGGGTCACGTGGTCAGGTAGAGAAGAGGTGATGATGGGGTGTGTGAGGTGAGGCTGGGTCACGGGTCAGGTAGAGAAGAGGTGATGATGGAGTGTGTGAGGTGAGGCTGGGTCACGGGGTCTGGTAGAGAAGAGGTGATGATGGTGGGTGTGGAGGTGAGGCTGGGTCACGGGGTCAGTAGAGAAGAGGTGATGATGGAGGGTGTGAGGTGAGGCTGGGTCACGGGGTCAGGTAGATAAACACGACACGGGTGATTATAATTATCTCCTGTGGGTTCAATGTGACACAGAGGAACGCCAACACAACACATTCGTCACAGCAACAGGAGTGAGTTTCCGTTCGTTTTCCTTGAAGATGATAACAGAAGCACGTTTTATATTTTCTGGGGTTGAAATTTTCTTCCTTGCCAACCGGATTCTCTTCCTCGAACAAAAAGTGATATATATCTAAAAAAGACAAACTTTCCTCTATCACCCAGCTGATGTTATCCTCCTGATGGCGCTTCTTAACCTCTGTATTAAGATCAAAACATTCACCAAACTTCACTGTGGTTTAATCTTTACAATCTTGATAAAACTTTTTCCCCAAACGTCTTGATAAATCTGTATTGTTGACAAGTTTACCAGACAAGTTGACCAATAATACGCTGTCTGATGCTGAACAGTCTCCCTTTACACGACAACAACAACAACTCTCATGCTGGTCACCACAATACAACCTATCCTCACCACATTACAGTGTACTATATCCGCACTACCCCGAATGTTAGATCAACCGTATGAGTCCTAGGTTCACTTTTATCTAGACTATGAAAGAAAATAAGATTATCAATTATACCAACATATATTTACCACATTATTATAACGTCACCACTCGAGTCAGTTTTATAGGTCAACATTACAACTAAACTAACGTGATAAAGGTGTGTTGAGGAGTGCCAGATGGTGGGAGGGTAGGACACACACACACACACACACACACACACACACACACACACACACACACACACACACACACACACACACTATGACGTCACAACAAGACAGTAGCCCACTCATAAGGTGTTTCGTCCTCGTGGCTAAAGTCTATCACTAGCAGGAGCCGGATGGGGTCTCTCTCTCAGCACAATAAACCCACAAACCACATCACCTAAAACAAATAAACCTCCCAAACCTTCCTACCATTAGACTACCACACCTGTCCACACCTGTCATATCTGTCCACACCTGTCACATCAACACCTGTCCACACACCTGTACACACCTGTCACACACCTGTACACACCTGTCACACACCTGTCCACACCTGTCACACACCTGTCACACACCTGTCCAATACCCAAACCTGTATCATTAAACCAAACTTATATGAGGCAACTGGAAGATGTGAGGTAGGTTTGGCTTAGATTAGGTTAAGAAGTTGAAGCAGGGTTAGGTTAGGTTAGGTTAGGTTAGGTTAAGTTGGGTTGAGTTAGGGTTAGAGTAGGTTAGGTTTGCTAGGGTGGGGCTAGGTTAGGCTGGGTTAGGTTAGTTAGCTAAGAAGCTGTTGTTCAATTGCTAGGTTTAGTGAGGATAATTAGCTCTGACACTTTTACATTGACAAGATTTCCGTTCTGAGTGTGTGTGTGTGTGTGTGTGTGTGTGTGTGTGTGTGTGTGTGTAAGGACTTTAGCCATCCTCTCCCCCCACACACACACACACACACTGTACTTGACTGAGGACTGGCCACTGAAGTGTTTATTATATACACTGGTCGCTCCCTGCTCCCTCTGTGGTGTAGTGAATGATTGTAAACATTCTCGTCTCTCTTGTGTGTGTGTGTGTGTGTGTGTGTGTGTGTGTGCCTGTGTGTGTGTGTGTGAACGGGAAACAGGCGACCAAAGAACAGTAAACGGGGAACAGCGAAGATAACACTGAACGAGGAACAGCGAACAGGAGACAACGAATGGCCTGGAGTGAAAGGTAGAAAAGCTGAAAATTACGAGACAAACGAAAGACAGCGAACACGAGCCATTAAACGAGAGAGAGAGAGAGAGAGAGAGAGAGAGAGAGAGAGAGAGGAGAGAGAGAGAGAGAGAGAGAGAGAGAGAGAGAGAGGAAGAGAGAGAGAGAGTTCCCAATGCATCTCCCAGTCATGTATGAACCAATACACATAAATTGGACGAGGAGGGGGGTGGGTGGGGTGGGGGGGGATTGATGAATGAAGGGGGAGAAAGAAGGAAGAAAATGAGATTAGGAAGGCCGGAAGAAGGGAAGGAAGGGAAGGGAAGGAGGGAGGGAAGGAAGGGAGGGAGAGATTGAGGTTGAGAAGGTAGGAAAATAAGGAAGGAAAGAGGCTGTGTTAAGTGGGCAGTAGTTAAGGTCTAATTTATGAGCTGATCCAATACTGTTATTAACCAGCCAGTTACCAGCTGACCGCCCTCACTCACAACCACTGATCAGTTAACTACCTTCTCTACTTCCCGTAAACAACCCAACTGAACCAATTAAACCCCCGCCGAACAAATTAGATAGCCATTTAAATAATCAGCCTATAATGAGCAAACAACTCAATTGGACACCTAACTACTTTCTTTGTCCTCATTAAACGACACCTAACAACCCTTTCTAACAACCCACTGTGTATCCTCACTAAACAACCTAACTAGACACCTAACAACCCTTTCTAACAACTGTCTATTCTCAGTAAACAACCCAATTGGACACCTAACAACCCTTTCTAACAACCCACTGTCTATCCTCAGTAAACAACCCAATTGGACACCTAATAATTAACTCTCTGTCTCTCTCTCTCTCCCCACTAAACAACTCTTAACTATCTACACCATCAATCACTACAAACGAGCCGAGAATCAATTAAGTCTCACCGGACCTCCACTTAAGAGACCTCCTCCTCCTCCCTCCACTTATCTCAGCCCTGCCCCTGACACACTTAAGATGGGTGATCGTCTGTCAGAAGTGTCTTGCTATGAGTCGACGACGGTCTGTGTTCTGGTGCGGCCTGGTCAACTGTTGTATGGCAGTTAGGAATACACGGAGGTCGCTTATTGGTCTAGAGGTATGTTAGGTGTTCTGCTATTGGTTCGTTTTGAGATGATCAATGTTTGGTGGTCTGCTATTGGTTCGTTACATTATGATTAAGTGTTTGTTGGACTGCTATTGGCTCACACACCAGAGGACCTTCCATATAAGGAACTCATTCATTGGTCCTAATATGCACCCCACTTCACTATTGGTCCAACAGGTAGACCTTCAACTATAGTGCTTTATCATTGGTACACAGCATGACCTTCAACAATAAGGGACATTACTATTGGCTCACAGTATCACCCAATGAACCAATCACATGTCTCGACTCAGACAAACCAACATCTGGCATCGTTGTTTCATGCCCTGAGCCCCTGACGAGTATAGTTTTACAGGAAGAAATAAACATATTTGATCACTCCAAAGATTTCTAGCCTTCCTCTGTCTCTCTCTATCTCTATCTCTCTGTCTTTATCTCTGTATGGTTCACTCTGATTGGTTCATTGTACCCCTGACGATATCTTAAAGCTGTGATATCTTAACGACGCCCTGAAATAAGCATAAGCCTTAACCAACGCCCTGGAATAAGCATAATCCTTAAATGACGCCCTGGAATAAGCATAATCCTTAAATGACGCCCTGGAAGAAGCATATTCCCTAAACAACGCCCTGGAATAAGCATAATCCTTAAATAACGCCCTGGAATAAGCATAATCCTTAAATGACGCCCTGGAAGAAGCATATTCCCTAAACAACGCCCTGGAATAAGCATAATCGTTAAATGACGCCCAAGATCAAGCATAAAGTCCACAACGCCCTGGAGAGATAATAACAGGAGATGGTGAGGCAGAAGATGGTAGGTGGAGGTGGGGGGCGGACGTCGCATCAGAGGGGACATCTTGGAGGGCAGATTAGGTTAGGAACATTAAGGTTAGCACTGACACACACACACACACACACACACACAGTACCAGCAATCACCATCAATCACCCCACAAAAAAACATTATCTGTACACCCTGCAGAGAGCCTGATGCCGAAACACCTCATAAACTCGTGCCTATCAAGGAGGTATTGCCCCGAGAGAGGTCATTGAGAGGTGGTGCTGCAGGAAGTAAGGCTCGGTGATCTTATACTGAGAAAAATTTGGTGAGAATTCTTGTTTTACCGGAAGGGGAGGAGCCAGGGGGGATAGGTTCACTCTTGGTAGTAAGTGTGGTGTAGCCTCTCCCTGGTATATACCGGCCATCACAGAAGAAGCAAAGAGGAAGAAGAAGAAGAAGAAGAAGAAGAAGAAGAAGAAGAAGCCAGGGCTAGCTATTGAAGAAGAAGAAGAAGAAGAAGAAGAAGAAGAAGAAGAAGAAGAAGAAGAAGAAGAAGAAGAAGAAGAAGAAGAAGAAGAAGAAGAAGAAGAAAGAAGAAGAAGAAGAAGAAGAAGAAGAAGAAGAAGAAGAAGAAGAAGAAGAAGAAGCTATTGAAGAAGAAGAAGAAGAAGAAGAAGAAGAAGAAGAAGAAGAAGAAGAAGAAGAAGAAGAAGAAGAAGAAGAAGAAGAAGAAGAAGAAGAAGAAGAAGAAGAAGAAGAAGAAGAAGAAGAAGAAGCTGTAAGAAGAAGAAGAAGAAGAAGAAGAAGAAGAAGAAGAAGAAGAAGAAGAAGAAGAAGAAGAAGCTAGCTAGGGAGAAGAAGAAGAAGAAGAAGAAGAAGAAGAAGAAGAAGAAGAAGAAGAAGAAGAAGAAGAAGAAGAAGAAGAAGAAGAAGA